>NC_133768.1:109707649-110017159 GCF_036562045.2 Rhinolophus sinicus | reverse complement strand
ATCTTTGGCATGCAGGGTGTCTGCCTGATAGATTGTATGAATGCTTTCTTCCACTGAAGAGCTGAGATTGACAGCTACTTCCCCCTAACAATGTTGATACCTGCCTTTTGAACTCCCCCCAAATACCCACAGCGCTGGCCCCAGATTGGCTCCTGGACCTCTTGGAGAGACCGTGACTGGAAGAATCTGATTGCTTCCAACACAAAAGACTACACCTAATAGTTACTTGGTCTGGATGCTCTATTTCTAATAATGCCACAAAGATGACAAAAATTTGAGTTTTCTAAAGCTGCATCAGTCACAATGAGGTTTACAAAGTGTTTTTCTCTCTTGGCGTCCCCTTTATCCCCAGTTGTGACTTTCTCAAAATGCTAACTCTGTATATGGAACCAAGGGGTCTGGTGATGAGACTATCTTCTCCTTGTAAGTTCACTGCCATTTATCACCTCTTGCCTTGTTCATTGCACATTGTCAATTAATTGCACCTTCACATCGTGGGTGCCTCACAGGGATTAAAAATCCATTCAAAAGCTATTAATTGGCCTCATCAAATAATTACTCAGTAAATAAGTAGATTGGGTATTTTAAATTGTGATTAACCTACTGTTAATTGGCCCCCTGGCCTTGCCAAGTACAGAAGTCCTGATCCGTCCTTGGAAACCTGCCAATGCCCAGTTTCATGGGGTTGCCAGGAGCCAGAGCCTCCTCAGAGGGAGAGGCCACAGGCTCCGTTTCAGTTCCAGCCACTGCTGATGGATGCACAGCCTGAGATACCAGCCAGCCAAGGCCTCACGTTTTACAGATGGAAAACTAAGATCCTGTCTTATTCAGAGCATGTGACAAGTCAGGCTGCCATGCTTCAGGAGTTAGGCAGAAGGTCTGACAGTTCCTCATTGCATCCTGGGGAAGAGGTGGGGATTTCTAGGAAGAGTCATAATCCATGCTGAACTGTAAATCAGGTCCCCGGCTTGAAAGACTGACTGGAGGAACTGAGCCCATTTAAGTAAATGTTACAGTACGATAGTAGTGTCTCTCTCGCTCTCTCTTCTCCTCTCTCTGAGTTTCACTGCTCTCTGACCCCATAACCTTCAAGCCAGGATTTCCAGGCCTATATGTTCAAGGGCTCATTCCAGGCATACCAAGTGAGGACATATGTGAAGGGCCATTTCAAACACCTAACCATCTGGTGGTACATGGTGGTGTATTCCCGCAGCTGCCCACTTGCTCTGATCTATCAACTCTGAGCAGCCAATCCCCTACCAGGTAGAACTCTGTAAATCTCACAACAACAGTGGGAGATTCTCTGAAGAAGGAAAGACCTCTCTTCTGAGGGTCTGCTTCTTCAATAATCTCCACGGTCCCTGCTCTGTACCCAATCCTTAGGGAAGGCTTGTCATACGCATTGCCCCTGAGAATGAACCCTGTACACAGATGCCTCACTATTCCTATAAATAAATACCAGGTGAACCTGATCTCACCATGCCACAACTTCCATTTCCGCCTACCTTCCTTGAACTGCCTTCCCTCTAAGGAATGGGGCTTATGCCATCAAGCCCTCTTACATATCCATAATACATTCTGAAAACCCACTTAGGAAACATGTTTGGCACTGGAGGAGATGCCAAAGAGAAGAAGACCTAGTTCTTGCCCTCAAGGAGCTCACAGTCTAAAGAGGGAGACAAGAAGATCACAAAAGGTGACTATGGATATAGTGCTAGATTGAGGGGTAAGCAAAGGGGAACCACAGCAAAAGGAGCTATTAAATCCACCCAAAGCATTCAGTAGAGGAAGCATGAAGTAGCTGACCTTGAAGCTGGGCCTTGAGTGCTGAGGGTGAGTTCAGTTGGGGTAAATGAAGTGGGATTGCAGGGTCATATGCAAACTATGTTTAGCTTTTTGATTAACTGTCAAACGGTTTTCCAAAACAGCTGAACCATTTTACAATCCCATCCGCAATGTGTGAGGATTCCTATTTCCTCACATCCTCTCCAACACACAGAATAAGAGAAAATATTTGCAAAATATATATATCTGATATTGGACTTGTATCTAGAATATAAAAAGAACTTCCACAAATCAAAAAAGACGAATGACCTAACTAAAAAATGAACAAAATATCCGAGTAGACATTTATCCAAAGCTAATACACAAGTGGCCAAAAAGCACATGCGAAGATGCTAACATCATTAGGTATTAGGGAAGTATGAGTCAAAGCCACAGTCAGGTACTGAATCACACACGCTAGAATGACTAAAATCACAAAGGCATCATCTAACTTGAATTTAAATCATCCTCATAAAGTAGATAAGTACTTTAAAAAGTTTTCTGCAATGAAACAGCAGATGGAAGGTAACACTAACAATAAAAGCATAAACGAATGATAAGAAAATGGCACCAGTGACACTTCAACTAGTCTGGGAACAAACCCTTTGTAAGCTACATGACGAGGTAATCATATGTGACAAAAAAAATGGCAAAAAGGGGAATTTATCAAGACAATATGAAATGTGATAGTTCATCACCATTGTAAATGATGAAACTTGCATCAGCTGTATAGTATGTCTTGAGATTGGCAAATTGTGGGATCAAGCCATTAGGATTTACATGTTTACAGTTATTAGCTCATATTTATATCATCCTTCTTAAAATTCTAGATTTAAATATGCTTTATAATATAGATATACAATATGTTTATAATATAGAAATTGTCCAGATGTACATGTATATAAGTTATAGATAAATATTCATATATTGGGGATAGATGATCAAATATGTTTAACTGATTGGATGGGAAATCATGAAAGTGTGAAGATTACTGTGTTACAGCACAGATGTAGACTTATGTCCTTACTGAACCCCTTACTAGATGGTTCACTTTGAACAAGTTATTTACCTACTCTGTGCTTGGCTCCTCATCTGAAAAATGAGAATATCAAGAACTTGTACTTCATGGAGAGGTTGTGAGGATTAAATCATATAATGCACATTAAATAGCGCAGTGCCTGCATGTAAGACATGCTCAATAAATATGATGATGATGATAACGATGAAGAAGGAGAAGGAGGAAGAGGAGGAGGAGGAGGAGGAGATATATGTGCTCCAATGTTCATTGCAGCTTTGTTTACGGTGGCCAAGACATGGAAACAACCAAAGGGTCCTTCGATAGATGAATGGATAAAGAAGTTGTGGTATATATACACAATGGAATACTATTCGGCGGTAAGAAAAGATGATATAGGAACATTTGCGACAACATGGATGGACCTTGAGAGAGTAATGCCGAGCGAAATAAGTCAGAAAAAGTGGAGAAATATATGACTTCACTCATATGTGGGATATAAAACTGAAAGCAACAAAGCAACAAGACAAACTAATAAAGAAAGAAAAACTCATAGACACAGACAATAGTTTAGTGGTTACCAGAGGGTAATGGGGGAGGAGGGATGGTAGATGAGGGTAAAAGGGATCAACTATATGGTGATGGAAGGAGAACTGACTCTGGGTGGTAAACATACAATGTGATATATAGGTGATATATTACAGAATTGTACACTTGAAATATATGTAGTTTTGTTGACCATTGTCACCCCAATAAATTTTAATTGCAAAAAAAGAAAAAAAAACCTGGGGTGGAGGCAGAAAGCAGAGAGACGTTATAGCCCAGCACAGTAACAAATTAAAACTAAATATGAAACCTGACTCTCCTGTGACACCAGGGCCTGTAGTGGACAGTACCACAGCATCTCACCCTCACCCTATGACTCTGTCTGCTACTTCTCTAAATTCTTCCTCCTCTCTCCAAGGTTCTCCATTAGGTCTTATTTTCAAACTCCATTCTTCCTGGCTCACTAGAGGAGAGGGGAAAACACTTGTTACTTTATTATGCCGAGTTATTTAATTCTTGTTGCTCTCGTCTCTCCTACCACCACTTTGGCCACAGGCTCTGCCTCTTCTGGCCATGTGGCCCTGTACGATGATTTTATAAACAAGGGATTTTTTTTTCTTGTAAAATTCAGCTTTCCTCCAGGGCCAACACACTCAAACTGCAGCTAGCTCTTAAAACAATCATTGTTTCCCTCCCACTGTAAATGAACAAATGAATAATCGAATGAAGAAGCCATCTTCTCTCCTCTCTGAAAGATCTCCGGGCCTGCTCACCAATTAAATAAGCAGCCGTACTGTTACCTCCCATGTCCCCTGGAAGTTGCCCTTTATTCTGCCACTCCAAGCTGAATTTGACTTCCTTACACTCTCTTCAAGTCGCTCAGGGCACTGGTGGTGGGGTGGGGGGTGACACTGGAGATTGTCCAGTCTATAGAGGAGGAAGTAGCCAGATGTAGCAATATGAGTTATGTTTCAAGGAATAGAAAATCTGGGCGGTAGAGCCAATTATCATGGGGAAGAAGCTAACTTTTCTGGGTTTCAGTTTTTTGTCTGGAAAACAAGAGATTAGAACAAGATTAGAGAGAAGACCTTGTAAACCAGGCAGGGGAGTGCTTTATATTCCTTTGGTGTCGTGGAACAGGAAGAGGAATGAACACTACTGATTTCGATTATCTAAGAATAAGCCAGACACAGGAAGTTTCAGTCACTGAAAATTGGCCACCCACAGTGGTTATCCTTGGTTGGGGAGATTAGAGCAGTTGTTATTTTCATCTTTTGTATTTGTATATTTTCCAAAACTTACATAAATGTCGTGTGCTGATTTTCTAATAAGTCAACATATAATGTCAAGTGAAAAACTCGGGATGCAACTTATGTACATAGTCTGATCTCGCTTTTGCATAAAAGTTTGTATGTATATATAAGAAGATGCCTGAAAGGAAAAGAGCCCAAAATGCAACAGTGTATTTCCCTGAGTGGTGGTGATGTTGTAATCATTTTATTTTCTCCATATTTTTGATATGTTATACATTTTATACCATAAGCACAATTTTTATATAGTAGACAAGCTTTCCAGCTGTTAACAACCATGGAACTGTACAAAATATACGAGGCAATTGTTTTCAGGCATTAGAGAGCAGAAAGCACATGACTTGGATAACAAAGATAAAGTAAACTGACAAGGTAAAGCCTCAAGTCACCTAACTCTTGACCTGGAGAAAGCTGTCCCATCACTGTGCAGTGAGCTAGAGTCAAAGCAAAGCATGGCATTCTCATGGAGAAGGCAGACTACAGAGATAAGGGTATCTGAAGTGGCTGAAATTTGAGGGGCAGAGTACCACAGAGGAGGGAGCTGCGGGAAGTAGAGGACTCCAGGAGCCCATATGGGTGTCCCCTATGAGTGTGTGGTGAGTTTTATTTGTATTTCCCTGATGATTAGTGATGTTGAGCACTTTTTTATATACTTGTTGGCCAATGGTATGTCTTCTTTGGAAAAATGTCTATTCAGGTTCTTTGCCCATGTTTAAATTGGGTTAGTTGGTTTTATGAGTTCTTTATGTATTTTGGATATTAACCTTTTATCAGTTATATGGTTTGCAAATATTTTCTCTCATTCTGTAAGTTACCTTTTCATTCTGTTGATTGTTTTGTTTCCTGTGCTGAAGCTTTTTTTTTTATTTTGGTGTATCCCTCTTGTTTATTATTGCTTTTGGTGTCACATCCAAAAAAATCATTGCCTAGACTAATGTCAAAGAGATTTCCCCATTTTCTTCTAGGAGTACTAGGGTTTCAGGTCTTATGTTTAAGACTTTAACCCATTTTGAGTTTATTTTTTTGTGTATGGTGAAAGCTAAGAGGCCAATTTTATTCTTTTGCATGTGGGTATTCAGTTTTCCAACATCATTTACTGAAGAAACTATCCTTTCCCCATTGTGTATTTTAAGCATCCTTGTTGAAGATCAGTTGATTATATATGCATAAATTTATTTCTGGGGTTCCTATTCTGTTCCACTGGTATACACACACACACACACACACACACACACACACACACACACACACCTGTTTTTATGCCAGTACCATACTGTTTTGGTTACTATGCTTTTGTAGTATAATTTGAAATCAGGAAGTGTGACGTCTCCTGCTTTGTTCTTCTTGCTCAATACTGCTTTGGCTACTCAGAGTCTTCTGTGGTTCTATATGAATTTTAGGATTTTTTTTTCTATTTCTGTGAAAAATGTCATTAGAATTTTGATAGGGATTGCATTGAATCTATAGATGGCTTTTGGTAGTATTGACATTTTTTAATAGAAAGCACTGTTTTTTATTTATTTATTTTTATTAAATTTATTGGTTGGTAAAATTATACAGGTTTCAGGTGTACAATGCTATAATACATCATTTATATATTGCATTGTGTGTTCAGCACAATAACAATATTAATTCTTCCAATTTATGATAACAAGTCTTGGTGTGGATATGGAGAAAAGAGAACCCTTATGCACTGTTGGTGGGAATGTAAATTGGTACAGCCATTACAGAAAAACAGCATGAAGGTTCCTTAAAAATTAAAAATAGAACTGCCATAGGATCCAGCAATCCCATTTCTGGGCATATATATCCAAAAAAATTGGAATTAGGCTCTCAAAGAGATATCTGCACTCCCATGTTCATTGCAGCATTCTTCATTATGGCCAAGATATGGAAACAACCTAAATGTCCATTGATGGATAAATGTATAAAGAAAATGTGGTATATACAGGTCATGGAATATTACTCAGCCATAAAAAAGAAGGAAATCCTAAATCCTGCCATTTATGAGGATATGGCTGGACTGGAAGGCATTATGCTAAGTGAAATAAGACAGACACAGAAAGTTAAATACTGTATGATCTTACTTATATATGTAATCTAAAATAGTCAAACCCACAGAAGCAGAGAATAGAATGATGGTTTCTAGGGGCTGGAGCAAAGGAGAAATGGGAAGGTGATGGTTAAAGGGTACAAAGTTTCAGTAATGTGAAGTACGTAAATTCTAGAGATCTACTCTTGTACAGCACACAGCCTGTAGCTAACAATACTGTATTATATACTTAAATTTTGCTAGGAGGGTAAATCTTATCAAAAGCAACAAAAGAACAAGACAAACAAATGAGAAACAGAAACTCATAGACACAGACAATGGTTTGGTGGTTGCCACCTCTGGGGTGGGGGGTGGGGGTGGGAGATGAGGGTAAGGGGGTGGGGGTGGGGGTGGGAGATGAGGAGATGAGGGTAAGGGGGATCGAATATATGGTGATGGAAGGAGAACTGACTCTGGGTGATGAACACACAATGGGATTTATAGATGATGTAATACAGAATTGTACACCTGAAATCTATGTAATTTTACTAACAATTGTCACCTCAATAAATTTAAAAAAAAAGAGTTCTTGACACACACACACACACACACACACACTAGTAAAGGAAGTGATGGATCTGTTTTTGGCCTTGATAGTGATAATGGTTTCATGGGTATATACTTACCTCTAAACTCATTAAGTTGTATATATTAAATATGTACAGTTTTTTTTATATGTCAACCATACCCCAGTAAAGTAGTTTAAAAATAAAATAAAGCTGCAGCAAAGTGGCAGTATGTTATTGACATAACAATTAGACATAAAAATCAATGGAACTGAAGAGATAGTCTAGAAATAGACCCTCACACATACATTTAATGGATGTTAGATTGAGGCATCAAGTCAATTCAATGAGGAAAAAACGTCTTTTTAATAAATGGTGCTATAGGAATTGGATATTTTTATGGGAGAAAAATGAACTCTAACCCTTCACACTATACACAAAAATTAATTTAAAATTTAGCATAGACCTAAATATAAAAGCCAAAGTTGTAAAACTTCTAAATGGAAATGTTGGAGAAATTTTCATAAATTTGAATGGGCAAAGATTTCTTATCCAGGATTCAAAAAACACTAACCATAAAAAGAGAAAAAAGATAAATCAAGCTTTATCAAAATTAAAAGCCTCCACAAATGAGAACAAAGTTAGAGTTCTTATTCTACCAGATTTCAAGACCTACTTATAAACCTACAGTAACCAAGACAGTGTAGACATGTCATAAGGATTGACACCTAGATCAACAGAACAGAATTCAGAGCCGAGAAACATATGTATACTTATGGCATATGTACACATATGTATACAAAGGCATTTGGTTTTTAATAAAGGTTTCAAAGCAATACAAGAGAGCAGTCAAAAATTTTCAAACAAACAATACTGGGACAACCGGATATTGATATTGAAAAAATAAACTTGAACCTGTATCACGCACCATAAACTAAAATGAATTCAAGATGGATCACAGACCTAAATGTAAAAGCTAAAACCCTAACGCTTTTAAAGGAAAATGAAGGAGAATGTTTTTAAGAATTGGGGGTAGGCCAAGGTTCTTTAGGCCACAGAAAGAAATAGCGATAAACAAAAATTAATAAAATGGGCTCAATTGAAATGAAAACTTCTGCTTATAATAAGACACCATTAAGGAAATTAATGGCAAGTCTGGGGCTGGAAGAAAGTGTTCCCCAAACATATATTTAACTAAAGATTATTATTCAGGGTATATATTAAAAAACAACATCAGGGGCGGCTGGATGGCTCAGTTGGTTCAAGCGTGAACTCTTAACAAGGTTGCCGGTTTAATTCCCGCATGGGGTGGTGGGCTGAACTAGTGCCTAGTGCTACAGGCAACGTGGGTGAACATCAGAGACATGATATTTAGCGAAAGAAGGCATTCATAAAGGAATCCATGCAGCATGATTCCACTTAAGTGAATTCTAGAATAGGCAAAGCTAATGCATTGTGATTAGATAAATGGCATTACTTGGGATGGGAGGGGAGAATGACTTCAGAACAATATTCAGGAGCTTCTTAGGGTGATGCACTATTCTGTATCTTGACTGTGATGGTAATTGCATAACTGTGTACATTTAAAAATTTCTCATTCAACTGTACTATAGTGAAACTGGGCGCATTTTCTTGTATATAAAAAGTACTCCAACGCAAATGGTAAGATTTCATTCTTTTTTATGGCAGAGTAATATGCTAAGTGAAATAAGTCAGACAGAAGAAGACAAATACCATGTGATCGCACTGATATGTGAAATCTAAAGAACAGAATTAACAAGCGAATAAAACAGAAATAGACTCATTGATACAGAGTAAAACTGATGGTTGCTAGATGGGAGGGGGTTGTGGGGACAGGGGAGAAAGTGAAGGGATTAGAAAGTATAAATTGGTAGTCAGAAAATAGTCACAGGGACGTGAAATATAGTATGGGGAACATAATCAATAACGTTGTAAAAATTCTATATGGTGTCAGATGGGTACTAGACTTATCGGGGGTATCACTTCATAGATTATATAAATGCCTAACCACTACACTGGTACACCTGAAACTAATATAAAATAATACTGAATGTCAACTATAAATTGTCACATGAATGTGACAACTATAAAACACTCACAGGAATGTCAAATATATATATATATTCCAATGAAGTAGTTTTTAAAATAGCCAGATTGTAATTTTCCCTTGTCATGTCATACAATGGCTCCGCATTTTCTCTCAAGGTAGAAGCTAAAATCCTTCCAGAGGCCTAAAAGTTCCTAATGATCTGCTCTTCCTTCCCTGCTCCAACCTCTCTGACTTCAACTCTTAATACTCTTGGCCTCGCTCATTCCACGTTTGCTACACTTGGCCTCCTTGCTTTTCCTGGAATACGCCAAGCATGCTCTCACTTTAGGGACTTTGCACTCGCGGTTCCCTCTGTCTGCAGTACAGTTTTTCCAGATATCCACAACATGGCTCACCTCTCATCTCTTGTGGGTCATCATCAAATGATACCTTCTAAATGAGGCCTTCACTGATCATCTATTAAAAATCACGCACACACACACGCACACACACGCACACACACGCACACACACATACACACACCTAGCACTCACCAGACACCTTACCCTTCTTCTTTTTCACCTTTTCACCTTAGCACTCATCACTTTCAAATGTAGTACGTACTTTACAATCGTATGTGTCAGTCATTGTCCACATCTCCTGGTTAGAATGTAAGGTTCACAATAGCAGGGATTTTTTTCTGTTTTGTTCATGGCTATGTTGCCAGAGATTGCTACAGTGCTTGGAACGAACATATCAGGCTCTCGATAAAATGTTGTTAAACACAGAAATAATCTTCAGGCTGAAACGAGTATCTTCTTGGAAAGGGAAATGTGAGAGAAGTCAATTGGCAAACTGTCTTCTCACACTGGAGGAGTATGACCTCATTTGGACTTTTGTGCAAGTACTCAGTGGCTCCAAACAAACCCCAAAGACTTTCCCCATAAGCAAATTGCACATTGTAAATGGGAAAGGACAGGAGAGCCTTTAACCCCTAAGAGCTGGGAGAGGGGATTGGGGAAGCTGGGACCTACTCTGAAGCCCATGTTTGGGGCCAATATCTTAAAATACGGAATTGGATTGTAAGTTTTAGAAAGATGATTGGCAGACATGGAAAAAAAACCCTCCTTGAGGACTAGTTGGGCTTTAAGCCACACCTCCTAGATTTCCCTGACCTCAGTAATCTAGTGTACACCATTAGACCTGGTGATTCCAGGGCAAGGAGCCCAGTCCTGGACAGCACGCTCTGATGGAAAGAAGTAAGGAGAGGTATGGCACATGGTGCCCTGTTCAGGGAGGATCTTGGGTAATGAGAGGGTGATCGGCGGCCTAGTGACAAAGGCGTATTTTCTTGAGATCTGGCCTCAAGAGATTGCTCCACAGTTCTCACTGCCAAGATCACCTCTGAGTCTAACTTTTCAAAGTCACTTTTCACATACTTGAGGGATTAGATTAAATGGCAAATGCTGCTGCAGTTGAATAAAATCAGAAGCTCGATGCCTCTTGGTTAAACAGGTTACAGGTTGGGGGAGCAGGACACTCGAGCTAGAATCTGAAGACTAGGGTTTGAATCACACCTTGGCAACTTTGGTTATGAAGCCTTGGGTCTGTAAAATGAGATACTCATGCCAGTAAGCCAGCTCCACACCATGGCTAACACGAGGATCAGATGGAAGTGTGGCCAGGAGACATTTTAGAAACTGTGAAGGTCTATGTATACGGAATCTAAAGCACAAAATCCACAAACAAAACAGAAACAGACTCACAGATACAGAGAACAAACTGATGCTTATCAGATGGGAGGGGGTTGGGGGGCTGGGTGAAAAGGTGAAGGGATTAAGAAGTACAAATGGGTAGTTACAAATACTCACGGGGATGTAAAGTACAGCATAAGGAATATAATCAATAATATTGTGACAACTATGTACAGTGACAGGTGGGTACTAGACTAATCAGGGGAATCACGGTCTGACCATGATGCCACATACTTGAAAGTAATATAAAATAATACTGAATGCCAACTGCAGTTTAAAAAACATAATTTTAAAAAACTGAGAAGGCCTGTACAGTATTAGAGGCTATTGTTCACAGATTCAGGTAGCATATTGACCAAGGACTAGCTGGCCAACTGGAGTAACTGGATGTATTTGAAGATGGAAAGAAGAACCTTCCAGCTCTCCTGATCCTGCTGGCTCAAGTGAGTCTCTGGATAATTGAGACCAACATGTAGTTCTCCCTTGAGCCACCAGCAATGGAATTAACTTCCCCAGACCCACTGTAATAAACTGTCCAGGGCAAGGTCCAGGAATCTGCATTTTTTAAAAATATTTTTTTTATTGGGGAAGGGGAACAGGACTTTATTGGGGGACAGTGTGTACTCCCAGGGCTTTTTCCAAGTCAAGTTGTTGTCCTTTCAGTCTTAGTTGTGGAGGGCTCAGCTCATCTCTAGGCCTAGTTGCCGTTGTTAGTTGCAGGGGGCGCTGCCCACCATCCCTTGTGGGAGTCGAACTGGCAACCAGTAACCCTGTGGTGGAGAGGACTTGCTCCAACCAAATGAGCCATCCAGGAGCTCAGCGGCAGCTCAGCTCAAGGTGCCGTGTTCAATCTTAGTTACAGGGGGCAGAGCCCACCATCCCTTGTGAGAGTCGAGGAATCGAACCAGCAACCTGTGGTTGAGAGCCCACTGGCCCATGTGGGAATTTAACTGGCAGCCTTTGGCGTTAGGAGCACGGACCTCCAACTGCCTGAGCCACGGGGCCGGCCCGGAATCTGCATTTTGAACAAGCCCCTCAGATGGTCCTGATGGCCACAGAGGTTGGAGACCTGCTTCGTCTGTTTGCCTACATACTATGCACTTTCCCTAGCTTTGGGGCTCATTTCTCTCCAATACTTGGCTCTGCTGATGGTCTGATTCATTAAAGAGAACACCTGTTTCTGGAGAAATTGGGTGGGCCCCACTTTCTCAAACCCATCTTGAACTGTCACGCAGATCAAACTGCACTATTAATTGCAAAGAAATAGTCTGATTGCTTGCTAAACAATCTGTTTACCAGTTTTCAGCCTTAGGTGAAACTCTTCAGAACTGCTCACCAGACATTACTGAGTCATTTGCATGATCTTTGTCATATATTCCCTTAGAGAGTCACAGTTGGTGAGAGGTACCAGCCTTTAGACTATGCTAGGCTCCTGCTGAGGGTCGTCAGAGACAGACAAAGACATGTCTGCCAAATACAATGCCAGATCCCACATCCCACATGTACAGGTTCAATGCCAGTCGGGCTGGAGGAGCAGGAAGGGACAGGACTCATGAGAAGCACAAGACATAGTGTTTTTAAGGAGCTTTTGTAGAAGGATGGCCAACAATTTTAACTCAGAGGATTAGCAGAACAGAGCAAAGTCTGTTCTCACACATGTCCCCGAAGTATCAGCCCCACTGATTAGAGGCCGTTCATGGTTTTTGCTTAGTAACTCTTCTAAGCTTCCCAAGCAGCAAGAATTTGATGGAGGAAAAATTTTTGTGTAAAATTCATAGACATAACAAATAATTTCCAGAAAGCTAGATTTTATATTTGGATTTGGGCTAGGACAGTGAAGAGACCAGGAGGTAGTCAAATTAGTTCTTATAGCAATTCTAAAACTGACCTGCTGGGTGACCACAGGCAATTCCCTTGCCCTCTCTGGGCATTCATATCCCAGTTGTTACATCAATGAGTTTGGATTCTGAGCCCTGTCCATCAGCAGTGGCAATCCAGAATTCCCTCAGTGAGCTACTAACTCAAGTGCCAGTCTGTTCCAGCCCCCAGAGGCAGCCTTCTAAAAAACTGAACAACCCTCATAACTTGACCTCCTTTCCTTCTAAGAAAGCTCACTGGCTATTTGTTTCACTTCTTTTCTAGCTCCCTAAACTTTCTTGAAATAAGGCATGATGCTCCTGGAAAGCATAAAGAAGCCTGAAGAATTTGGAGACAGTCTTCATCTTGGGGCCTTCCTAACACCAAAGCGTTATTTCATCTGAGTGAAAGTGTATGGTCTCTCTACTTCAAAGCCTAAGGCATCATGCACATAAACTTTGGAGGACACACAATCTTTAGTAACCTTGGAGAAGTCAAGAAAGCTGGAAGCCGAGAAGATACCTTCCAGTATCTTGCAGTGAGTGCCCCAATCTCAGAACCAGGCCTGAATCCCTTCCGCCTACTTTTGTTTGCTCTACCGGGAGCCCTTCTGGGAAGAGTGACTTCCCTGGAAAGCCAGCTGCCAATTATCAGCATGACAGGAAGTGCCACATATAGGCCCTTTTTTTCTGAGTGAGGCCAGGTAAGGAGGTGATAACCACAAATCTTGAGGAATTGGTGGCTTCTTCAGTATGTTTAAGTGTGAGCTTCCAGATTCCAGATTGGTGGCTGAGAGGGAGCACAAAAACTGAAGACCCTTATCTTTTGTATTAGTTATGGTCAACTGAAGTTACTAAAGAAAGAACTAATAATAGAGCTATTAAAAGATAAACTGAGGCATATTGAAATATTTAAGAGTTTATTTGAGCAAAAATCAATTAAAATCAGGCAGTGCCACACTGGAAGTGGTTTGGAGTGCTCCACCAAGGGGAGCTAGGGGAAAGACACCAGAACTTCCTCTGCCTTTATCACACTCGATCATCCCAGCACACTCGAGGCAAGCGTGTGTGAATTTGGGGCCTCAATGGAAAGAGAACTAAACCAAGGTTCAAAGAAGAAGTTATCTGCCCTACAAGTGGCAAACCTGAGATCATAATCCCGATCTTCCAACTCCAAGCACCTGTAATTCCTTTCACTATCCTATATACCATCTTTCCGCCGTTCTAATCATTATCTGCTATATGGTTCTAAGCTATTCACCTGCATTTTGGACTTGTCTCCTGCCACCTCCTCATGCTTCCCAGAGCATGGACAAAGACCCACAAGAATAGCACCTTCTTTACCTTGGCAGATAGATGGCATGTGCTCCCAATAGGGATCCCTAGGTATAGCCAGACCAAGATGTTTTATGTCCTTTGCGCTATTGCTTAAAACAGGTTCTCAATCACTTTGCAGATGTCACTCACTCCCTGGCGTAGCCTCCATTCTGCTCTGGGAAAACCTTTGTCCATCAACATCTTCCAGGCTGGGTCCAGTACACACTTCTGAACAACACTCACTACACCTCCTCAATGTTCATATCCACAGGCCACTTATGTGGCCACCCTTGTGCTTCAATAGTTCCTCCTTCACACAGGGGTCACAGCGCTGTTTTTAACGTTAAGGCTGATCATGCCACCTGTATCAGTTTCCTAGGGCTGCCATCATGAAGTACCACAGACTGGGTGGCTTAAACAAGATTTTTATTTTCTCATACTTTGGGAGGCTATAAGTCCCAGATCAAGGTGTCAGCAGGGCTCCTTTCTTCCGAGAATCCCTTCCCTCACTTGCAGATGGCCATCTTGTCTTCACGTGGTCATCCCTCTGTGTGTGTCTGTGTCCTAATCTCCTCTTCTTCTAAGGACATCAGTCATGCCGGATTAGGGCCCCACCTCAATGACCTCATTTAACCTTAATGATCTCTTTAAAGACCCTCTCTCCCTAGTCAGAGTCTGAGGTACTGTGGGTTAGGACATCAACACAATTCAGTCTGTCACACCACTTTTCTGCTCAAAATCTCTGTAATGATCCCCCATTTCAGAGTACAAACTACTGTTCTTTCAATGGTTCTGAAGGTTTTTCAGGATGCAGCCCCCAGGCAACTCCCTGACCTCATCCCTCTACCACTGTCCCATTGCCAGACCTCCTTTAAGCCATACTGGCCCCATGGCTTCGTCTCCAGCACAGCAGGCATGCACCCACCCGACTCAGGGTCTTTGCACTCCTCCTCCCTCTGCCTGGAATGCTTTCCCCTCAGCACTACCTCATTCTCTTCCCCGGCTTTATTTCTCTGAGTAGAGTTTTCCATCTTCTAATATCACGTGACATATTTATTTTTTAAAGTGTATCCTCTGATGAAATTCAAGCTTCATGGGGCCAGGGACCTTTTTTCTATTTTGCTTGCTTCTGTATCCCCAGCTTCTGAAAGAATCTCTGACATATGGTCGGTGCTTGGAAAATATTACCTAAAAGAATTAATAAGCCGTGCTTAATGAGAACACAACGGGGGTGGGGGTGGGGGTAAGGAAAGCCTCAGAACAACTGAAACAGCCATCATGAAGCCCAAGTTCCTTACTATTTTCAGAGGGGGCGCCCCCTCAGGATTTTAGCCAGAGCCCAGAACTTCACATAAAGTTCTATAAAACATACATCTAAATTCCAATGTCAAAGCAAATGAGAAATAGCAAGAAGTGATTTAATGCAAGAAGCAGGCTTGCTGACAATCATGAAATGGCAGTTGACAGTGAAGAAAGAAAAGACACCTTGTCAAAAGAGATACACTCACTCAAAACACACAGCCATTTGGGGCCATTTGCCCATAGGAGTAGACTGACTACACCTAAGTAGCCACCAAGAAAACAACTGTCATGGACAAGGACATGACGTGACGTTCCCAATAAGAACTAGGAGCATTAGGAAGACGTTAGATATGTCTGGTGTGCTTCGTTTTGCTAAGGTAGGAAAATGTGCCATACTCCAGGTATTTGCAGGGTTTTCCTTTCCTATGTGTGGTTTAAATAACTCTTTTCAAAAGCCTTGATGCTTAAAGTGGTGAACTTCCTTTAGACACCTGCATGCAGATCCCTTACTCCTCAGGCTGGAAAATGTGATATAAGAAGTATTTTTGTCCTCAACACAGTCTTGCTGTTCAGTTTCCCCTGATCTCAGGACAGGAATACATTACCTCTGGTTTACCTGAAGACAGAAACCAAAGCTCCCATCGTCTTCCTCGGCACTATCCCTCCTCCAATGTGCCTCTGACTTGATGCTTGCCTTTTGGATTTCCCTCACTGCCTCCCCACAAGGACCATCTGGAGAATTGCCCTCCAGTTTACAAAGTCCTCATTTCTATCTAACGTGCCATCTGTACCTTCACTGGGGATTGTTTGTCAATCAAGCAGGTCGTAGCCATTCCTCCATGACCTACTGGGCAAGAAAGCAAGCCTGAGCGGGGATGAAGAAATGTCTGAACTCATTTCTCCCTTGTAACATTCCCTGGGCCTTGGCACCCAGAACTTGAAGCCAAGCCAACTTAAGCCCTGGAAAGAGTCTAAGACCCAAACAGGGAGGCCCAGGGATTGTCTTGTGACTCAACAATGTAGGGAGGCAGCCAGGGTTCAGAACCTCAAGATACCACTGACAGAGCCAAGATCTGAACTACAAACCGAGTACTTCAGTAGAAATACAGGGAGGAGGGGTAAAGTAGGTATGGGAGGAAACCTGGGAAGGTGAAGTTGCAACATGTCCAGGGCCAAGAGCCCAGGCAAGGTCCAAAGGCAAGTGCAATCACAATGTCCCATTGATCAGAATTCTGCAGGCCCAGCTACAAAGCAGCTCACATCTATTTCCATAAAAACTCCAGGGTTCCATCTTCTGCCCAACTCTCTTCGTGTTCTCTGTAAGCTTTCTGAGGGTCCTCAGCAATTCCCATGGCTTCTCCCACCATCTCTGTGCAGCTGACTTTGCTATTTGAAGAACAATGGGAAACGTGTGGCGTTCAGCATTAGGGGACCTGCATTCTAGCCCCAGCTCTGTTACTTCCTGAGTGCATGAGCTTAGGCATCTCATCTAATTTCTCTCGGACTCAGTTGCCTCAGCTGCGAAATGGGAAAAATAATGTCTACTTCATAGAATTGGGGTAAGGATTAAATAAAATCGTGAAGATGAAGATGCTTTCTAAAACACTAAGAGCTATATAATACCATCCATGCTATTGATAAGTCCATCTCTAGCCTAGACTTCTGTCCTGAGCTCCATTCTGATATATACAACTTCCTCCTGGAAATTTCCACTTAGACTTACCACAGACACCTTAGAGTCAACACATCCCAAGCTACCAAAATCTTAACTTCTGTCACAGGGCATCCTGTCTCTCCTATGGAGCCCATCTCAGCGAAGGGCACTAGAGGAAATTGGGGGCCACACCTGAAATGTGAAGGTCCCCATAGCCTGAACACTCCTCACCATCTACATCCAATCTGTCACCAACTACCAGTCTGAGAATAATACCTGAAGGACTCTCAGCCTTTTTTCTCTAGCCCCTCTGCCCTGATGTAGGTCAGATTTCTGTCCTGGAATATTGTGCCAGCATCTTAAGAAACCAGCTACCCTGGTCTCACATCCCACCTCCCCAAATCCATGCTTGCCATCACAGTCATGCTAGTCTTTCAAAAACATAAATCTGACCATGTCAAACTCCTCTACTTGTATTGTGCAATGTCCCCTAAAAGAGAAAACCCAATTATAGCACCTTGGCACTAGAAATACATGACAGCTTCACTTCCCACTCTTTCCCTCTAAGTATCCAATGTTCTCACCACTCCTAACCAGAAGCATCCTAAACAGACCATGTCCTCTCCAGCCTCCTTGATCCTTTTCCATTCTGATATACCTTCATTCTTATCATAGAACTTATCCTTCCTGGAGTTATGGGGCTTTACAGCCAATTGGACAGCAAGAGCTCCCCTCAGAGCCCCAACTTCTAGTCATTTTTTTCTCCCCAACACAGCCTCACACAGAAGGCAGTTGCTGACTTTGGAATATCCACAATCCTAAGAGAGCACAGGCACTAACAGAACTCTGAATTAATTGTTAGATGGCTTTAGGTGCCATTCTTGTTCAAGTTCTGCCACTAAAGAGCCAACTACACTGTGTTGTTGCTGAGCTGCTGAATGAAGTAACCCAGCAGCCAGCCGACATACTTCTAGACTTCCTCTTATAAATGTTTTTGTTGTCCAAGTCAGTCTAAGTAAGTGTTTTCAGTACTTGAAGCTAAAAGCACTGTAAATGATCCAACACAATAGCTGACTTGAGCAATAGCACAGGCCTGTGAATTATGCACAGGCCTGTGAATTATGCACAGGGAGCTATCATCTTTCTCATATGAAACAAACAAACAAATATAGAAACTGAGGCTCAGAGAAGAAAAGCAATTTCCTCAAGAACATAGTGAAAATTCTATGGCTAATTGTATTATTGTGGCATTACAAAAAACTACTTGCAGCCTTGATTATCAGGTGAATAAGCTCTGTTTCCTTCTAATTGTGCTGTTCAGCTGCTGTGGGCTGGGTAACCAGATTCCCATAGGATATGTAGAACTGTATGTAGACTAAGTGTAAACGGGGTCTGAGTGAAGTCCTAAGGGCTTGCCTATGAAGAAATGGCAGAAGCCTTAGTGTTGACTTGGGGGCACCCAGATGTGTGTGACGTCTCTATATTCTTACCTAATCATTGGTCCACATAGTATTAAGATAATGTGTTATTTATTTATTTATTTATTTTTGCATGTGAAAATAATTACTGAATGTCACAGATTGGATGCCTAGAGAGGGGGAACTCAAACCATGCCTACTTCTGTGGCAGGGCAAAAGGCTGATAGGGACAGGCTCTCTAAGTTCAAGTTGAAATGTTTTGTCCTGGCCAACTTAGAGTTGAAAAGCAAGAGGATTCCGATTGGCCCCTCTACTCTCTCAGGAGGAAGTTGCCCACAGAAATAGGATGTCTCAAATTGATTTAACCCACCATGAACCCCTTTTTATTTCATACAAGAGCACTAGCCCTAATAATTTTGGAACTCAGTCTCAACCAATCATATTGTTGAGGATGCATCAGAAAAAAGAGAACATCTGCTCTCTTTTTTTTTTTTTTTAAATTTTATTTTATTAAATTTATTGGGGTGACAATTGTTAGTAAAATTACATAGATTTCAGGTGGGATTTATAGATGATGTAATACAGAATTGTACACCTGAACATCTGCTCTTTACAACGCCCTTTTTACTTGGAAACTACTTCCTTCCTTGTTGAGTGCACCTCCCAATGTGCTGGGACAAATCTCTTTTGTGAACAGACTGCTTCGTGTGGTAGATCCAATGGCAGAGTTTCCATCCAAGGAGCCTCTTGGAGCACTTGACCAAGCTCAGCATTCCCATTATTACACATGATTGGCAACTAGGCCCAGTGGGCATCATGAACTCACCAATTGGTTTTCCAAGCCCCGGGAGGAGGAAGGTCTTACATTATATATGGGCTACACTTGCCCAGAAAATGTGTTCCTTGTCGGAATTCCAACAAGAGACCCCCTTTTTTCCCCCTTAACCTACAACAAGGCAAGGGACTGTGTCTGCTGAGGGGGTACAAGGAAAACACAGACTTTTCCATCTAGGTGCTTAGTTCCATCTCTACCAGGAAATCACCCTGCTGCCAGTCATTATTGAAGCCTCTGTTTGTTCCCTTGGCACCTTTGACAGTTGGGAAACTTTTTCTTAGAGCTGGGGTGAAGAAATATGGATCCTCAGAGTTATTCATGCTCAGAAACCCTGTCCCCTGAAAATAAGCAAACCAGACTGTTTGGTGCAAAGTCCTGCAGCTCTGAAGAATGAGTCATCTGCTTTTACCACCACTTGAAATAAACAATAATGGCCTGACAGCCTCTCGTATATTAATAGCCTTGTCATTTTACCTACCTCCTGCACTCTTTATTCCACATTAGAATTGTAGGTGGCAAAAGTGGTTTCAGAACTGATTGCCCTGAGTTTCCAAGCTGCCCCAAAAGCGCAGGAGGAGCCCAGGACCGTCCCTTTCCCCTGGCCAGATTGACAGTCCCCTGTCCTTCTCCTGTAGTCATTTTCGACTACATTACCAATTTTAACTGCTTCATGGCATTTTATTCTGGAAAATTATCAGATTTGTTTCCTCATTTGTGTATTGCCTGTTTCCTTGCATAAGAATATGAGCTGTGTGAAGGCAGGGACTTAGTCTGGCTTGTCACTGTATCCTGGGGCCCCAGGATAGCATCTGTGAGAAAGGAAAGTGGTGGCTGGAAGTGTTACCCCTTCTCTACAAAGGGGACAGGGGTTGGTAATGGGAAGGGCCTCAAGAAGGCGAGAACAGGACTCTGTAACCAGGGGATTTTAGATATCCAGACTCATTCCCACCAACCCCTGCTACGCACAAGGGTCACAGCTTCACCTCTGGTTAATGGCAGACTTAATTATTAAGCTTAAGTTAAAAGGAGTAAAAGCCTGGAAATTGTAATAGAAATGATTCCACCTCTATTTAGTGTCTCCCATTTGCCCATATAATAAGAAATATCTGTTTCCTGCCCTCTGAGAGAAACATTTCTGCTCTTTCTCTTACTCCTCCCCGGGGAGAAGCGATCGCTTACCTAATTGGTAAGACAGAGCACAGGAAATGCAGTGATCCCCTTTCCCTGGTTTTACTGTGCCAGGCTTCTGAGGTACACAGGAGGGTCACCTGCCTTTTGCAGCGGCCTGTCCTCTGGAAGTATAGCTAAGTGTGAGAGATGGAGCAGTATTTCTGGAAAGCAGTTTGGATCCTCTGTTCCTTATTAGGGGATGTGGAGAAGTATCCGTCCTTCTGTGTCTGTATGACCTCTATATCTTATTTTCAAATTACTCTGAATTTGGACGGGAGGAGAGAGGGTTGCATGTAACCATTTCCCTGAAACCTCAGCAAGATCCACCACACCCGAAAGCCCAGTCCTCCCCTGTAAGCGTGTGTGCTTGGTGCTCGCTAGCACACCTGTCCCTGAACTGCTGTGTGCCCCTGCAACTTCCCCTGAACCCCTGACCACTCTGGCTCCACCTCCCTATCTTCCAAATGTCCCACTAGCCCACCAGCATGTTGCTGTATGACACAGTTGTCTCCACCTTCCCAGCTCTTGGTGAACACTACCTCCACCTATTTGTCCAAATCCTACTCTTAGCTCCTTTTCCACCTGGAGGACATGGCTTCCCCAGAAAGCCTCTCATTCATGTACTTAGTCATTAATCTGGTCAATACATTGTGATTGGGCACCAGCTCTGGGAGCCAATGGAAGCAGTTTATCCTCCAGTACTCCATTTCCCTCAGGGTCTGAGGTAGGTTGATCACCTTCGCCAATGCTGCTTCCAAACCATTACGTCCCATCCTCACTTGCTCACTCAAAGATATCACAACAACCCTCATCCCCACTCCCCTCTGGCACGAAGTTTGCACTCTATACTCGGGCATTCCCATCAGCATATACCCGTGCTGTCGCTCCGCCCATATCACCTTCTCTTGAAGCTCCTTCCTTCTCCATCAACTGCCCCATTTTGCTGCTGTCCTCTCCAACAAAACTCCCCCAAGAAGTTGTCTTTGCTCCTTATCTCCAATCCCTAGCCTTTGATGAACCTACTTTAATTAGTCTTTTACTTTCCTCACCCTTCCCAAAATACACACACCATATGTCATGCAGGGACTCAGCTCCCGCTCCACGCACCAGAATGCAGGATATGGTGAGGCCAAAAAGGAACCCCAACGGATCCAGAGATAGGGGAGTCATACCACTACAATCTCACTGGCGGCTGGGTTGGAGACACAGGAAGCAGGAGCCACACGATCCACAACCTGCCATCCGCTTCTCTGCCAACCAACCCACCAACCAACGTAGCCATGGCAGTTATATTAGTGGCTAATGGCTCACTGGTTACAGCTGATGGCCAACTAGCCACAGCTGATGGCCATCTACCACCTGAGCCAGAACCTTTCTACGTGAGGCCGAGAGCCTGGAAACTGCTCTCTGGGACTCTGTCCCCATACCATAGGAACTTGTTTTGTCAAGGTTATTAATGACATATATTGCTAACCACAATGGTAAATTCTTAGCCTTAGCTCACTGGCCTGCCAACAACTGTTCACAATTGAATTCCTCCCTCCATCTTGACTTTCATGATGCCTCACTCTCTTGATTGTCTTCCCACCTCACTGGTCAAGTCTCTTGCTCTTTTTTGATGGTTCCTTCTCTTCTCCCTAGTCTCTTAATGTCAGATTCCCTGGGAGCTTAATCCTTGGTTCACTTATCTTCTCTGGCTACACTCACTCCCACGTTCATTTCATCCAGTCCCATGGCTTTAAATGCCTTCTCTATGCTGATGATTCTCAATTTTATACCTGTAGGCTACAACTTTCTCCCACCGAAAATTCAGACTCATAAATGCATCTATACTTGGAGAACAAACTCAACATGTCCAAAACTGAACTTCTGACCTACAAACAAAAACAAAACTCCAACAAAACAAACAACAACAAACAAACCATGTTCTATTCATAGCCTTGCCTATTTCAGCTGACTTCTGTCTTTCTTTCACATGTCATATATAATCTGTCAGGAAATTGTGTCGGTTCCACCTTCAAGATATATCCCAAGTCCAAACACTTCTCACTATCTATCCTCTGCTACCACCCTGTTCCAAGCTACCATCATTTCTTTTCTGGGTATTACAATTGCCTTTTTCTGGATTGCTACAATTGCCTCCTGTTTATATTTTTGCCATCATCACTTTATTCTAAATATAGTGGTCCTTTAAAAAACAGTAAGCCATACTATGGCACTTCTCTGCTCATAACCCTCCCAATGGCTCTTGTTTTCAAGCAAAATAATGACTACATTTCTTTCAATGACTACATTACACTACATGATTTGCCACCTACTCACCATTATCTCTCTGACCTCATCTAGTATTTCCTCCTTGTTCACTCTACTCCAGTCACACTGGCTTTTCTGTTGTTCCCGAAACATGCCAAGCATGTTCTGACCTTAGGTAGTTTTTCATTGTTTGTTTCTTTGAACTAGAACACTCTTCCTTCAGACATTTGCATAGCCCAGTGCCACCTGCTTAGTGATACTTTCCCTGACCATCCAATGTAAAATCGTAACCTATTCTCCCCAGCACTCCCAATCCTGCTTACTTTGCTCTGCTTGCTATTTTCTTTTAAACCATTTATTACCCTCTAAAGTGCTATTCATTTTGCTATTTTATGTATTTTTTATTGTCAGCATCCTCCCTCTGGAATGCAGACCCCACAAGAGCAGGAATTTTGTTTTTCTCCTTTCTTTAGCATCTAGGACAGTGACTGGTATGTAGTAGTAACAAATGTTGTTTGAATGACTGTCTGTCTCTTTCCTCCCCTCCCTCCCTCCGTGCTCTGAGGAAGAAGCATTTGTCCTCCACTGTAGATCAATTTTGCACACTGGGCTCGGACTGTACCCAACTAACTCCTTAAGGACTTTCTTCCTCCCCTCCCTCTTCTAGAGCTTCACCCATTTCTCCTCAACTGGCTTCTCCCTCTCAGCCTATAAACATGCTTAGGTCTCAGTCATCTTAAAATGCAAAAATTAAAATGTTTAAAATATTTGCTTCCCTCTACCTGTTGCACTACGTCCTCCTTCATGGTAAATGTCTTAAGAAGTGGTCCGTTTCCTTTTTAAAAAATGTTTTAACATTTTCAATTACACTTGACATTCAATATGATATTAGTTTCAGGTGTACAGCATAGTGGTTAGACATTTATATAACTTACGAAGTGATCGCCACAATTAGTCTAGTACCCACCTGACACTACACATAGTTATCACGATATTATTGTCTGTATTCCCTATGCTGTATTTTACAACCCATGACTATTTTGTAACTATCAATTTGTAATTCTTAATCCCTTCACTTTTTCTACCCAGTCCCCTAACCCCTCCTCCCATCTGGCAACCAGCAGTTTGTTCTCTGAATCTATGAATCTGTTCCTGTTTTGTCTGTTTATTTTGATTTTTAGATTTCACATGTACGTGAGATCATATGGTATTTGTCTTTCTTTGTCTGACTCATTTCACTGAACATAACACCCTCTAGTCCATCCATGTTGTCCCAAATGGTAAGATTTCATTCTTTTTTATGGCTGATTAGTATTCCATTGTATGTATGTACCACCTCTTCTTTATCCAATCATCTGTCCATGGACATTTAAGTTGCTTCCGTATCTTGGCTATTGTAAATAATACTGCAATGAACATAGAGGTGCATATATCTTTTCAAACTAGTGTTTTGAATTTCTTCCCAGAAGTGGGATTTCTGGGTTATAAGGTAGTTCTATTTTTAATTTTTTGAGGAACCTCCATACTGCCTTCCATAACGGCTACACCAATTTACATTCCCACCAGCAGTGGACGAGGGTTCCTTTTTCTCCACAGACTCTCCAACACTGTTATTACTTGTCTTGTTGATAATAGCCATTCAAACAGGTGGGACGTGGTATCTCATTGTGGTTTTCATTTGCGTTTCTCTAATGATTAGTGACTTTGAGCATCTTTTCATACGTCTATCGGCCATCTGTATGTCCTCTTTGGAGAAATGTCTATTCAGGTCCACTGCCCTTTTTCATTGGATTGTGTGTGTGTGTGTGTGTGTGTGTGTGTGTGTGTGTGTGTGTGTGTGCATGTGTGTGTGTTAAGTTGTATGAGTTCTTTATACATTTTGGATATGAACCCCTTATCATATGTATTATTGGCAAATATCTTCTTCCACTTGGTAGGTTGTCTTGTCATTTTGTTGATGGTCTCCTTTGCTGTGCAAAAACTTTTTAGTTTGATGTAGTCACATTTGTTTATTTTTTCTTTTGTTTCCCTTGCTTGAGGAGATATACCTGCCCCAAAATATTAAGAGCAATGTTAAATAATTTATTGCTGATGTTTTCTTCTAGGAGTTTTATAGTTTTGTGTCTTCCATTTAAGCCCTTAATCCATTTTGAGTTTATCCTTGTATATGATATAAGAAGATGGTTTAGTTTCTCTTTTTTATTAGGTTGGTGCAAAAGTCATTGCGTTTTTTACAATAATGTTTAACCTTTAAACCACAATTACTTTTGCACCAACCTAATAGCATGTAGCTGTCCAGTTTTCCCAGCACCATTTATTGAAGAGACTGTCTTTACCCATTATATATTCTTCCCTCCATTGTTGTAGATTAATTGACCATATAGGTGTGAATTTATTTCTGGGCTCTCTATTCTGTTCCATTGATCTATGTATCTGTTTTTATGCCCATACCATGCTGTTTTGATAGCTATAGCCTCGTAGTATAGTTTGGTATCAGGCAGTGTGATACCTCCAACTTTGTTTTTCTTTCTCAAGATTGCTACGGCTAGTTAGGGTCTTTTGTGGTTCCATATAAATTTTAGGGTTATGTAGTCTAGTTCTGTAAAAAATTCCATTGGTATGTTGATAGG
The DNA here is from genome assembly GCF_036562045.2 of Rhinolophus sinicus. NCBI lineage: Eukaryota > Metazoa > Chordata > Mammalia > Chiroptera > Rhinolophidae > Rhinolophus > Rhinolophus sinicus. The sequence goes on along the minus strand of NC_133768.1, from coordinate 109,991,627 downwards.
GATTGCATTGAATCTGTAGATTGCTTTAGGTAGTATGGACTTTTAACGATGCTAATTCTTACTATACATGAGCACAGTATATGCTTCCATTTATTTGTATCTTCTTCAGTTTATTTCTTCAGTGTCTTATAATTTTCCGAGTACAGATCTTTTACCTCCTTGGTTAAATTTATCCCTAGGTATTTTATTTTATTTTATTTTATTTTACTGATGCAACTGTAAGTGGATTTTTTTCTTAATTTCTCTAACAGTTTGTTATTGATGTATGAAAATGCAACCAATTTCTAAATAATGATTTTGTAGCCTGCTGTTTTACTGAATTCATTTATCGGTTCTAATAGTTTTTTGGTAGAATCTTCTCTATGTAGAGTGTCACGTCATTTGCAAATAATGACAGTTTTACTTCATCCTTTCCAATTTGGACGCCTTTTATTAAGTTGTCTGTTTTCTGACCTCATATCCTCACCTCACACATTCACTCCTCACAGAAGACACTTCCCAGACCTCGTCATTCTTAACTGTTGCCCAGCAGCTTTTGCCACTATTGTTAACTCCTTACTTGAATCTCTTTCTCTTCTGCTCCAAGGCTTTGGATCAGGCTCTAAGGACCCAGAGAATAATCAGACACAGCCCCTGCACTAAGCTCCCCTCCCAACACTTGGTCTGGGAGACAGTGGCCATTCTCCCTGCTTTCCAGCCAGACTTCTCCAATAAGCTGACTACATTCTTTTCTCACTGCCTCTTCTACACCCCTCAGTGCTCTGTGAACTGGTTCCCCTCACCACTGCTCCACTGCTCCAGCTGATGCCAACCTCACCAAGGACCTCCATGTTGATAAATCCGGTGTGTACCATTCAATCCTCATCTTACTAGAACACTGTTGAATCTGCTATCCTAATAGAAATGTCCCTTTCTTCAATTGGTTGCTGGGAAAGCCCTTTCGGGACTCTTTCTCCCTGGGTGATCACATCTGGTCCCCTGGCTTTGACTAGCACCCATGTGCTGGTGACTCTCAATCTCCATTTCCAGCCATGACTCTCTTCTTCCTTGTAAACTGCATCTGACTACTACCAGCCTGGGGTGCTTGCTCAGTGGTCCAGTTCCTCGAAGTCCAGACTCTTGTTTTGTCTACTCCATGTCCACTTTCTTGGGACAGGAGCCTTGCTCTGCGGTGTACATCTGGGACTGGGCTCTTGCTCGCTGGTCAGACACGTCTGAGGTGCTGTTCAAGATCTCAGGAATACCAGGTGCGCATGCACTGCTACTTACCAGTTATTATCAAATAATAGTAATGCTGAGAATGGCACGTAAGTTTTGTGGCATTCTGACCATGTGCCAGACACTGTGCCACATGCTTTAGATAGGCGATGGCATTGAATCATCACAGATGCCATGTGAGATAGATAGTCCTTTCTCCAGCTCAGGGTTGCTGCAAACCCAGACACTTCACAAGCTAAGAGTTTTGCAGAACTTGTCGGGGCTGGAAATTTCCCTCGGCCTAATAGGAAAAGCATGTTGTACATGGGTTAGAGTTTGGGCCTAGGTAGGGCAGGGACACACAGACTTTAGGACTAGAAGCTCTGCTTTGACCCCTAAACCACATCTAGCAGGACACACGGTGAGCTGATGTTGGTTATTAAATGTGATCATTCACAACTGACAAAGGGGTTGTTCACGGTTATTCTGATCACTGGGTAGTTTGGTTTAGTTATGAAAATGCAGCTTCTATGTTAACTTTTCTGTTTATATCCAGCTTGAATATCAAGTTGAAGAGAGACATATTTGGAGTACAAATGACTCAGGACAGAGAAGCGGAGACACACACACACACACACACACACAGGTAATAAATGTGAAGGTTCTTGGAACATTAGGAAGTGAGATGAAAAATGCAAGGGACTGTTCTCATAACTGTGACTTAAAGCTGTTTCCCCTCATCCTGCCTTCTGCATGTCTGTTCTGCCACCCTGGTTACGTGAGGAAGATCCTGAATCTTCTCCAACAACCCTCTCTCCTTGGCCTCCTCCCCCACTCCATGTCATGATCCATTAATTATATCAATTAAACCTTCCCCGTATTGCTCCGTCTTTTCCAATCACCCCTGTGGCTCTGCCCTCATTCAGATTTGCGCAACTCCTTTTCTGGAAGAAAAGAGGCTGCAGTCTGTCCTTCCTGCAAACACTCTTGCCTGCCCCAACTAGAGGGATCTTCTTGAAGAACGGCTCTGACCTGCAATGTCCCTGTTCAAAACTCTTCTGTAACTTCCCCTTTGCCTACAAGACAAAGTGCAAGTTCTTGACTAGCATTCCAGGCTCAGCACTAGCCTGCCCACCCTCCCACTCCAGGTTTGTCCCCCATAATACAAATGCTCGCGGCTAACTTCTCCTTGTTCCCTATCAAGCACTACGCATGTCTGACTTCAACAGCTTGGCTGGCTCTCTGCTTGGAGTGCCCCTCTCTGCACCTCTGCAGGTAAGAGCCATCTATTGCTGCCAGACTCAAGTCCATGCTCCTCCTGTCTGCATGCAGATTCCAGGACTGCCCAGCCAGAGGTGGGCCCGTCCTCCTGGGAACTCCAGTGCAATCATGACTTTTTACCTTGTGTTAGTAATTTCCAAGAGAAGTTCCCTCTCCTCTCTTGCACCACACATGTGAGAGCCTAGACTGTGTCCGAGGCCTTGCTCTGTGTTCCTTCATCACCAAGTTCAAGGCTCAGCACAAACGAGCATGTGCGAAATACTTGGCGAACTGTAAACTCTGATTAATCTCAACCCTTAGGAGAAAGGTGCCCTGGGTGGGTCCTCCGATGAGGAAGCTGTAATAGCTTGCCTGTTGGCTGCCTGGGATTCAGTCACTCACTCAGCAAATTTAACTAATGCCAGTCACTGGGCACTGCATTCAACCCAGGGGAATACAGGTAAATCAGACAAACATCCTTCTCCCGGAGCTCCAGTGTCCGTGGAGGAAGAGACATGCATATAACACACTTCAAGTGCAAGGCTGGCTACAATAAGTGCAGAACCACCCCCTCTCTGCAGCAGTCTAGTGCTGGACAGAAAGGCAGGCAGATACCCAGGTAGCTTTTTCTGTCTGGAGGCTCAGGGCGAGAGTGGTTACATAATTTGCAGGGCCCAGGGAAAAATAAAAATATAGGGCCACTTGTTCAAAAATTGTTAAGAATTTCAAAAGGGAGACAGCAAAGCATTAAACAAAGTGTAGGGCCTTTCTGTATGCAGAGCCCTGTGGAAGTGCACGGGTCACAGGGCCATGAAGGCGGCCCTGCCGCTGGGCTAGGAAGTGCACACGCACAGAACTGAATGAGTCCTGAAGCCTTTTCATCTCTCTTGCACAGAGTCTGAAGGGAGCCCAGGTCACAGTGAACTCAGTGGCACTAGGACACACAGCTGCAGAAAGGCCAGCAACAAATCCTTGCGAGTGCCTACTGTGTGCCCAGAACTCAGGTAAGTTTCAGGGAGATGGTGAAAAACCAGACAGACACAGTTTTTGTTTTGTTTTCTTACTCCAGTAGGGGAAACCCACCATAAACAAGCTCACAAAGAATTGCCCGAAATCATTAGTTAGTGAGTGGTATTGTGAAGATGACAAAGTGGAGTGATGGGATGGGGGTGGGTGGTGAAAAGGGTATATTAGATTAGCCTGGTACAGCAAAGCCTCTCCAAGGAGCCACCAGGTGAGCTGGGATGCACATAGACCCTTCCAGAGCAACAGGTGAGGGTGCTGCTAATGTTTGGCATCAGCTTGATACGTAAATCTCTGCAATCCTTTCCCCTCTGAAGTGAGCCATGAGGGTCTAGGCAAGAAAGATGAAGTTTAAGGATGCTTGAGACTCTTGCGATGTTCCCCCTGAACAAAGACACTAACCCCCCCACCCCCGCCCCCAGTGTCTTCTTACTTCTCCTTCTCTCATTACCAGAAGCCAAGTCTCCAGAAAGATTTGACCAGCTGGTCTAGGAGAGGGGATTTCCAAGGTCACTCCACCCCAGGTGGCACATCTCACACCCAGGCCCCCAGGCTGAACCAGAAGCCAACTGTCAATGTCTGTCGAGTGCTGAGAAAGTCCTCCAGTGAGTGCCTCAGCCTGGTCCTCTGTTGACAGGTCCTCTCCCACCCCCAAATACCTAGGAAAACTGGCCTGTGTAGCAGCTCATTATCTTGCAGCTGGGAGCTTGCTAGGGAGAACCCCAAGTCTCTCTTCTTCCCCTGTGCCAAGGAAGGTGCTGAGTTACCCAGTTGCCCTCCATGTCAACAGATGTGCTCTGAAGGATTGGCAGGTGTGGAATGAGGGTGGGGGAAATCTCTGAGGCCAGGCGACTTGGGGAAGCGATAAGATGCAACAGTTGGTGGTGGGAAGCGAAGGGCTGGAGGGGGGTCATAGAGGAGGAAGAAGCCCCCCCCAGCCCGCCCATCTAGCCCCTGTCGCAGTCGCGTGCCGCCCGTTTCCCCCGCCTGGGGCCCGCGCGCCTCTTGCTCACCTCCTTCTCCCTCCCCCGTCCCCCGCTTTGGCTGTCTGGCAGCGCCGCAGTGGTGGCGGCGGGGGGTGGCGGGGGCCCTTGGCAACTGGGCTCCCTCCCCCTTTCCCTCCTCCTCCCCCTGCAGCCCCCGCCTACCCCGCCACTCTCCGCCGCAGCAGTGAACAAGTCGTCGGAGATTTCCATCGGGGCTCAGGGGGCGGGACCAGGGTGGGGAGCGCGGGGCGGGGCGGGGCGAGTGGGAGGAGTGAAAGTTGGAGCCCAACAAAACCCTCCACACCGCGCTGTGTGCTGCGAGACCTGGTGCAGCGACCTCCGCGCGTTTGGTCGCCCCGGTCTCCGCCACGATGTTAACCAAAGTTCTCTTGATCCTTCTGTGGATGTCCACAATCTTTCCGTCGAGGTGAGTCTCCATCCTGGAACCCAGGAGCCCTCGTCGCCCAGCTCCGTCTCCCCCGGAGCGAGGCCGGCTCCCGGGAGCCCCGCGCCCCCCTTGCCCCGGCCCTTGTGCGGCCAGCCTTCACCCCGTTTCCTCTAGGACGGGCGCGCTGAGCCTCTGAAAGGGCGCCCAGGAAGGAAGGCGGGACGCCTGTCCCCTGATTGCTCCCGTGCCCGGACTCCCTGGCTCCAAACCAGTGAGGCGGCCAGGGAACCAGCACGCCCACCCCTCTCTCTGTGTCTTCCGTGGGAAGAGGCGAGCGGCCCGTGGGGCACCGGCCAGGGCAGGCTCGCGCTTCTGGGGACTGGGGTGGTGGGGTCTTTGCGAAGGTGGCATCCAGAAAGTCGCGTGGGTTAGGGGAGCAAAACTGCATCCAAAATGTTTGAGGGTTGGCTAGTCTGTCGTCGCATTAATTTTTTTTGGTGCTCGCCAACCGAGTATCAGGCACTGTGCCAGAAAACTCTGACTTTACTTACTTAGCTTCCCTCCGTTCCTCTTGGTGCCAGTCCCAGGCGTGAGCCCTGGTTAATCTCAGGGTTCCGGCCCCAGCTAGGCCCCAGCTATGCACGCCATTCCTCCGCCGCTAGTCTACCCTTTACTTCCTCATGCCCCACCGCTGACACCCTGCTGGGTCTTGGGCGGATTGGAGCCCGAGGCCAGGGATGTTATTCTCTGAGGTCTGTGGTTTGGGTCCTGTATTTCAATCCCTCCCCACTTTTCCAAAAGCTAGCAGCAGGTTTCCCTAGAGCAGAGAGCTTCCCTCACACCTTCTTCTGGCCCTAGGACTTTGCCAAGAAGGTTGTCCCCTGAATTTCTGGCTTTGTAGGGTGGAAGATGACTGCTTGATATTTTTTGAGACGGTTTCCCGCTGACAGTGAACTATCAAGTGTTCCTAAGCTTCCTGATCTGTCGAATATTCTTGAAGTCTCCATGGCACTGGGCTTGTGTTCTTGCATATCTGTTTTGGGGAGAGGGAAGATGGCGTCCCTCCCCACCCTAGAGTGCTTTAGCTCCTCAAGGGAGGGGCTGTATGGCTCCTTGCTGACTCACTGGTGCCCTGACTGGGGAAAGGGGGGCGGGCGGCTGGCCTCTGCAGGGGCTTGGTAAATATTTCTAAATGCGTGTTACGAATTTTCAGTCATCCACATCTATCCAGATGTGAAATCGACTGGAGAGTGGTTGGGAGAACTGACATGATGACTGGCTAGGGCAAAAGAGGGGTAGCAGGGAGTCTGGAGGAGGGAAGGGGGAGCAGAGAGGAAAACAGCCGAGAAGAGGGGCTATTGAGATGGTAACTACCCTCCAGCCGGGGGGAGGGTTGCAGTAACTGATGTTCAAAGAGTCAACATGGAAACCAATGATGGCAAGAAAGAGCTGGGGAGGTGGCAGTAGGGTGTGCTGGCAAGGGCCACATCGAATCAGGAATACTTGCTCTGGTCAAGGCTCAGCATCAAATCAGTTGTGTGACTTTGGCCACAGCCCTTCCCTCATCGGGGCCTCAGTTTCTCCATCTGAAAGGTGAAAACCAGGGCTGTTTGGATAAAACAGCAACAACAACGCAGTGGCTCTTCTCACATTCCCTTCCCTCCCCCCAGCCAGTTGAATGAACATCCTCAGTGGGGGGAGGGCTGCAGAAATTCACCTCCATCTTGGACCATCACATCTAGAGGGATGTGGGTGCCTGAAAAGCCCCCATGGAAAGATTCCCACTAGTCCAGAGCATGAGTGTTTTTCAAGTTTTTGTTGTTTCTTGCCCTGAAAGTGGGCTTAATGGCTAGTTGAGGGTAAGTATACATTGTCAGCAGCTCCTGAACCCCAAGGATCCCAGATGAGTATGTTTTTGTTTGCTTGTTTGTTTGTTTATTTTTTTCCAGTTAACAGTTGACATTCAATATTATTTTATATTAGTTTCAAGTGTACAGCATCGTGATTAGACATTTCTATAATTTACGAAGTGGTGCTAGACTTATCAGGGGGATCACTTTGTTTTTATTGAGAAAAGCTAATTGTAGGATTACAACAATTGCAAGACCCTCTGATATCATTTTCATTGCAGACTAGTGTGGGAGCAGACGTGCTTTGTTAGTTCCGGGCTTTTGCTTGTTTATTTGTTTGCCTCTTGAACCTCGGGGTTCTTGTTTTTGGCTCCAGACATCTGGGAGGGGCCACTGCAGGTATATGGGTGGCCTTGGCCAGCAGTACCATTCCTAATTCTGCCATACTCCCATCCATGTCACTCATTTTTTGAGGTCTCAGGCCCCTGTTCTCCCTTCTCCCCTCCAGCAGTGCCAGTGGTCGGCATTATCTATTTAGGGGACTGAGGGAAAGCCTCAGGGAAAGAGGACATTTCTGGATGTGGTATTTGGAAATGGAAAGTGCTTTTCCTAAGCCCAGTTTTTCCCTTGCCCACAGTGGGAATTAGCCACTTCAGACATGAGAAATGGTGTAGGCCTGGCACATCTGCATTCCAGTTAAGCATTTCTAAGAGCTTGAAATAGTACAGCAAAATGCATTTTGATGCTCAAGTTGTCAGTCCCTTGGTCTGCAGTACAGAGGCCATGCCCACATCTCTAGCCCCGTTAACCCCTTATTTTAGGAAGCAAGTTTCCTGATGGAATAGCCAGGAAATATAATCGTGTAATCAATATAATCATTTTGGAAGTATAACATACAAATTTAAAGTATAGAAATATAAGTGAACAGCTCCGTGAATTTGCACAAATTAAACATGCCATGTAACCCCCACTAGGCCAAGGAATAGAAAACTAGTACCCTCCACTCCACCCACCACAAGCCTCAGCACATGCGCCCTGCTAGTCCACTCTCCTTTCCAAATGAAACCACTCTCCTGCCTTCTGGCATTACAAATTAGTCTCTGATGGCTTTTTAAAAAGCTTTTAATTATAAAAGTTCTTTTTCAAACATACATAAAAGTACAGGAAACAGTAGAGTGAGGATGTACCCATCACCAGCCCCATTAATTATCAACTCATGGCCACTCTTATTTTCTCTACCCAACCCACTGTCCATCTCCAGTTTAAATTATTTTAAAGCAAATCCTCAGCAGTCCTGGCCCTCTGCCTGCCCACTTGCTCCCCCAGGGTGCTGGTCAGACAGACTGGAGACAAAGACCGATAGGCAGCCAGAGCTCATACACCAATAATTTTACACTGAAAAATTCTTTTAAAATATCAAGCTTTTTTTTTTCTTTTCTTTTTCTTTTTTACTAAAGAATTACCACGAAAGAGCGATAGCATGGAAAGTTTCCAAAGAACAGCAAGATTTAGAAGAAATAAACAAGTAAAATCCATTACTGGCTCATCATCGTGCCAGACACCCTTTAACTGTGCCTTGGGTTGTAGATTATATGGTTTCCTTCTGTCCCAAGAGGCACCAGCTGGGGCTCCTATAGAGTGAAGGCCAGAGCTTCATTTTTTTGTTTATTTGTCTCTGTTCTAGGATCGAAGGACCTCATGCTGAATCGGAGAGCGGACCCTCTGCCCGTCATGATGATGTCTATGGCCCCAAGCCCCAGGGGCCCCAAAAGAAGCTCCCCTCTGAAGCAATAAAGCCCACTACTGTTGATACACATCAAAGATTTGGGAAACTGGTAGCAGCCACTGAAATCCTGGACAGTATGCTGAATAAGTATGACCACAAACTGCGCCCTGGCATTGGCGGTGAGTGACAGAACATAGTTGTCCACCCCACCCCAGAGGGGAGAGGGTTTGAGGGCACAAGTATGGAGAATGGGCCTGGGATAGAGGTGGGAATGCCATGCGTGTAGGCAGGAACAGCTGTTGCTGACCTATCAGGTAAAAGATGTCAGTTATAGTCTCAGCAATGCCATTAACCATGGTGTAGACTTTTCCCTTCTCTCACCCTTAGTTTTTCCAACTATAAGATGATATGACTTCCGAGGTATGTCCAACTCTTAACAGTCTATGAATTGGATCTTGCCATGAACAAACAAAGAAAAAAGATTGGATGTTGAACCTGTGTAGTCTAACCGTTCTCCATCTCTCTTTTTCTCCCCTTTGACAACACCCTCCACTGCCCTATGCCCCTGATTGACACTTACCTCTGCCACTTCTGCTTCCTTTACAGAGAAGCCCACTGTGGTCACTGTCCAGCTGTCTGTCAACACCCTTGGTCCTATCTCTATCATGGACATGGTGAGTACTGAGCCATTTTACGTTATCTCCTTGCCCAGGGAGCTGATCCATGGGAACTTTCACGTACTTGCTTTTTCTGCTTTGTGTGTCTGTAACACAAGTTTTGGGTGGGGGTGGGGGGCAGAGATTTTAACCAATACTGACTTGAGAAGGAGGCTGGAAAAGGTAAGTCCTTGCTGCCTGAAGAGGACCTTCAGAATCCTGACTATATCTTCCAGTCTTCATTCAAAATAAAAATAATAAAGCAATTTTAAACAACACAGTGGAATGGCTCAATTTTTTTGGTGGGGGGAACTTAAGTCTATAGTTACTGACTCTTGCACTTAAGACTGTTTTTCTAATTTTGCTCTGGTTTCTTCTCTCCTTTTCTACTGCTATCATTCTAGTGTCAGCCATCATGATCTCCCACCTGAAATACACAAAATTCAAGGTCTCTGTTTAGCCCAATCCACCTACTAACCCAGCCTCCTGAGAGACGTGCCTTTCGCATTCCTGACCCTACTTAAAACATGAAGTTCAACCCCACACGTTAGCAGTCAAGGCCTTCCAGATAACCCAGGGGTTATTTCTTTTAACCCCTTTAGAGTCCACATGATCTAGTCACACTAGACTGGTGTTCCCAAACTCTATTGTACCTCTGAGACTTTGTTTAAGCTATTTACTGTTTGGTATGCCATCGCTCCAATTTTCTATTTGTCATAAATGTTATCCTTCAGGGTATAGCACAAATAACATCTCTTTCATAGCATCTTTCCTCACCTCCATAGCTATTTATTGCTCCCTTCTTAACACTACACTCCTCTCTTTGACACTAAGACCTTTCTAGCTTGTATGTCAGTTGTTTACCTGATCTTCCCTACTTTGTTATATTGTAATTATGTGTTCTATGTTTGCCTTGCTCTCTCAACTATGGGCTCCTTAATGCCAAGGACTCAATATATGTTAGTTGAGCAAATGAATTATGAGAGACAGTCTGCAAAAGTCACTTTCATCTGCAGAGCCTGACAGCTCCATCAGCCATAGACCTGGCCTGGTCCAAGTCAGACAGTTTTAGCATACTCACTGGTACCCAACAAGCACCATGTGATTGGGTGAGCTCAGAGTCTAGGCTCTGAGATTGGATTTGCAAATAGACACTCATAGTAGGTCAAGGTGTTTACATAGGATAAGTGGAGGTTCACCCCTATGATGCTTGGTTTGGCTACCCAGTTCTTGAGGTACGATGTACTTATGTATTGCTATGTAACAAATTATCCCAAAACACAGGGTCTTAAAACAACAAAGAGTCATTAGCACACAACTCATGTGGGTTAAGAATCCAGGCATGATGTAGCTGGGTCCTCTGTTTCAGGGTTTCTTACAAGGCTGTAGTTAAGGTGTCAGTTGAGGCTGAGGTTTTCTCTGAAGGCTCATCTGAGGGAGGTTCTACTTTTAAGCTTTCATGTGGTTGTTGTCAGGATTTAGTTGTCCTCTGGCTTTTGTCTGGAGGCTTCCCACAGTCCTTGCCATGTAGGCCTCTCCACAGGGTAGCTCTGTAGGGCAGCTGGCTTCCCTCAAATTGAGCAAGAGCATGAGAAAATGGAAGCCACAAACTCTTGTAATGTTGGGAGTGGCATCCCATTGCTTCTGTGGTATTCTGTTCATCAGAAGCAAATCGTTATATCCAGCCCACAGTCAAGTGGAGAGGATTACACACGGGTATGAATACCAGGGCATGAAGATCATTGGAGGCCATCTTAGAGTCTGCCTACTACACATGGCCATTATGTTCTCCTATTGGAGCAAGTAAAGGCCTGTAACTCCTAGAATGGAATGCTGGGAAATAACAAGAAGAGAAGCATGAAAGCAGACAGATCTTTTTCAGTTTCTGTTGACCTATTTAAAGTTTTTTTTTCTCTTGATGTTAGATTTATTTCTTGCTGTTATCAATGTGCTTAACCACTAAAATGAGTATGAATTTAGTGATCAGTTTGATTTACACTGTTGGTATACTAAGAAACACTGGATTGTGAGGAAGACCCAGAGGTTGAGGTCTTGGGGTCCCACCATCATGGTCACTGTTTACTCTTAATAGGAAACGGACTTCTCAGGTCATTGGTGTGGGGATGGGAAAAGTGGCTTGAAGAGTAGTGGAAAATTTGCAGCTATTAGGTTGATGCAAAAGTCGTTGCGGTTTAAAAGGTTAAAAATAATTGCAAAAACCGCAATGACTTTTACACCAACCTAATATAATCTCCTTGCTATTTGTTGTATAAGATGGGGGTTTGGGAAACCAATTTCTATCATCTGCAAGAGCCCTTGTGGCAGCAGAGCTGTAGCCCCACTCATTGTAGCTGGATGCCCAGTCTCTCCTTACTCTGCCCCTATTCATGTTGGCAGCATTGGCTTCACCTGAAGTGCCAAGAAGTGCTGATACCTGACAATGCCAAGGGATATAGTCTAATAACTCAGCAGTCACTGAACCTGGCATGCGACACAGAACTGGTCCAAAGAGGAGCCAATAAGTTGATTTTCTTTGGCCAGTAAGGTGGTGCTTTAGCCAAATGTCTTTAGAGGATTCCAAACACTCATGTGGTATTAAATTTGCTGAGAAGTCTGGCCTTCTGTGTAGTTCTAGATTGTTCTTTAAAGCTGTGGGAGGTCCCAGATTTTGTACAGCCTACTTTTCCCTGGTGACACTAGAGTCCTGCGCTCGGTGAGAAGGGAACACACATCCCCTCACACAACCACAGCATTTAGCAAGCAAATTTGTCTCCTCGGATCTTTGTTGACAGCCTGTGTGGCAGGCAAGGCTACCACTGGGATCCTAATTGTACATTTCCCTCTCTCAGCAAGGTTGTGAGTCCTCAGCGTTCTGTTACACAGTAGGCATGGTTGGTTGAGGGGCATTCCAACAGCCTTCGGTCATGTTATGTAAAGGACAGGAATCGTCCTCAGGAAGAGAAACCTGAGTCCACAGCATGTGGATTTCAATCAAATGTTTCTACCAGTCTTCTGGCTTAGGTGGAAGTCACCAGTTTGGGAATGACTGCTCATCGCAGCATCAACAGTTGCTAAAGCTGCTTCTTGCTGTGGTAATTATCGCAAGCAATTCTAATTAAGCCATCTCCTCGATACCAAATTTATAGTGTCAGCTGAGCTAAAAGAGATGTGCATCCCAAACTCTCTTGTCAAACTGGGGAAGAATTGAACCATCAGTTCTCAGTTGATGTGTAGTGAACTTACGTTTGGTATCTCATTAAATAGAAATTAAACGCTCATTTGAAACACTATAACAGAGTTGAGAGCACACCGTGGATTGTGGAGGGGAAGGCTTCTCCTGACTACCAAGCACTTCACAAGACCTGAGGACGAAGGAGGCTTTGTAGGCCAAGTTGGAACTGCCAGCCACTTGGGACTATAGAAATACTCTGAAGTCCACTTGTGAAGGCTAGAGGGGCCAGGCGGAGCAGGGTTGGGGGCTCCCCTGTGAATGATAGCCAGGCTCTGTCAGCTTTTTTTCTGTCTGCTTATCTGGACTCCTACAGGGAACATTCTCAGTCTGGGAGGCTGGCTCCAAGCAATTTGGCAGTGGCTCTCACCAGCTTTTGGCCTGGGCAGGGAAGGCAAGCAAGGATCATCTTGACCTTCCCCCTACAGACTCCACTGGCCTCCAAGGTTGTGGGTATCTGGCTGGTGCTCATTAGTTGATGCAGGATAACTCGGGAAAGACCCAGGGATTCTGCAGAGGGAAATTGGACCTCATTACCCAAAGGGATTGTTGGTGCAGGTAAAGTAAGCACTGGAGAGCGAGATCAATGAAGGTTGTCCCAGGACAAGGTTGTGGTAATGATACTCTGAGCATTCAGAGCCAGTGTGCTGCTGTTAACTATTAGTGTGACTTTGGACAGGCCCCTTTCTCTCAGCCTCAGTTTCCCTACTTCTAAAGGAAAGGCAGTTGGGTTAGCTCTCAAGGTTCTACCTTGGCCTAGTTCTGGTATTTTCTGTCCATGCTGCTTGCCGTTCTATTACAGTCTGTTTTTAGTCTCTTCAGTTCCAGTGGTGCAAATTGTAGCTTCTCATGCTTCTTCCTGTTAAACATCCTTCTTGATGTTTAACAGGCAGTTTATGGGATAGACAATATCTGGAGACCAAATAATCATTGATATATCTACACACCACACACACACACACACACACACACACACACACACACACCCTCATAAGTTAGGTGCCCTTGTTTAAAAGGAAACACAAAACAAAACAAAAAAATGATTCAACAAACATGGGACTAAATAGACATTTCATTTTTTTCATATAATTCTGGAGGATAAAGGATTGAGGTTAATTAACACCTGTGCTCCCTAAATGAAAGCTGAAAGGGGAAATTTTGCTGTATACAATGAAAGGTGTGTGTGTGTAAATGTTTAAAATGATTTTGAGCTGAGATCTTTGATTTGCTATGAAACTGGGAGCTGAGAGAGTCCTGACCTGGCTGGAGCAGCACTACAGCTCTATAAGGGAGTGGCAACGTGGTGAGTCCAGCCCATTCAATTAAGCCACCATTGCCTGTCTGTTTCTAGGTGAAATGTATCTTGCCAGACTGTTACCCATTTGGAAATGTTCCTTTCTTTTTGGAATACCTGGAAATAAAAAACTCCTACACCCAAACTCATGCTGCTTTCCTGGGTGCAAACCTAAGTGGGTTCCTATTCCTTGATAGGCCTCTCACAGGATGCCATGGGAATGTTTTTTGTTTTTTTTGTCTGCACAGCCCCAAATGTGTGCTTTTTTGGTCCTCCCCACCAGGAATACTCCATTGACATCACCTTCTGCCAGACCTGGTATGATGAGCGCCTCCGTTACAATGGCAGCTTTGAGAGCTTTGTTCTGAATGGCAACCTGGTGAGCCAGTTATGGATCCCGGACACCTTTTTTAGGAATTCTAAGAGGATCCACGATTATGCTATCACCATGCCCAGCCAGATGGTCCGCATACACAAGGATGGCAAGGTGTTGTACACAGTTAGGTATGTCAAACCTCTGGAGTCTTACCTTTTGGGACTCTTTCTCCCCTTCTGAGAATTTTCACCAAAGCAACATGGGCAGAGGTTTCATCCTGAACGATACTTGTAAGGTCCCTTCCAAGCTTCTCTAGACCATGAGCTCAACCTCATCACGTACAGACACTAAGTCTTCAAAATAGAAAGATACTGCTTAAGGTCACACACCAAGTCCATGACAGAGCTGGGACTAGTACCCAGTCACTTGGCTCCATGTCCAGAGCTCCCCCCACTAGAATGTACCAGTATGATTGAGTTGCCTGGACAATTCCATCCCAAGTGGGCACTGGATGTAAAGACATGTCCACGGTGGTGGAATTGTCTAGATGGAACAGTAACACAGCAGCTGGAAAGATATCAAAGACCAGGCTAGATACCTGAGTGCCTGGCAGGGGATAGTTGTAAATGGGTGGTATAGGGGTGGGGAGGCGGTAGAGAGTGGAAGAGTGTTGGCAGGTCCTAAAAGCTGAGATGGGCAAGAGACAATCCCATCTATGTCAGTCCCTACAGTCCTCTGATGATGGAGACCAGAGTATCCAGATACCTCCAAGGTGTTCTTCCTCTCTTTTTGTCTTTCCTTTGAGCTCTTTGTCTCAAATCCCACTGTTGCCACTCATTGGTGGTGGTCCCCAGGCCCAAGCTGGGTGGATACCTAAATGCTCAGGGCCAGCCTAATGAAGCTCCTTTCTCCCTTCCAGGATGACCATTGATGCTGAGTGTTCACTCCACATGTTCAAATTTCCAATGGACTCTCACTCTTGCCCTCTGTCTTTCTCTAGCTGTGAGTACCTTCTTAGGTTTCTGGGGCCCCAGAGTCATGCTGGGCCCCTTCTTTTTCTTATCCTTGCCCTGTACATTTCTCCTAAGATGATGCCAAGGTTGCCCAGGGCCACCCAATCTGCACTCATCTCCTTTCCTGCTGATAATACTGTGTTGGTCAACCTGGGCCTCATGTTGGGTTCCTCCCTCTCCCTTCCACACCATCTCAAGTCAGTCACCTGCCTCTGAAGTGTATCTCAAGTATGTCTGCTTCTCTCCATCTCCACTGTCACTACCTTGGTTTAGGTTTATATCATCTTCCGCTTAGATGCAACATCTTCACTTTGACTCTGAACAAGTCCCAAACTAAATCCATTCTCTCTTCCCAATCTCTACAAATGTGTTGCTTCTGTGTTCCCACCTAGCCCATCAAAAGGCACCATCACTCACTCAATTGTTCAAACCAAGAACTTGGATGCTTCTTTCTCTTTCACCTCCTACATCTAATCAATCAGCCCATCTTGTTGGTGTTCCTTTCTAAATATTTATTATTCCTGTCTGTTCCTCTGCATTTTCACTGCCACAGCTCTGAATCCTGCCTTCATCCATGTTATTGTGCCTGGATTACTGTACTGGCCCCCTATAACTGGTGTCCCTATCAGACCATCTTCATAAATGACTAGAGTGACCTAGTTGAAGAATCATCTAGACAAGGTTATTTCTTAATTTCAAATCCTTCCTTAACTCGCATGTATCAATTTTAAATTCTTTAGAATGTCCCTCAAGGCCCTTAATTAACTGGCTCCTGCTATCCACTTCTGCATACCTCATTCACCCTCTGTGAGCTAGCCATCCTGAACTTTTGGCATTTCCATAATACATCAAGCATGTTCACCTCTCCATGCGTAGAATACCCTCCTCACCCCTTCAGCCTCATCCATACAGAAAAAATTGACTCAACTTTTAAGACTTATTAGGAATGTCACCTACTCTGTGAAGTCTTTTCTGGTGTGTTCCGAAATGATCTTTCCTCCTCTGTTTCCCCACTGTCCCAAGAGCAGAGGTTTCTCAGAGCAATTCTGACAATTACAGATGTACACTCACAGTCCCATTCAATAGAATGTGAATGCTTGAGGGCAGGGCTCCTGCCTTGCTCATCTCTATTTCCAGCACAAGGCCTGGTACTGAAGAATGCTCAGTAAATGCACTTATTGAATGGACTTCAACAAAGAGGTAAGAGAGGCAAGCTACCACACTGGTGAGGCCAGAGTCAGGACTCCAAAGCATTGCTCAGACTCCATGGTGGTGGAAACCTCTGCTGGGCTTCCCAGTCTCACATGACCCTCCTTCCCACATTGCTTTACAGTTTCCTATCCTAAGAGTGAGATGATTTACAAGTGGGAAGATTTCAAGCTTGAAATCAATGAGAGTAATTCCTGGAAGCTCTTCCAGTTTGATTTTACAGGAATGAGCAACACGACTGAAACGATCTCAACTGTTGCTGGTAAGTGCCCCTTTGGAGCCAGGGCTAAGCAGAGGCCCAAAAGGGTGGTAGGGATGAGTGGAGGTGGCCGTCCATACATACAAATGCTATGTAATCATCCCAAGAAAATATTGTAGAAGATGGTTCCTGCTAAGCACTTACAACTGTTTGCAGAGGAAACTGAGATTTTCTAGCTATATCTCCGTCTCCTCTGCAAAGAAGCAAGTGCTTTGCCAAGCCCCAGAGAAGGGAGGTAAGTAGATCAAGTTATATTGCTATCAGAATTTATAACTACCTTTGCAATGAAGACCCTTCAGTTTCAAGGTCTTTGTTACAACTGACCTATTTGGATGACTTGGGGAATGGAGCTCCTGTGAGTTCTCCATACCCAGAACCCATCCAAGCTGGCTGAGTGCAAAGCAGAGTCTGTCCTAATAGGAGGTGGGGGTTAGTGTTCTAATGTCAGCTAGGTGAGGGCTGGGATAATATGGAGGAGGTTTCAGCGGCTACAATGGCTGCTGCATCAACCTTGTAAAGGAGCAACTCTGACAAATACAGATTCCTATCGAAGGTTTCATGGTGAATTCAACATGGACATATGGTGATCACTGGTTTTCTGACCTTGTCCCTAACAAGAATCAGAGGGGAGGGTCCTGGGTCTCTTAAATGTCAGCTCACAACTAGGTGTGAGCATCTTTGCTTGTGTTCCTAGGTAATCTGAAGGAGGAGCCGAGGGACCTCCCCAGGGTTGCTCCCAGAGCAGCCCTGGAAACCCTCTTCACACATACTGACCAAATCAGGGCAGTGGAGGCACTGCCCTCATCGTTTCCAGAATGCGGATGGAGCCAGTCACCCAACCGGCCATTTGCCATGGGAGAAGTCTTGCTTTGCTTCCATGAAGCTAGGCAGAAAATCTGCTTTTGCTTTACTTGTTGAGTTGGTCACTGGGTGAGGGATAGCTCATGCTCGTCTGGCTGGAGCTTCGCTTGCACAGTGCTAGGCAAGGGGAGAGGTCTGCTTTACACATGCTTTCTTTTGTCTCAGGGGCTCTGCGTAAGCAGTTTAACTGCTTTTGACTTGGGAATCCTTGCTCTTCTGCCAGCTAACCATGGGCCTGCCTCCTGCCTTTCTGCACCTCAATTTCCCCAGACAGGTGGGACCCATCATCAAAAGTGGCAGAGGAGACAAGGGCCAGGGGCTTTCAAGTCACTAGTGGTTCCGTTTAGTAGATGGTTGTGCATTGTTTCAAAATGGTACCCTAGTGACTACAAAGCCCCAGAGCCAGCATCATCACCAAAGCAATGACAATAGGTAAGCACCAGCTCTCCCTGGAAGAGAGGAGGGTTCTCGGAGAGAAAGGAGGAGGGCTTCTTCTTTTTCTGCTAGAGACTAGTTGATCTGGAATCATAGTTTTTCCAGTAGCACAGTTTCTTTCAGACTGGTCCTAAACTCTTCCACTTGGAACTGACTGGGCAGTTCTCCATCTGGAGCCAACTTATGTACTCAGCTCCTAATGGCTCAGAATGCAATGGTAGCTTGCTACTCTGGGCAACTTTGGCCTTGAACAAGAGAATCTCTGTTTCAGGAGGCTCTAGAGTCCAACCTTGCCCCAGTGAATGAGTCGTCCTTCACTGGTGGCTGTTGAGCCTCTGATGGAATCTCACCTGTGATTAGGACTTTGCTTTCTTGTATGGGAGTTTCTTCCTTCTGTAGACAACTGTGTCTATCAGAAAACACTCTGTTCATCTGAAATTTGAGTCTCTAGAGCTTCCATCCATTGGACCTAGTTCTTTTTCCCCATATTGAGGTTACAGTAAGTCCAGTCAATTTTCCAAAGGATCAAGATTAAAGGACTGGTATGATTCTAGCTCTTGGTCATATTCTTTTATAGGTTATACAGCTCTAGTTCCTTTTTCTTCCCTTGTTATTCAAGGCATTGGGTTCACTTAATCCTTCTAGTCCCAGTCCTCTGGGCACAATCTTTTTAATTCTTTTTAACTTTGTTCTTCTGACAGTGCAGTGACCAACTGGGGTCTGGCCAAAGCAGATAAGAGCAGAAAGCATCTTTAGCTTTTTTTTTCTTTGGCTTTGGCTTTGGCTTTTTAGCCCAGGTATCTCTTTTCCTTTTCCCCTTACCCATGCTCCTGTATTCCTCAGAAATAAGAAAATGAGGTGTGTTAGTATTCTTTTCTCAGCCTTCAAAGACAAATTTCCGTCTTTTGACAAGTGGAGAAGGTTCTTCTTTGGCTGGAATAAATAAATAAAAAAATACAAAAAGCTAATAGGATAACAAATCTTCTTGCAACAATAATATATAAACTCAGCCAAGTTTTGTGGGGAGTGGTTGTAGCTAAATAGGGATGTCTTAAATTTCAGTCAAGACCCCAGGGCAAGAGAACTAGGAACTTGATAAATACATTCTGGCCAGTAGGCCCTGCAGCAGCCCTGGAGAAAGAGTTCTATCCTCAAAGCCACTACTCTGGATACAGGTATTCCACTGACCCCAGGCCACTGCCTTGCCTTTTTTCAGAAGATTCTGAGAAGTCTTGCCCCTTGAGTGTCAGTGCTATTGAGGTGAGTAGGAAAGGCTGCTCTTCTTCAGCTCCCAGACCTGTTGTACAGGTGATCTACTTTCCAAAATAGGAGGACACATGGCCAGGTTAGTGTTCTGGTCTGCTGTACAAAGGTGTTGGCAGGGAACAGCAAGAATTGCTAAGTGTGTGCTAGGTTCCAAGCTGTGCCAGGCTTGGATGGGCAGGAGCTAAGCCACAGTGCTCACCTGACTCTGCTCTGAAGGGGTTTAAAAGCCCACCTCATTCTACACCATCACTGAGGTGGGATTTTGGAGCATAGTTTCACTAAGGAACCAGCATTTGAGTTATTACAAATCCAATGTGATGTTGAGAGTGACAAAGGATGTTCTGGGCTCAGAGAAGCCCCCCCAAATGCCCGGAGTCGTGATGGGCATGCAGCGTATTTGGGATGAGTATAAGGCAGCATGAAGGGTACAATAGAAGATCCCAACTGGAAAGGTAGGTTGTCATCAGGTCCTGTAGGAGACATCACTGTCTAGGGAGAGAGGCAACATCAGGGACATGATGCCCAATGGAATGTGAAGACCTCTGACATCTAGAGGACCTGCGGCAATGTTTACTTTCAGCTAATTCTGTTTTTCCAAAACACTCAATTTAGGTTAGGGTACTAGACTAAGAACAGGGAGTCAACGGTTGGAATATTGGTGTAAATAGGCAAGGTATTGTAGGGGACCTGAAAATAGATAGGATTAGCTTAGGGTAAGGCAGTGTGTGCATGTGTGTGTAAGATGTCAGTTGGAGCCAGTCCATGGTGAGCCTTTAGTGTCAGGTTAGAGGGTAAACTTGATTGTGTAGCTCTTGCGGGGTAGGCAACCACCAGAGGTTTGGCATAGGCGAGTGATTTCTTTTGGCCATCTAGGGAACAGTGCTAACTCACCAGCATATGAATGTATGGGAAGGAGGCCAAGTGGATTCTGTGCTTCCACCATCACGGCGCCCTTGGCTCACTTCCTGAGAGTGTACATTGTACGGGCCTGCAGTGCATGTGTGGGGCTGTGATTCTGCAGAGAAGATGTGGCGCCTCCATCGACAAGAAGGCCTCGGTAAACCTTTTGGACATTAGCTGCGTGGTCCTGGTATCCAGAGGGCTAGCTGAGTTTTTCAGTTTCATCTGACTCTTCTGCCATCCTGGAAAGATAGACGTGGGCTATGGGAGAGTGAAGTGAGAAAGAAGCAATTATGGTTCTGGCCCTGGCTTAGCTCTTAACTGACTGTGGCTCTTCTAGGGTATCTTCTCTCTGGACTTCTGATCCTCTGTGTGTGGCATTGGAATAATGTGCCTCTATCCTATTACTGGGGTGGGGATCCTGTTAGCTGAACTTTAATATGCATGTCCTGCCTGGGGGAGAACCTCACGTCAGTGCTGTAATGACGTGGTATTTTTTATGTCTTCCAGGTGATGTCATGGTCATCACGCTTTTCTTCAACGTGAGCAGGCGGCTTGGCTTTAATATCTTTCAAAACTATGTCCCTTCTTCTGTGACCACGATCGTCTCCTGGGTTTCCTTTTGGATGAAGAAAGACTCTGCTCCAGCCAGGACCTCTCTAGGTAAGCGGGTAAGATGGGCATCGACCTGGGCCCACAATTGCCTTCTCAGGGTTCCTTTCCACAGTGTAATTACATGGATCAGTGAGCCCACCTCCACTGCTGTGCTTTTACAGGGATCACCTCTGTACTCACTATGACCTCACTGGGTTCCTATTCCCGGAAGAATTTCCCACGTGTGTCCTATATTACAGCGCTGGATTTCTATATTACCGTCTGCTTCATCTTCTGCTTCTGTGCTCTGATGGAGTTTGCTGTGCTCAATTTCCTCATCTACCAGCACACGAAACCCCGTGCCTCTCCAAGACTTCGCTATGTATGAGCTGGGTATGGGATGGGTAGCAAGGCTTGGAGGCATGCAAGTGAGGGCACTAGGACTCAGGGCACATGGGTGGTCAGCTCACTGAGTGATGGGGGGAAACCTGGGGTGTTGGGGACAGTAGAATATACTTGCTGATGTGATGATGGGAATTCTGGGGGCAAAAAGTGTGTGCCAAGGACAGAATCTCCAGACACTCCTGAGGCAGTTCCTAGGCTTGCTTTATGTCTCCTTGACTTTCCCCCTTCTTTCTTGTCCATTGCAGCCTCGTGCCCGTGGCCGTGTCCTTACCCCTCTCCGTGCCCGTGGCCGTGCCCAGCAGCAGCAGGGCAATGTTGTGTGTGAGATGGAGGACTCTGAGGACGAGAGTGATGAAGAGGAGGGCCCATCTTGCCCAGCTCAGCAGTCCCTCCACCCAGGTCGCAGCCACTGCCCTGGCGGCTGCTACAAGTTCTGCAAGTACTTGTGCACGGCCCGCCGTTGTGAGGGTGGCATGTGGCAGCAGGGCCGCCTCTTCATCCATGTCTATCGCCTGGATAACTACTCGCGAGTGATTTTCCCAGTGACCTTCTTCCTCTTCAATGTGGTCTACTGGCTCGTTTACCTTAACTTGTAGGTGCCCGCTGGTACCCTGTGGGGCAGCCTCCCCAGTTCCCCAGGAGGTCCCACACCCCTTGCCAAGAGAGTTGGGGGAAAGCAGCAGCAGTAGGAACGACGACAAAGTGTCTTTCCTTCCCCTGCCCGGCCCATTCACTGAATCTCCTTGGCAGCCCATTTCCTCAAGGGGCGTTGTTGATGCTCAGGATTAAATAATGTTAGGCTCTCAGTGACCAGCTCCCTTAGATTGTGCCCAGGTATGAGCAGATGAGCTATCTCCCAAAAGTGCTGACACCTACTGCCTTTTCCAAGAATCCCAATACTGCCTTTGTGATGCTCCAAGGCCCAGCTCTGGCCTCCGCCTCAAAGTGCACAGACCAGCTGCTTGCCTATTACTGATATCTCCTTAAGATGCTGGGCAGCAGTGTAATGAGGGGGTGGGTGCATCCTTAGGTCAGATTATTGTATTCTTGGTTCTGTCTCCCTGCCTACCCTTCCCCTGGAGATAGACACTGGCATTATCCCTTTGGAAGGAGGACAGCCAGCAATTGAGACTCTTTGGGACGGTATCCCTCCCTCTGCTGCTGTGACACCTCCCTCTCCCCCCCGCCACCATCCCTCATCTGCACTCCCAAGTCAATTCCTTACATCCAGTGGGTTTCTATTTTTGTGTGTGATAATAGTAATAACCCCCTGCTTTAGACGCTACCTCCTTCCTCTTCCTTGACCCCTGTGACTCGTACTGTATCTCCCCCAGTGACTTTCCCAGCCCTGACCCAGGTGCTAGGCCATGGTGACTCCCCAGGGCCACGAAACGAAGGGAACTCTGCTTTGCAGTGGGCATTGCCTGCCTCGATTGGTGCCCACCTAAGGCACAGCATAGGATTTCTGTCACTCCCTTGGCCCCTGGACCCATCAGCCAGTCCTCTCTTATCCCCGGGGCACTCTCACAATCACAATCAATCAATTGAATTCCCTTAAATTTGTATAGCACTTTACCTTTTGCAAAGCACTTTTGACAAATGATTTCTATTTTGAGCTTTATTATAGCCTGTGATAGATTCAGGGCAAGATTCTTATCCCCATTTTGCAGATGAGAACCCTGAGGCACAGATTTCTATGGGACCGTGGATCTCACTGGAAACTACCCAGGAGCCCACTGTCACCTTCTAGACTGCATGACAAGGCTAGGCATCTCTGTTCACCATGATTCAATTCTATAGCCTCTGCTGACACCCCAGTGGCAGAGCCCAGAGTGGCAGCCTCTCTTCAGCATCGGCCTGCTCAATTCCTGGGCCACAGGTGCTCAGACTGCCCCCAAGATCGAGCCTGTCCTGGCTCTGGTAACCCAGTGAGGTGAATTTGGACATGCCCCAATGCTTGTATATGCTAAATGAAATCTGTGTCTGTATTTTATTGGGGGAGGTTGGGTAGGGGATCCATCTGCTTTTGTCACCATCACCTGAAAAGGGGAAATATATCAATAAATATATCAGCAAAGCATGCACGGTGTGGCTGGTTTCTCATGCATTCAAGTTTGCTTTCAGCTCAGGTTTGAAATCTTAAAGTATTGACCCAAACCTTTTGGTCTATTTCCCTCTCCCATCCATGACCCACAGACCTACAAAGCACGCACATGTACCTGCTCTCAGTGCAGAACTGAAGGGAACAGTGACCAAGTGGGTGTCCCCCTTTTATTGATCTCCTTCCTTGTGCCTATGCGTCTGCTCCTCCCCATGTCCCTTTTGCTTTACCCATCCTAGCCTCACCTCGTCAGACATAAAATGTTCCCACAGATCATCAGACTCAGAATACTCCCTCACCATGTAAAGATGGAGATACTTAGGTACACGGAGGAGTGTCTGCTGTCACACAACCAGTCAGGAGAGTGGGACTAACCCCTAGAAATCCCAGTACCCTCAGCTTGAAGGAAGCCTGGAGATCATGGTTGATCCACCCCTCAAATGAAATGTCTCCAAAGGTATATCGGGAAAGGTTGGCCCTAGCATCCTGTGACCCATCCAACTAAGCGAACTCAGAAACAGTAACAAGAACTGACGAGGACACAAAAATGGCATCTGAATAGCCAATATTTTTTGCCATAAAATTCTTGAAATAATGCTCAAACATCTTAATTCCCTATTAGAAATGACCTCACTGTGTATTTTCTGAGGTCCTAACCCATGGCAAACTACAAGTAACAATTTAGAACAAAGCAAATAGCTTCTCATTTTCACTTACATTAGAATGATGCAGGGGGAAAACAAAAGGTAGCCTGGCTCCTGTGCAATGAAGACACGCAAATTTGTGAACACATTTAAATACATTTTGAAACAAAGAGTGCAAACCAGATTCTTTATTAATCACATTGCAATTAAAGCTAAGAACAAAGAAAATTCCTACCATTTGTAAATTTTAAAATGCTCATGCAAACAGTTCTTTAAAAATGAAGAAATTAAAAACATAATTGGGTACGTATTATCTAAAAAATAAAATTAATGAAGAAAAAATCGTACCTATTAAAAAACATGGGATGCAGCTAACACTGCACTTAGAGAAAGATTAAGCATTTCAATTACTAAAACCAATAGAAGAAAAATGAGTCAAGGATTGAAACCTAGAAATTGGATAAAAGGATAAAAGCACACTATACCTTAGAAAAGTTTTGGGGAAAGATTAATTTTTAAAATAAATAGTGTAGAGAGAACTAGTTAACTACTAAAAAACAAATAAAACTGTCTCTCTTTACATAAAAATTACAGATCAATCAAAGATTTCAAAACTTCAAGGAAACCAAAAGAATATGGGTGAATATATTTATGTTCTTGGGATGCAAAAAGTGTGAAAGAAAACAGCAGAAACTACAAAGCAAAATACTGAAAATTTCTCCATACTAACAATAATAATTAAAAAGCAAAAAAAAAAAAAAAAAAAGTATAGCAAAACACACTGCCACTGGTTAATTTTTGTGGGAAGCAATCTCAGACTCAAGGCAAGAGAAGGTGCTGAAGGTGGCCATCGAATAGGCCCTGGCCACCTCAGTGACCATGGCTTGTGATCTCTCTTCTTAATCTCTCTGAGCCTCCTCATACCAGGTAGGAAAGGCCTTGGGGATGGTATTGGTGACCTTGGCCAAAAACTCCAGGATTTTCATCTTGCTGGTTTCAGCATGGGCCCTGAGACCCCACCGGAACTTGTAGCATGCAGGATCGCTGTTGGGTACCTGCCGGTACTGAAGGTACTGTTCCTGCACCCAAACCTTGGTGATGAGCCCCCTGGACTCCCCATAGATGGAATGCTGCACCCCATCATGCAGCCCCATGTCATTCAGCGCTTCCCACACCGCCTCCTCAGGGGCACGGTTGCCATGCATGAAGATCACACCTAGAATATTTATCAAGAGGCCGGTCTTGGGCATGCTGTGCTCATCACTCCCCATCCCATTGTAGGTGAGGCCTAAGGTGGTGACCAGGACATAGGAGCAGTCGCTGGGGTCCACTTCCTTCACATCAACGCCAAAGACCAGCTGCAGGCACAGTGAAGCTTGACTGAGGATCTCAGCGAAGTGGTCCTCGTGCTCTCTGATGATGCTGCTCAGCATTTCCACCTGTGTGGTCGGCTCCTCTGCACGGTACTTCTGGAGCAGGAACCGCACCAAAGCATCCGCCCTATCGTCTATGGCCTCTCTAAGCAAGGAGCCAGTGTCTGGCAGGGCCTGCAAAGTGTCTGGCCCCTCTTCTTCCTGGCTGCTGCAGCCCTGACATAATTGGGCTGATGGAGTGACTGCCATGGCATTGGGAAGGAAGCAGGCTCTCTGAGGAAGCTGGGGAGGCCTTGGTGTCCCAGCAGCAGCAGAACGTGCCTTTATGTAGCCTGAGACCAGATAATTGTGGCAGAAAGAGAAGGAGGGAAAGGAAGAGCAGGAGCAGCAGGAAGCAGAGGAGGAAGAAGAGCAGGAGGAAGAGGAAGAGGAAGAAGAGCAGGAGCAGGAGGAAGAGGAAGAGCAGGAGCAGGAAGAAGAGGAGGAAGAAGAAGAACAGGAGCAGGAAGAAGAGGAAGAAGAGCAGGAGCAGGAGGAAGAGGAAGAAGAGCAGGAGCAGGAGGAAGAGGAAGAAGAGCAGGAGCAGGAGGAAGAGGAAGAAGAGCAGGAGGAAGAGGAAGAAGAGCAGGAGTAGGAAGAGGAGTAAGAAGAGCAGGAGCAGGAGGAGCAGGAGAAGGAGCAGGGGAAGGAGGAAGAGGAAGAACAGGAGCAGGAAGGGATGAAGAAGCTGGATTCCTCCTCCTTAGCCTCGGGATCCTGTGCGCACAAGAGGCCCTGGGCCTCTCTTTGGGACTGTAGGTCTTTCTCAAGCATGTACCTCTAGGCATGATGACTCGTGTCAGGCAGCCACAAGAGTGTGGGCAGGAGGTGGGCGATGGGGACCCACGGACCTGGGGGAGACAGGGAGTGTGAGTGGCCTCAGCTGAGAAACCCACCTTAGGAGCCTCTGACAAAGGCGACTTACAGGTCTCCTCTGTGTGGGTGCTCTCGGGCGGCACAGTCTCTCCTCAGCGGGCTGTCCTGAAGATCCTGAGGGAGGAAGTGAGATGTCTCCTCAGGGTGCAGCCAGCACGCCCAAGATCCTGGAGACACTGGGGTCCCCTCTGTTCTGGGGTGGGGGAGCTCCTGGGGACACATTCAGGGTATGTACCTCACGTTGACTTCTGACACTGCTTGGGCCTCCTCTGCTCTATGACCTGCGGCCACGTGCCTCAGATTAAGGTCTTTACTTCCCAGCTCATGGAGCCCCTGTAACAGGAAACAAGGGGACACCTCAGCTTGCAGATGGCATGCACAGCCCTGAGCCCCCAGTGCTGACAAGAGGGGTGAGCGGGACTCTGTGAGATACCCACTGTTCTGGGGTGTGTGGTCCCCGCTGTGCTCCCTTAGGGTCCTCACCTTATTTCTGGCAGGGCCGGCTGCACCCCTCTGCTGGCCTGAGGCAAAACTCTCAGAAGAAGACCACACACCCCTGATACTGAACAGAAGGAAGTGAGGGAGCCCCACATGTAGCCACACCTGCCCAGGGCCTCCCAGGGGGAACAGCGAGGGATGACCAACTACCGTGGGGTCCATCTGTCCTGGGATGTGGGGTCCACTCACTCTTCAGCTTCATGCCTGGCAGGGCTTCCCCTGTTTACCTGCGGCCACCCTCCCTAAACAAAGGTCTCACCTTTGTGTGAGACCAAGGATGGAAATGAGGGGTCACCTAATGCAGCCACACAGCTTCAGGTCCTCCCCTGGCTGACAGAAGGGGTGGGGGGGGTGTTGGGTGTCTGTACATTCTCCTGTGCTGTGGGTTCACCGAGTCTTCTCTCACAGTCCTCGCCATGACGCCTCAAGAGGCCTGGGCCTCCTCCCTCTGCCTCCCTCAGTCCAGCCCTCTGTGCGTAAACCTCACCTTCCTCAGCTGCCCAAGCAGGAAGTCAGGAAACATCACACTTGGAACCGCTCCCCACTCCCAGCTGTACCTGCCCAGGGTCCACAGCAGGGGAGCATCTCTGTGGAATCGCCTCTGTTCTGGGGTCCCGGGTCCCTTCCTTCTCCCTCTGCATTCTCACCTTGACTCCCAGGAAGACCTGGGCCCTCCCTCTGCGGACCTGACGCCCTAGCCCCACACCAAGCCCCCAGGCTCTCTCAGACCAGGATGCAGATGTCAGGAAATGCCCTGTGGCCATCTCACCCTGGGGCCTCCCGGGCTGACTCTGCTCTGGGGTCCAGATTCCCTCCGGCCTCCTTTTCCACCCCTGCACAATCTGGGTCCTCCCACTGCCGACCTGAGGCCCTGCTCCCTCCTTATACCAAGTGGGCAGTTTGTGTCAGACCCGGATGCAGACGTTAGGGAAACCCTCGCGTGGTCATCCCGCCCTCGGGGCCTCCCAGGGCTGATGGCAGGGGCGGGCTTCGGTGGGGTCCCTTCTCTTGTGGGGCCCAGGGTCCCCTCAGTCCTCCCTCTGTGATGTCACCTTGACTATGACACACCCTGGGCCCTCCCTCTTGTCAATCTGACGCCCTGCTCCTTTTACCAAGTTGGCAGTTTTCTCAGACCTGGATGTGAAATTTAGGAAAAGCCAAGTATGGAAATCCCGTTCTCAGGGCCTTCCAGGCCCGATTCTGTTCTGGGGTCTAGGGTCCCTCAGTCCTTCTCTTACCTGCTCACCTTGACACCAGGATGGACTTCGATCCTCCCCTCTGCCAACCTGAGGCCCTGCTCCCTCCTTATACCAAGTGGGCAGTTTGTGTCAGACCCGGATGTAGACGTTAGGGAAACCCTCACGTGGTCATCCCGCCCTCGGGGCCTCCCAGGGCTGATGGCAGGGGCGGGCTTCGGTGGGGTCCCTTCTCTTGTGGGGCCCAGGGTCCCCTCAGTCCTCCCTCTGTGTCGTCACCTTGACTATGACAGACGCTCGGCCCTCCCACTGCCGACCTGAGGCCCTGCTCCCTCCTTATACCAAGTGGGCAGTTTGTGTCAGACCCGGATGTAGACGTTAGGGAAACCCTCACGTGGTCATCGCGCCCTCGGGGTCTCCCAGGGCTGATGGCAGGGGCGGGCTTCGGTGGGGTCCCTTCTCTTGTGGGGCCCAGGGTCCCCTCAGTCCTCCCTCTGTGTCGTCACCTTGATTATGACAGACCCTCGGCCCTCCCTCTGGTGACGTGAGGCCCCGCTCCTTATACCACGTCGCCAGTCTCGCTCAGACCCGGATGTAGAAGTCAGGACACACCGCGTGTCGTCGTCCCGCCCTGAGGACTCCCAGGACTTACTGTTGTGGGGCCCAGGGTCCCCTCAGTCCTCCCTCTGCATTCTCACATTGACTCCCAGCAAGGCCTTGAGGCCCGCTCCTTATACCACGTCGCCAGTCTCGCTCAGACCCGGATGTAGAAGTCAGGACACACCGCGTGTCGTCGTCCCGCCCTGAGGACTCCCAGGACTTACTGTTGTGGGGCCCAGGGTCCCCTCAGTCCTCCCTCTGCATTCTCACATTGACTCCCAGCAAGGCCTGGGCCCCCCCCTCTGGTGACGTGAGGCCCCGCTCCTTATACCACGTCGCCAGTCTCCCTCAGACCCGGATGTAGAAGTCAGGACACACCGCGTGTGGTCCTCCCGCCCTGAGGGCTCCCAGGACTTACTCTTGTGGGGACCAGGGTCCCTCAGTCTTTCCTCATCGTCCTCACCTTGAGCCCTGGCAGTTCCTGGGAACCTCCCTCTGTTGACCGGAGGCCGGGTCCCTCAGACCAAGGCCCTCCCTGCCCTGCGTCCTCGCAGGAAGGTCTGTGACGTCACATCCGGCCGCTGCGCACGGCAATGCCCAAGGCTGATGGCAGGGGCCGCGATGGTTTGTGGGAGGCAGCGTCCTCCCTCTGGTCCCCACCTTCACCCAGCAGGGCCTGGGCCCCCATCGCTCTGTGGACTCGACCAAGGCTGTGACTCCCTGCGTTTCTTGAGAAGGTGAGGGCTGGAGGGGTTGCAGTTTCCTACATGTAAACATCAAGCCCAACTTCTGGCATGTAAATACCTGTCTCATTCACCCTCTACTGTTAAACCTATGTCTAGATACTGTACCTACTGGAGCGAACATGAAACCTCAGACTTCAAGCAAGGGTAAGATAACTAGTTGAGCAAATCTATTCACTAAATATAGCTTAAAGGCAGTGATTTCAAGCTCGAAAATACAAAACTGAGGAGAGCTGTGTAGACTGTGTTAAAAAGAGTTGCGTTGGAAAAAATCCCTCCTAGTGGCCAAGAAGTGAGTGGTTTTCAAAGTGCATAATAAGAGCAACTTGTAGGAGGGAAGTGGGATGATTTACATCTCCACAGAGACAGCCACATTACCTTGGAGGGATTTTAGGTTAAAACTAGGTAACGGTGAAGGGTGAGAGAAAACAGAATGAACCACTGTAATGGTGGCCTTGGGGAAAGGGTTGGAGGAAACATCATCTCCTTGCCATGTGACCCATCAGAATTGAACATGGGATCAATCAGTTTGAGAAGTCTTTTTATGGGTGCTAAAAAATAATATCTTTCTCTTGGCAAAGCATCGTGGCCTGTCATCTCCCCTTCTCACCATGGAGGTGTCAGGATGGCTTTGCGATGTCTGAGCTTCTCTCCCAGGGCTACCATTGGCTGGAGGAGATCCTTGCTGACCAATCAAAGGCTAAGGGTGTGGCCCCCTCATTGTCCCAAAGAGAAGCATATATTCTTTTCAGTTTGTTAAGGTTTCTTTCATGGCCCAAAATATCATCGCTCTTGTTAAATATTCCATGTGCCCTTGAGAAAAATATGTATTCTGCTATTGCTAGGTGCAGTGTTATGTAAATGTTAATTGGGTGCTGCCCAGTGCGATCTTTTCCACAGCTGGCATAGTGCCCAGCTGGTCCAGCCAAGAGTCTTGCTCCTGAGCAACTGCAAGTCCCTCTGCCTCCTTTAAAAAAGAGTATTCTACAGATCAAGGAATCACTGTGATTGCCAAGTAGGGAGGCTGTCAGAGCTGTCAGCGGTCTTTGAGGTCCTAATTGTATGAAGGAAGAACCTGAGGACCAGAGACAACAGGGACTTGTCCAAAGTCATCAGCAAGGCCATCAGTGGCAGAGCTGATTTGCTAATAGTTGCCAGGCCTGGGATCATCCCAAAGCACCATTCTTCCCTACAGTTTCACCTGGTCCTACGTGCCCCAGAGAGGGTGCTACCCTCCCTCCACCTGGATAGGCCAGGTGAATTTTCCTGTCAGTCTCTCTTTACCTCTCCAGGGTCAATCCCAGTGGTTGCCACAGTTCAGTAGCTAGGCACAGGCTAACAGCCACCCACAGACCCCCAGATGACTCAGAGGACAATGTCCTGGGAGGTCCAGGACCGGTTTTTGTTCTCCTAGCAGGGAGCCTCACTCACCAAAGGCCAAAGTATGGAAGTTTGGGTGCCTGACTCAGGGAGCTTCTGTGGACTCAGTGAATTTTCCCAACGATCTTGAGAGGTCCAGCTTCTCACACAGGAAAAGCAAAGTTACCTGCTGGAAATCACATAGCCACTAAGGAGCAAAGCCAGGATTGGAACCCACTGCAGGTGAGCCTTCCTCACTGGCTGACCTGAAATCTCCCACTAGAGCTAGGAGGCAGCTGTGGTTTAATGGGAATCAGGAGGCCTAAATTTCAGTTCCAGCTTGGCCCGCTACTGGTTATGCACCTGGCATAGGCACTTCATCTTTCTGAGTCTCAGTTTCCCCAGCTGTATAGTATGGACCACATTGCGAACCCTTTCTAGCTTTTGGTCAGTCAACAACGGTTTACTTGGCACCGATTTTATGCTACATTGTGCTAGGCACTACAAGTACAGTCAAATAAAGCCTCAGGGAGCTTACATTCTATTGAAGGAGGGCAGTTAGAATACACAAATATTGTATTTTGCTGTGTGTAATGAGCACTTTTTGGCTCAAATTTGTGAGGGAAAAATAAGGATGTGCATTATACATGGGTAGTACTAATTCCATAGCCACATAAATGTTTTTAATTCTTTTATTTATGCTTATGAGTTAATAGTGTAACTCTAGAAATCAATAACAATATCTGTATGCAAAATAATACCCTGGAATATGATAATCGATTTTGTTGAACTTATGACAAACTTGCAACGATGAAGAGTTCTTGGCCTTCTATGATGCGTAACTATCGTAAATTTGTTACCAGTACATAAAATTTCTTGTACCTTGTATCTGTTCTTGTGTTTTGTAATTATTTGTTACATAAAATTTCTTGTACCATAATATGTTAAAAAACAAATGCTAAAATTCCTTTAAAAATAACACAAGTACCTAAATGTAAACAAATAAAAATTTGAATTGAAAAATTAAAATGAAAGATTTTGTCCTTGAAATTTGGCCCCAAAATGTGGGAGCACATTATACACAGCAAAATACGGTAAATGACCAGATTATATTACGTCAGGCCAGCTAATTTCTACAAAGAAGATTCAATAGGGAAATGTGGTGGAAAGCAGTTGGGGGCTGCTTTAGCTAGGATAGTAGAGACTTAGGGTTGGCATGTAGGTCTAGTAGAATAACACACATGGAACTGCTCAGCAAACCAGGCCAGTGGTGAGGAGTGAGCGCCATAATGTGAGAGGGTCAGGTCAGTTTGCTCCCTATCTTCAGAATCTCACATCTCATTTCTTAGCCTCCCATAATCCCCACTTAAATCACTGTTCCAGCTCCAGTTCGGCCCTGTTGCTCCCTATCTTTTATGCCTCTAGAGATTTATTCCTACCACTCTTGCTGTCCTGTATCAGATTCATCTTTCTTTAGCTCCAGCTGAGATTCACCTCCTAGAAGTAACCTGTCACCTTATAGCTCCCTCTCAAGACTCACACATCTGTCTTCTCATGCTCTAGCTCCAAAGGATGTGCTTCTCTATAAGAGTAGATTTCTGCATGTATATACTTCACTTAGCCTACCAGATAGGATGACAGGGGGCCATGACTGCTTCTGAGCCCTTTGGGCCCCAACATTACCAAGTACATTATTTGGCACAGAGGGCAGGAGGCACTC
Source organism: Rhinolophus sinicus (assembly GCF_036562045.2). NCBI lineage: Eukaryota > Metazoa > Chordata > Mammalia > Chiroptera > Rhinolophidae > Rhinolophus > Rhinolophus sinicus. The sequence continues at coordinate 109,959,611 of NC_133768.1, read as the reverse complement.
AATTTATGTTTCATGGCACTGGTGGCAGCAGGCTCTCAAACTGAAGACTCTGCAATGTCCCACATTGTTAGAGTAGAGCCAAGCAAAGGCCAATAGAAGGGAGCAAGGGAATTCAGGAGAAGAGGGGGCTGGGTTTGTCCAAAGTCACTAGGATAGAAAACCTAGAGCTGTCCTCCTCTTTGGTCTCACATAACACTTTCTCCTGGCCTTCTTTCCATCACTAGCCAATTCCTCTCAGTCGTCTCCATCCATTACGTGTAGGTGCTCTTCAAGACTGTGCCTCAGCTCTTCCCAACTTCTTATATCGGTTACCACACACTCCCCTGGCTAACATTATTCATTCCCCCAACTCCAGCTTGACCTCTCTCCTGAGCTTCAGAGCTGAGTATACGGTTGTCTCCCAGGCCCCTCCACCTGGAGGCCTACCAGGTATCTCAATTTCAACAAGGCCCCAAACAGCCTCATCTCCTGAATAAGAGCACCATGATCAATCCAGCAGACATTGGAATGGAAATCAGTGCTGAACGCTCCTGTTGATTTTACTCCTAGATGGCTTCTGACCCCATCTTCTCTTCTCTATCCCCACTGTCATCACCTTGGTATATAGAGGTCCTTGTGCTGGCCCATTTGCCCTCAGATCCATTCCTCACCCTTCTGCTGCTCCACTCTGTTTTTCAGGCTGAATTTCCTTGGCACTTGTGCCTCTTGAAGGGAGATTGGAGGGTGAGAGGAAAGGGAAAGGAGGATGAGAGAGGGAGCTCCTCTCTCTCTGCCTTGAACTGCATCTGTCTTCTCTGTGACCTCATCTCCCACCAACAGACCTTCCATGATTTCAGTTTCCACCAGGTGACCCCGCCTCAGGGCCCTGGAGACCCTGGCTCCATTCTTTGTCCCTCCAGCCTAGGGTTGGCAGTAGTTTCCTGCTGTTGCGTATCTCTGGGTTACCTCATCTTATACAGTTTGGCTTCTCAATAATTCCGTCTCCTATATAACTTGTTTCCTGCATTATATTTCTTGTAAAAAAATTAAAGTGGCTTCTGTTTTCTTGGTTGGACTCTGATTGATGCAGCACTTATTACTTCTAACCTAGCTTACTATAAGAGCTTTTAAGTAAGTCATGATTTTAGTCCTATTCCTATGTTTGCATTGAACATTGCAGCCAAAGTAATACGTCTTCGACTAACTTTGCCTTAAACCTTCAACAGCTCCCATTGCCTACAGGATGAAGTGGTTATCTTGGTTTGCAGTCTGGTGATGGGATGAGTGGGAGAGAGGCTGTTGCCAGTGTTTGGTTTCAACATTGGGACCAGGGTAGCAAGCTGGAAATGTCCCTTAGCTGCTGGCTTAGTTTCAGATTTGCTCTTCACAGAAGGGAAAGTGACATGGTGAGTAATAAAGGCTCAAGATACCCTGATAAATATAGACCAACTGATTGAAAGCTCCTCATTCATCCACTTGCTACGTTCTCAAGATACACCTGTCCCCAAAACAGATGACCACAGTGTACCTGTAAAAGAAGCTTAGGAGCTTTGTTTCTTTTCTTTTTACACTTCCCCTTGTTCAAAAATGGAATTCGGAAAATTTTCAAAAGCACTTGGACACAATCTGATTTTTAAATTATTGGAGTATCGGGGCTAAGGAAAAATACAAATTAATTTAAAAATTAATATTTTTGAATGAATTAATAGTAATGCTGGAGAAGAGAGGGGAACCCAAGAGACACTTTGGGTGAAAAGGTGTCCAGTAATGTCCTGGCCCTTCAGTGCTTCTGAGTGTTACAAGGTGTCAAGAATTCATAAGAAGATAGAGGGGACCTCCCAGGAATCATACATCCAATGTTAAGGCCTCAATTTTGTCAGAGAAATAAGAACAAGGCTGCTTTCTATAGGCAAGAAGGATGACAACTGATTAGGAAACTTGAAGTTAGCAGAAAAGGTTTTGAATAGTGACTGGTAAATGTAAAATTCAAAGAATTTTACTGGCCAGTTTCTCAGCAGGCACACAAGGCCTTTTAAGCTTGCCTCTCCCTCACAGTCTAATGGTCCGACCTTATCTGCTGGATGATGAATGGGGGTGAAGCTCACCATAGCCATGGAAAAGAGTAGCTTGGCAGTGAGGATTGCTCAACTGAGGACAGACCCTGTTGACAATGAGGCTAATCATGGTTGTGTGCATTTTTTCCCAGTTGGACTCAGAGCTGGGTCAAAAAGGAAAGAAGTTGGGTTGTGGATTATTAGTCCATCCAGGGTTGGGGTTTGTTAGGTGGGGCAAGTGAAAGAGATGAATGGAAAGGAACCAAGAGTACTGGAGACAGAATTGCCCCACTGATTCACCATGTATGGGGGCCTGGCTTGGAAAGGAAGGAAGGAAGAGAGGCTTGGAGGAGGCTGCTGGACTAAGAGTGAAGGGATACACCCAGGGGTGGACACCTGTCTGAGGTCAAGGAGAAGGTACATTGGGAGTGAAGGTGTGAAAGCATTGAAGGATGGGGGCATGTGCTCAGGGATGTGATTTGAGGGCTGTGGCAGGCAATTTAGCTGAAGTTTCAGCATCTGAGCTTTTGGATGATGTTCCACATTGCTCTGCCCATTGGCTTTGGCGAACAGTAAGCTGGAGTCCTACCTCAGGTAAAATTTGGCAGGAGGGAGTATGTGAGTGGACTTGGAAAGTTCCAACTGTTTTTGAGTTGGGGAGAGGCGATAAACGTAGGAGCCAGAAGAATTCCATGGAAAGAACATTTTTCAATGAAAAAGGTGTCACAAACAACTAATTAGAAAGACTTGTCTCCTGGATCAGCTAAGAGATGCGTGTGATTTGGAGCATAGTGACCTTTTCATTTCCTTAGAAAGAGATGGGATCACTATGGGGATATTCTTATGTGCAATGGCATTAATTGGGCTAAAATTGGCTCTGTTGTCTAATGTGATAGTAATAATAATAATAATAATAATAATAATAATAGAAATTCACCAAATTAACAGAAACCTTAGGGTTCAGTGGAAAAGATTTGCATTCTTAATGACTTAAAGCAAACCTGGGCCAAAGAAGTCACCGGAGGTTCAAATGCAAGGTGTGGAAGCACGCTAGCTGGGTGACATGGTGAGCTGGCCTGGGGCACTGGCTGGCCAGCTTCAGCCAAGGATCCAGTGCTGAGGCCACCTGGCTGCACACCGGCTGTAAAACATCATAGTTATGACATTCTGCTTGGTCCTGCTAGGGCCAACATGACCTGGAGGAATCTTGGGACCATGGAAATGACAGTCAGCCAGCTGCTCTCCTAGGGTGCTCTGAACAGGCCCAGCACCCCGTCTGTGAGCATTTGAACCTGATCTGACCTTTAGTTTGTTCCTGTGACAGACAGAAGATCAGCCATGTACTGTGTTTTATTCCGCTCTCCTATCAATTCACACAGCGCTTCTCAAACTTCATCATCAGTAGAAACACAGGGGCATCTTGTTCAATGCAGATTCTGATTTGGCAGTTCTGCAGGGAGGTGTGAGAAGGTCCCAGCATCCTGATGATGCCAGCCTGGGGGCCACACTTGGAGAAGTGAGACTCTCAGCCCGGCTTTCTCCAACAGAGCATCTCCTCAGTCACCACCACCACCCTTTTCAGTGAGCATTTACTGAAAATCTTTCAAAGACCAGTCCCTGCAGTGGGGGGTGGGAGGCAGGAAGAAATAAAAGGGGCTACATAAAAGAACAAGACATGGTTCCTGCCTATAAGGGAACAGGCAATGATACTGTACATGGGTATAATATAGAGATGAACAGAAGATTGGGAGAACACAGAGATGGGACTCAATCTGCCAGGGTTTTCAGGAAGAATTCACATAAGAGGTGACATTAAGATGGATCTTGAAACCTGAGCTGGAGGGCACAAGGTGAAGAGATGGAGAGACACTCCCAGAAAAAGGAAACATTTGTGCAAAAGCCTAGAGATGCACAGCACATGAGAAGTCCAGTGCCAACAGAGACCCAGGCGGACAGATGGATTGCGAGTGAAGTACAAGGCCATGATGGCTTTCTCTGTTCTGCTAACAAATTGGTCAGCAAACTTCTTTGCATGACTACACATCCCAGTTAATCCAAAGCTCAGACAGGGAGGTTGAACAAGCAGATATCTCAGAATAACAGTAACTTCCTATTGATGCCAACCTCCACAGATGTTTATTCCTCCCGGACTGGATTAGGTCTACCCTGGGGGAAAAGGGATGACAGCAAGGAGGAGACTGCAAATGGGCAAAGCATTTTGAGAACCACAATGTGTACCAAATTAATGTACTAATTACACATGAGTCTTATCTGTGCCTCAAAGCCAGCCCTAAAGCTCCAGGCTACTACTTTGCATCTAATTTGCTGTGAGAATACGTGAACTTTATGTAATTGGAATAAACTGACTGCTTTTCTTTAAAGACTGTATATTATCAGGACTTTAAGCAATTTATATGGCCGGCCTCCATTTCCCACCATGTCCCCAGACAGAACAGCCAATTTCCATTTATGCACAGAAGGGAACAAGACCTGCTAGGTTTCTCTGGTTTTGCAGGTTAAGGACAATGGGGAGAATGAAGGGAGGAATGAAGGGAAGGAAGGGAAAAAAGAGAGGAAAGAAGGAAGGGAGAAAAAGAGAAAGGGAGAGGAGGAGGAGGAAAGAAAGAAACAAAGAAAAGGAAAATCAAGAAGAAAATACATTTTGAAAATCAACGTTCCAGAAGTGGAATTACTGGATAATAAGGTAGTTCTGTTTTAAATTTTTTTGAGATATCTCCACACTGTTTTCCATAGTGGCTGCACCAATCTGCAATCCCACCAACAGTGCAGAAGGGTTCCCTTTTCTCCACATCTTTGCCAACACTTTTTTGTGGACTTATTGATGATGGTCATTCTGACAGGTGTGAGGTGATATCTTATTTTGACTTTAATTTGCATTTCTCTGATGATTAGTGACATCTTTTCATATGTCTATTGGCCATGTGTATGTCCTCTTTGGAGAAGTGTCTCTTCATGTCCTCTGACCATTTTTTCATTGGATTATTTGTTTTGTTTTGGTGTTAAGTTGTATAAGTTCTTTATATATTTTGGATATTAACCCCTTATTGGATGTATCATTTGGCAAATATCTTCTCCCATTCGGTAGGTTGTCTTTTTCTGTCATTCATGGTTTCCTTTGCTGTGCAAAAACTTTTTAGTTTGATGTAGTCCCATTGTTTATTTTTTCTTTTGTTTCCCTTGCCTACAGCCAAAAATAAAACTAAAGAAAAACAAAAACAAAACAAATCCCCACTTCTGGAGATTTGTATTTGTCCGAAGAAATCCAAAACACTAATTCGAGTATATGCATCCCTATGTTCATTGCAGCATTACTTACAATGGCCAAGATATGGACGACTGGATAAAGATGTGGTACATACCGTGTTTCCCTGAAAATAAGACCGGGTCTTATGTTAATTTTGGCTCCAAAAGACGCATTAGGGCTTATGTTCAGGGTATGTCATCCTAAAAAAATCATGCTAGGGCTTATTTTCAGGGAAATACAGTATGTACAACGGAATATTACCTGGCCATAAAAAGAATGAAATCTTACCATTTGTGGTAACATGGATGGATCTAGAAGGTATTATGCTAAGTGAAATAAGTCAGACAAAGAAAGACAAATACTATATGATATCAGTTATATGTAGAATCTAAAAAAATAAAGAAATAAATGAACAAAACAGAAACAGACTCATAAATACAGAGCACAAACTGATGGTTGCCAGATGGAAGAGGGATTGGGGTCTGGGTGAAAAAAGGAAAAGGAAGAAGATGTGCAAATTGGTAGTTACAAAATAGTCATGGGGATGTAGAGTATAGTATAAGGAGTATGGTCAATAACATTGTAATAACTTTGTATGGTGTCAGGCAAGCTAGAATGCCTCAGCACGTACACTTATGCGGGGGTCACTTCATAAGTTACATAAATGTCTAACCAGTATTCTATGCACTTGAAACTAATATAATACTGACTGTCAACTGTAATTGAAAAATTACAAATTTTTAAAAAAGCAAAAGCAAAACAAAACAAAACAAAAACCGATGTACCTAGGCGTCTATCACCATAGGCAAAATCAGAATGATGGAGAACATTCTTACAGTCATTTTAGCTTTATACAATAGGTAACCATTGTTTTTAATTGCGTATAGGAGGATGGAATAATCTTTTCCTTGCTTAGGGCCTTTGTAGCTCATAATCAGGCCCTGTTCTTGTGAATTCCACCACCTGGAGTGTGAGAGTATGAGGTGCAGGTGTGTTGCTGAGCTGGCCCAAAATCGCCACAGCCATCAGCTCTGAGTATTTATTCATTGGTATTCAGTTTCACACCCACAGTAAAATTACCCACCAGGATGAAGGACTCTGCCTTTACTTACAAACTAATTGTATTGGATTTAGTTGCCTTTGGTCACATACATTTTCCCCCTGGCTGCATGGGGTAAATAACTGACTTGATTAAGTCCTCCATTGTTGACTAATTTCTTTGGGCATAATGAAGCCATCCCACATGTACAGAAGAAATGAGCAGGTATGTAATGAGCTGCTGCTTCCAATCGCTCACCCTAAATGACTGTGAGGCTGCTGAGTAGCACCCCATGGATTCATTACTGGGCCTGGGTGATTCATGCATAGTGACCTATGGAATTTAGTGACTAACCCCTGTGTCTCTTGAGGAATGGCAGAGCTGGCAAGAGAAGGGGGAAAGAAGAGGACTTGGTGGAGCCCGACTAAAAAGTTTTTTTTAAATCAATCCTGAGAGAGCATGGAGGCAGATCTCCTGCTTGTCATTAGAACTATGTACCTGGACAGCTTTTTTTTTTTTTTCAAATTAAATTTATTGGGGTGACAATTGTTAGTAAAATTACATAGATTTCAGGTATACAATTCTGTATTACATCATCTGTAAATCCTGGGTTCCAATCCTGGGAAAGTCGTTTCACTTCTTTAGTCCTCATATCAGTGAAGTGGAGGTGCTAAGAGCTACCTCCCAGGGGGAAATATGAGGGTCCATTCATTCACTTCTTCATTTATTTAACAAACATGCGTTGAGTATCTACTCTGGATCAGGTTCTGTGGAAGAACTTGGGATGCATTAGTGAAAAGAATAGACATTATCCCATCTTCCTAGACTTTCTGTTAGAGGCCTGTCATGCGGGGTGGCCTGCGGGGTCTCTGGTCCCGCTCCCCACATAAGGACGCAGGATATGGTGAGGCCAAAAAGGGACACCCACGGAGCCACAGATAGGGGAGTCATATCACTATAGTCTCGCTGGCGGCTGGGTTGGAGACACAGGAAGCAGGAGCCACACGATCTGCAACCTGCTGTCTGCTTCTCTGCCAACGAACCAACCCCATTTGCTAACTGCAACCCGCTCTTGCTAGCTCAGCCACCATCTTCTTGCTAGCCCCCATGTGCTGCTAGCGTAGCCACAGCAGTTATATTAGTGGCCAATGGCTCACTGGTTACAGCTGACGGCCAACTAGCCACAGCTGATGGCCATCCAATCACAGTTGATGGCTGTTTACTACCCAAGTGAGCACCTTTCCACGTGAGGGCAAGAGCCTGGAAACTGCACTCCTGGTTCTGTCCCCACAAGGCCATATAATAAGCAAATAAACAAATGATATAGCCTCTCTACAGAAGCAGCTTCTGAGTTGAGACCTAGATGATAAGAAAGAGCTGGCCCTGAAAAGATCAGGGAACAGATTCTAAGCAGAGAGGATATCATGGACAAACACTGGGGGGACAGCTTGGCTTCTTAAAAGAACAGAGAGAAAGCCTGAGGCCTTCAGAAGAGTGACCCAGGGGAATACTGGTGACAGGTGAGACTGTAGAGGCAGTCAGGATTCTGCAAGAACATGGAAAGGTGTGTGGATTTTATTTGAAGGGTGATGGGAAACCACTGCGGGGCTTTTAAGCATGGGGAAAAAGATGAGCTGTTTTAGTTACTTGAAAGGTCCCTCTGGCTGCTCTGGGGAAAATGGATCAGAAGGGCCAGGAGTGGATATGGAGTGGCTGTCACAGTGGTCCAAATACAAGATGTTATTGGTCCCTGCAGTTGAATGAACCCCTTAGATCATGTCTCTAGTAAACAGTTGATTTTCTTTAGCTTCTCTTCCATCCTCTTGTTTCGCTATCCAATTTCCCCTTAGCCTATTTATTACCCAGTTCTACAACTGAGCCAGAACTACTCTTTCTTGGCAAATCTGGGCAATAGTGTGGGGACAGAGTCCCAGAGAGCAGTTTCCAGGGTCTCGGCCTCACGTGGAGGGGTGCTGACTCGAGTAGTAGATGGCTGTCAGCTGTGGCTGGTTGACCATCAGCTGTTACCAGTTAGCCATTGGCCCCTGATATAACTATCACAGCTGCATTGGTTGGTCAGTCAGTCGGTTGGTTGTCAGGCAGAGAAGTGGACAGCAGGTTGCAGATCGTGAGGATCCAGCCTCCAGTGAGACTATAGTGGTATGACTCCCCCACCTATGGCTTCTTGGGTGTTCTTTTTTGGCCTCACTATGTCCTGCGTTCTTATGTGGGGAGTGGGAGCAGAGACCCCGCAGGCCGCCCCGCACAACAAATAGAATGTGATGGGATGGAGAAATAGGCGTGCCTAATGGAAGGAGGTGATGGATGGATAGATGGATGGTTGTGATGGCCCATGTGATCCTTCTATGTCCCCAATGCCCAGCAGAGATCCTTGACACAAAGCAGGTCTTTAATAAATGTTGACTGAATGGATGAAGGAATAAGAAGATAAATCAGTCAGTTTATCTTCAGAGTGAGCACTCGTCATTCCTGTGTATTTAGTAATGAAGGGATCATAAACTTTGGATTAGAGAGAATATCTTTCATAAAGGAATGCAGAACAAGAACTTAGGAACAATATGTAGATAAGGTGCCCACTTGAAGAAAATAGATTTCCCATTTCAAGTAGGAATAGACTCAGGAAATATTTCAGTGACTTGACTTTTGATATGGAATGCATGAAGCATTTGGATTCATTGTAAATAAGTTCCTAGTATTCCAAAACAATTCAGCAACCCCCTTCCCAAGTTTTCTCCATCTCAGTAAGCTGTACCACTTTACACCCAGTTTCCCAAGCCAGAAACCTGAAACCTGGCAGTTATTCTAGACTCCATTTTTTTTTTTTTTTTTTTTTTTTAGTTGGGGAATATTGGGGAACAGTGTGTTTTCCCAATATGTCATCAAGTCATTGTTTTTTCAATCTAGTTGTGGGTGGGGCGCAGCTCAGCTCCAAGTCAAGTTGTTTTCAATCTAGTGGAGGGCGCAGCTCAGCTCCAAGTCAAGTCATTATTTTCAATCTAGTTGTGGAGGGCGCAGTTCACTGGCCCATGTGGGAATTGAACTGGCATCCTTGTTTTTAAGAGCTTATGCTCTAACCAACTGGGCCATCCGGCTGCCCCTAGACTCCATTTTGTCTCCCACTTGCTACATCTAATGGGTCTCTGTGGGGACAGAGCCAGGAGTGCAGTTTCCAGGCTCTGGCCCTCACGTGGAAAGGTGCTCACTCGCGTAGTAAATGGCCATCAACTGTGATTGGATGGCCATCAACTGTGGCTAGTTGGCCGTCAGCTGTAACCAGTGAGCCACTGGCCACTAATATAACTGCCGTGGCTACGCTAGCAGCAAATGGGGGCTAGCAAGAAGATGGTGGCTGGCATCTCTCTGATCCACCCACTTTTCACCATGCCTACTGACACTACCCCCTTCCTGGCTGTCTTACCTTTTGCCTAGACTTCTGTGAATACCTTCTAATTGATCTCTCTGCTTCCACTCTTGTACCTCTACCATCCATTCTCCATCTACTAGCAAAGTGATCTTTTTCAAAAACAAAGCAGGGCATTTCTCTCCCATACTTAAAGCCCTCCAGTGACTTCCCTCAACGCCTCCCACTCCAGCTTCGTCTCACATCCGTCTCCTTGCTTGCACTCTGTTCTCCTGCCATACTGGAGTTCTTTCAGGTTCTTTTTCTGGAATCTGGTTCCTCACATACTTGGTGCATTCTGTCTAATATGCTATTGACTCTCCCTACTTCCTCTTCTGCTCAGAAGGGGTTACTAGTTTTGGAAGAGACAGTACAAAGCAGTGAGATAGGATGAAACGAAATCTCTACTGCCACTAGCAGTCAGGCATCCAACAGCAGCGATTATTCTTCTTGGCCTGAAGTTGGGTGAGGAGAGAAGGGGAGGGAAAAGATGGGCAGACCATGAATGATGGTATTCAAGTTTATCTAGGATCATCTAGTCTCTTCTCATCTCATTTTACTTTTCTTCCTGGTTCTGCACCAGGTCAATCTGAGCCAAAATAGTAATCTCTCATGTCAGTATAAGTTGTAGCTGTAAAAGAAGGATTGCATTGCCCAGGCTGATTTATTCCTGACCAACCATTTGAATCAGAGCACTGGAGAACACAGACCTGGACCAAAACCATCCAAGAAAATACAAGCACAATTCATCTTTTGTGTGGTTTCAAAGACCATGCTAGGGAAGGATCCACTTTTTCCTTTTTTTTAATTAAAGTTTATTGGGGTGACAATTGTTAGTAAAGTTACATAGATTTCAGTACAATTCTGTATTACATTATCTATATCTTACATTGTGTGTTCACCACCCAGAGTCAATTCTCTTTCCATCACTATATATTAGACCCCGTTTATCCTCTTCTAGAGCCCCCCTGCCTCCTTACCCTCTGGTAACTCCTAAACTATTGTCTGTGTCTATGAGTTTTTTTATTTCTTCATTTGTTTGTCTTGTTCTTTTGTTGTTTTTTAGTTTTATATCCCACACATCAGTGAAATCATATGGTTCTCTACTTTTTCTGTCTGACTTATTTCGCTTAGCATTATAATCTCAAGATGAAGGATCCACTTCTGATAACATAGTTTACAGCAATGCATACTCCTCAAGTCTCCCTGGTAATCTAGTTGCCTTGGAAACACAATGATGCTAGGAATGACACATACAGCTAATGGTTGCTGCTTATCCCTATTAAATGAAAAACTTCACTCATCAGGGTTTTGAAAATTCTGGTCCCCTTTTTTCTTTATCCTGCTGCCTGGCAATTCTATTCTTACACAAGAGCCAGCAGCAACCCTGCATCCATCCCTAACTGATGCAGACACTTGCTGGTTTTGGATTTTGCTACTCTGTAATTGGCCATTAACTTTTGACCCCTGGCTGCTCTTTGCAGCAGGAGACAAACAAATGAAAGGTGTAGAGTCCATGAACTTTCCCCTTATCGGTCCCATCTAAAAGCAGACTGAGTTAAGATTCTGAGGTATATGCGGAAAGTCCTTTTCTTCTGACAAACATTGTTCACTGACTTGTGTACTTGCCCAGGAATGGATTTAGGGGAAGTATAGACTTCCTTTCTGAAGCCTCCACCTGCCCCCTCCCATTCCATGCCCAAGACCAACAGTTGTGGTTCACAACCTGACTTTGACACTGACACACCACATATAGAGGGTGAATGTCCCCTGTCACTACCTGCTTATGATCAAAAGGCACGAGCTCTGCCTTTTTGCTTGTTCCCAAATAGCCTTCATGTGAGCAATGGCCCTTGCTTACAGTTTAACAGGACTTGAGCCCTGGAGCCTTGTAGGGACTAAACCCAGCAGCAATGTTTTAAAATCAGGAGAAGAAAGCCTGAAAGCAGGAGTGGGCAGAGGGCAGGGATCAGGAGGCAGGGCTGAGCTTTTGGTTGGTGTTACAGCAAACATATTAAAAATGTACCATCTGTTGACCACCTGCTATATCTCTCTCACACTTTGCGTGTACATTCACACTGCTTCCTCTAACAGTTTTTCATCATAGTCCTAAACACTGACGTGTCATTAAAATGTATGGGTTCCAGAGCTAGAACTCCAGGGGAAAATATGCCAACCTTTCCATCTCTTAGTTCTGTGACTTTGCGTGAGTTACTTAACTGCTCTGGGCCTCAGTTTCTTCATCTGTAAAATGGGTATTGTATTAGTAGTACCCTACCTAACGGTGTTGTAAAAATTAAACAAGATAATTCATGGAATGTACTTAAAATATAGCCTGAGAGTGTGCCAAAAATGTGACCTATGACTGTTATTTTTATTATTAAAACAGATGTTGAAAAGGAACCCCTAACCTGACCTGCAGTTACACCTGCCCAAGTATGTCTGACTACACAGCCTCTGAAATCTCTGCCCAGTCTAGAACCACCTTCTTAGTCCCCCCAGCTACTGCATCTACACTTTGCCTTACCCACTGGACCTCCTCTCCACTCAAGACCCCCAGACATCCAGGATACTTCTAATCCCAACTCAGTACTCCAGCCCCACCTTGAAACAGTGTCACTCATGCCAGGTAGAAATTAAGAAACTATATATTAAAGGATTTCAGAGGTGATATCGATTTTTATTAGGAGGGAAAACATGTTTCAGAAAAAAGCCTCTTTGATATGCGTGCATATATTATGTCACACCAGCTATGAAATAATTGCCGGGTCCCAGCCATTGCCACCAGCATACTTTCTATATTACCCTTTAGCCAGGGCACAGCAAAGTACTAAACTTTCTGGACCATTCTCCATTTCTGTTACTTCTGAGTTTGACCCCAGTAATACTGGAAGCAATCTTCATTCAATTTTCCTTTTAAAAATAGACTATATTCTTTGATGTGTAATTTTCTATTTTACTTATTTTCTATCTCTTTCCAGAAGGTTATCTGTACCTTTTAGTATTTCCAGATGTTCTGTGGTCTTTTTTTTTATCTTGACCCTTTTTTTTATTTTTTATTTAAGTATAGTTGGTATGCAGTCTTATATTGTTTATATTAGTTTCAGGTGTACAACATAGTGATTCAATGTTTCCATACCTTATAGTGTGATCACCCCATTAATTTTAGTAATCGTCTTTCACGTGTAAACTTACCACAATATTATTGACTCTATTCCCCTTCACCTTTTCACTCATCCCCACACCCTCTCCCTCTGGTAACCCAGAAGTGGAATTGCTGGGTCATATGTTTCTGTGGTCTTCTCAGTTTTGGCCCTCAGAGTTAAGACAATGTGGGCATAATCATTCTTTCAATAAATATCTGTTGACTACTGTTATCCGTCAGGATGTTCCAGATTATACTGCAGTAACAAACAATCCCTCACAATCTTAGTGACTTATTTTTAACAAAGATTTATTCCTTATTCACAATATATAGTCATTGCTAGAAGGCCGGAAGCCTCATCAGCCATGTCTCTTCATTCTTCACTCTGGAACATAGGCTGATATATCAGCCATCAACTTGAATGCTCTTGATCACTGTGGCAGAGGGAAAAAGAACTCTGGGGCATTTCACACTGGATGTTAGGTGCTCTGCCCTGGGAGTGACACATGCAACTTTCACTCAAAACTCACTGGTCAGAACTACTCGTGTGGCCACACTCAACTAGCAAAGGACCAAGAAATGCAGTCCTACCATGTATCCTGAATACAGAGAGCCAGAAATAGCTGGTGAACAGCATTCCTGATGACGAGTGCTTATTCTGTTGCAAACACTGTGTCAGAGATGGGGATATGTAAGTGAACAGGATGGCTCTGGTCCCTGCGCTCAGAGTTCACCTCTCCGTGTGTGTGTGTGTGTGTGTGTGTGTGTTGGAGGGGGTGTAACTTACATTGAAAACTAACTGCAAATGTGATGAAAGTTAGCAAGGGAAAGTCCCGGAAGCTATGGGGTGTATGATAGAGGAACCAGGTAGCTAATCTGGTCTGAGAAATAAAGGAGCCCCTACCCCAACCACGCCTGGGGAATTGATATTTACAGTGAGCCTAGAAGGAGGAACTGGCTTTATCAGGTACGCATGTGTACTCAACCTGCTCCTGCCTGCTAGGCTTTGGCTCTTGGCTGGAGGATCAAGCTGAGGAGATTTGAGTTTTCACCCTTCACTCAAGATGTTAATCTTTACCACTCTAACTTCATTCACATCCAGCAGCACTACTTCCACTCCAGTAGTAAGTAGCCAGCTCTGGCGGGCACTTGGCACACATATCATAAGAGGGGGTATACTGAACTGCAAGCCAGAAGACTTGGGTCCACTCACTAGCTCTATGACCTTAGACAAGTCACTTCATCTCTGAAGCCTCAGTATTTTCATTCATTAAATGGGGATAATAAATAGTCTCTACCAGCTGGTCCACATTGTCTCATCATCGGTACCTTCGTGGCCTTTGCACAGAGAGGTTCACCTTAGGGGTTAGGTGACTGTCATAATGGAAATGCCTGTAAGTATCTACCCAAAGGATTCTCAACTGAGGATGATGCAACCCCCCCCAAGAGGCATTTGAAAACAGTGGGGTGTTTTTGGTTGTCACAATGCCTGAAGGGACGTGACTGGAATTTGGGGGGCTAAACACCTTGGTGTGCAAAGGATAGTCCCACACAACAAAAAAATCCTTCCACCCAAAATGCCCATAGTGCCTTATTTGGGAAAATTGTACACTGCATTTGACATTGCTATGCCAGTGGGTGTGGGAGCTGACCTCCAGTTATCCTGCTAGGAATGCATCCCAACGACTTTAGGAAAGGATTCTGCCTACAATTTCAAAAGCAACTCTTAACGGCTTGGCTTGAAGACTGTATTAGTCAGGATAAGCTAAGTTTTACTGAAGCAACAAACAACTTCAAAATCTCCATGGCTTAAAACATGCAAATTTCATTTCTCCCTCACAGTACATATGCCATGTCAGTTGAAAGAGCTGCCCTGTTCATTAAAATCAGCCCAGGTCCCAAGCTGATGGAGGGACGGATGTAGAAGTAAGCAGAGAAATAAAGAAGAAAATGATCAGGTGGTGTTCACTGGCCTGCAAAGAATTAAAACATGGTGATGTGATAGAGAGGCCTGAGGAAGCTGCTTTAAACCTGGCATTCAAGGGAGGCTTCCCTAAGGAGGAAACACTTGAGCAGGGTGTCCCAGATAGAGTGAACTGCAAATGCAAGGTCCCTGTGCATTGGGAGATTGAGGAAGAGCAAGGAGGCTGGAGTGCGGTATGTCAGGAGGGGAATGCGAGGGGAGAGGGGGCAGCAAGACCGTGGGGTCTAGAGCATAGAGGGCCTTTGGAACCACCATATGGCTTTGGGCACTTACTCTGAATGAGATGGGAACCATTAGAGGACTTCAGACAGAGAAGGGATGTGATCTGACTTGTGCTTTTAAAAGATCACTCCAGTTGCTGTGTGGACACTAGATTGTAGGAGGAAAGAGTGAAAGCAGGCAGCCCAGGTGAGAGGCTATGGCAGTTGTCCAGGTGACAGCCCTCTCTGCACTACACTTCCTAGGGAGAGGTAAATAGGACTTGATCAGACCTTAGCCCTGCTTCAGTCACGTGATTGGCTGAGCAGCTGGGAGAAGGCTCTTTCAACACAGAGAGACTTATTTATTTATCTGTTTGTTTATTTATGTATTTTGCTCACGCTCTTCTCTCTCTGCAAGTTCTTCTACTTGCAGAGGCATGAAAGAGGATGAGGAAGATGGCATCTTCCCTTCCCAGAAAAACCTTCATTGTGACTCCCAAGATTGTGGAGATAGGTGGCAGAGAGGTACCTGATGTTGAGGCTAGAGCTCTGACTTCTGCCGGGCTTTGCTGTGGGACCCAGGACACGTTCCTGCCCCTCTAAAGATCTTTTCTGTCATCCTGCCCTGGTCCTGGGGTTAAAAGACTAGTGTGCTTGCCAGGGCAGTGCTGTGTGCCATACTGTCACTGGCTGTTGGGCTCTGTATGTTTGGGCTCTTGCCATCTGGGCAAGTTGGTGCTCCTAGGCTCTTGGTACTGATGGGGTGAGGCTGCTCCAGAGACTAAGCAGCTTGGAGCACCAGGTCTTTTGGGAAGTCCTCCTCCCAGAGGAGATGGTGTTGGAGACCAAAGGCTCCTGCAGGCTATTAACAAGGCTTAAAATACTGATGATTTATAATAACAGCAGCTGATATGTATTGACTGCTTATTATGTCCCAGACACTGTCAGTACTCATAAACACCAGAGCCTCCATACCCAAATTAATACATGAAATGAAATGCAGTGGAAATGCCTGGAAGAACCCATTAGAGAAAATTAAATGAAAATGATTATCCACAAACCATGTTCCATCGGTCTGGACTCATTCATTCCACAAGCATTTCCTTGGTGCCAACTCTGGGCCATGAATCTTGGATGACAATCCTGTACTCCAGGCTTCCCTGAAAAGTTCTAGAAGTGCTGCCCAGGTATGTTGGAGGCAAGTTATTCAGGTTGTTTCTTTTGTGGTTCTTGCTGTCAGTCACTGCCTCTCTGGGCCTGTGCCCTTGTCATGAACCAGCCTTTGTTTCTCCCAGAGGGCTCTGCCCACTGGCCACCTCCCCAGACTTATCTGCTCCCTAAACGTGGAAGATACTAAAAGCACCCAGCAAGTCATTGCCAAAGTCACAGGTGTCCTGCCCACTACTGCTATCCCAGCTCTCCATTTCCCTTGAGGGACTGGTAAGGAGAGCTCACGCTTTAGTTTCTCCTGAGCATTTAGGGCTGGGCTGGTGTTTCTGTGAAGATCCCTGAGACACCATGCAAGTCCTGAGTCCAGATTAACTTGAGGGACCAGGCGGAAGGTGGTGAGGCAGCACCCATCAAGGTACATGGGAGGATAAGCGACAGGTGTGGAGCACCCTGGCCTGGCTGCAGATGGAAAACAGACTGTCTGTGGCACTGCCCTCTCCCACTGCCATCACAATCCTCTCATACCTTCTTTTAAGGCTCCCTAACCTTACTTCAAGGCCCCCCCACCTAGGGAGTAAGAGCAGCTGACATTGAAAGTTTCCATGACAAAAAGAACCAGCACAAATGAAAAACTAGTGGTTGATGAGTTCAGAGGCTGGAAACAATAGAGAAAGCTGGTTTCAAATAGGTCTTCTGCTGAGTGTCAGTGGTGGTTAATGAAGTACAGTACCTTGAGCTGCATACTAATCATCTGTGCCCAAGGCCAACGCCACCAGGAAGGGATGCTCTGAGCAGCTCCTTGGAAGACAGGTTTCCACTGGCTGAGGCCCAGGGGCCTTAATTCCCTGTTGAGTCATTCCCAACAGAGGACTTCCAAGGCTTCTTCCCTGGTCCCCACTACCCATAGGATCAGGGCCAGTGGGGAGAAAGCCTGGCATCCTAACCCCACAGCTGCTGCTTCTGAACTAGGTCCAGTGGGCTGGATGTAGTGGAAGGCGCCATCTGGGTGGGGTAGCAGTAAGAACAGTAAGCTAGGAGTCTGAAGTGGGGGCAAACCTGATCTCACCCCTGACTGGCTATGTGGCTTTGGACCAGTCCTTGCCACGTATCTGAGCTTTCATGCCCTTGTTGGTACAGTGGGTGTAATAGATGAGGTGAAATCTGAGGGCCTGCCCTTTCTACATGTGGATGCGGCATGCCAGGAGTAAGGGGATTCCTTCTCCTTTTTGCCACATGTGCCACTCACTCCCATCCCAACTCTGAGAAGGCTCAGATGGGCTGGCCTCTAGGTCTTCCACAGAAAAAGTCCCCGGTTGGCTTCCCATCAACCCATCCAGAGCTCTACAAAGGTAAAATGGAAAGCGTTTAATCCCAGCAAAAAGGGTTTGATCTTTCCATTACTGAGTCTTGGTAATTTCCCCTAAAAGCTGGTAAAAGACCTGCTAAAAGCTGCTAAAATCATCCTATTACTTTGGGATGTTTTGTCAAAAAAAAAAAAAAAAAACTGAACAAAATTGTTACTTGTATTCTGCAAGTGATTTAACTGAAGTTCTTCCTCAGCAGAACCAGGATCATGTTGGGGCCCTCCCGGGGTCTGGTGAGGCTTTTGGAATTAGGCATGACCATCCCTGTGACAATGCACCCATTCTGCCCCATTGTGTGAAGAATAACCACATTCCCACCCGAGCTCACACTGACAGTGCAACGTGGCAGGCCAGATTACAATCTGAAGATTTCATGTGCATACTTACTCTCTTGGCATCTGAGCCCCATGCTGTCTTGCAGACACCTTGCTCTTCCACGTGGCCAAACCTGAGCCCCTCAGTTCACTCCCACTCTACTGCTCCTCCAGGACTCCCCATCTCAGGAGTGGCTCCTTCATCCATGTGGGAGATTCCCTTCCCAGGAAACATCCTGGGAACTGCCTTCCTCCTTCCTCTCCCTTTTTTGTATTTGGGAAACAAACCCTACACATTCTATCTACTTAGTATCTCTTGAATCTGCCCTCTCTTCTTCAACCCCATGGCCAGTGCCTCAGATCAGACCCTCCTCAACTCTTGCTGAAGTTCTTTGAATAGAACTATTTTCACTCCAGATGATCTGCTCTCTAGACTGGATTTTCCAAAATACAGATCTTGGTGATGATCACATCTCTGCCTATCCCCGTGTAGTTCCAACCCCTTCACTGGCTCTGTCTGAATAACAGACTTGACAGCATGGCTGCAAGGTCCTTGGGGGGGTTGTCCTATCCGGGCTGTTGCACCCCCTCCATTCCCATCTCTTCACCCTCACACACCTCAGAATTCATCCTGCTACCCGAGGAGATTCTGTTCTTCATCACTTCTTTGGCTTACAGTTTTCTCTGCCTGGAATGATCGGAGTCTGATCTCCACCTGTCTAAATAATTGCTTCTCAAAAGACTCAGCTCAAGTGTCACCTCCTCCATGACACCTTGTTGGACTGCAATCCCTTTGGTCATTAGTATCTCAGAGAACCTATTACTAATTTCCTTATATAATATGAGCTGGCTGCCCATGAACATCAACAGGGCAAGGAGCAGGTGTGACCTATGGCAACGTGCGCAGTAGAGCAGTGAATAGACACTCTGCTGATATCTGTGGTATGGAAGCTAACCCAAATCCTCCAGACGAGAGCCCAGGCCATGTCCTTTGACCCTAGCTTGTCTCAACTTGGGCCTAACTCCTGGGATATGACACTAACAGATAGGCAGGTAGAGACCTGGAAGCCACATAGATGTACAAGGTGGTTTGCCAAATCTCTGCCCAGTCAGTCTATTTACACAGGTAGTCGGATTCTGCCTACAGATGAAGCTGCAGTGTGGGCAGAGAATTACTCATCCATTCAAGACGTAGCCGGGATTCTTGCAGACCACAGAGCTGTGCTTGGCAGGGGTACAAATAGCTTCAATTTCCGGATCAGCCTGAGTAATAACTTAGACCTGCCTCATGGCTGAATACAGTGAGAGCCTCAGATGAGACTTGTCCTCAGCATTAAACCTAAATCCTCCAAACTTCAGATGCAGGCCTGATGAACAGGCTGAGCCTTGGGACTCCCTGGGAGGGAGAGAACATTTCTTAGCTTAAGGCCCAACTAAATGAGGCAGAGAAGCCCTGGTTGAGATTTCGGGCTGCTTGTTTCTTCTTGGCGAGCCTGTGGTGGTAGCATAAAGGTGGCACAGCTCAGATTGCCGCATTAAGTGGGCCACAGCAACCACAGCTGGGTCTCAACTTCCTACTAAGGGTTTCAGGGCCCTCTGTTTCCTAAAGAGCTGGGATATCTTTCAATGTCTTCAGGCATCTAGGTGAATTATGGGACAGAAAGCGAAGTAAACCATAAAAAGAAAAAAATGTATGTTTCCAGTCCCAGACGGCTTACTTCTGCTTTGTTACTGGACAAAATCAAAAGACCAAGAGACTCAGGTCATGTCCCTAGCAACTCTGGAGAGATGGCCGATGGTTAAGCCACAGAACAAACAGTGAGGCCCCAGGAGCTTTCAAACCAGGATCAGCAAATGTTCCTTCCCCTGCCTCCACTACCCACCCCGAGCCTTGAGAACAGTATTTGAATCTCAGCCTTGCCATGAGTTGGTGGGTTAGTCACTTGCTCAACGAAGGCCTCAGTTTCCACATCTTTAACAAGATGAACAACTTACTCTCTCCCTTTCACTGCCCCTCCCTGTCTACCACACATATATAAATGCTTGGTAATAATTGGGAAACCAAAAAATGCATGTTCATTCGCATAAAAGCAGAATGAAACCCATCCTCTTAGATGCCCATAGCATCCTCAACATGTTTAAACTCAAATTCATCTTCTCCTTCCAAACATTCTGTTCCACAGTCTCTCTCATACCAGATAATGACAACATTCACCCAATTATTATAAAGCCAGTAACTTATAATTCGTGTATATCAGCTTCTCCTTTACTTCACTATTATCACCCTCGTCCAAGTAGACATTGACTCAGGCTTAAATTATAGCATTAGTCCCCTAATTGGCCTTATTGCCTCTACTGTTATCCCCTCCAACCCATTCTCCTCTCAGCAGCCAATGTACAATTTCTAAAGTGCACTTATCCTTCCCCCGCTTAACACACTTCAGGGGCTCTCCAGGGCTCTGAAGTCCTAAATTCTGACTGCAGTTTCAAAAGAAATTCAGCCAGTTGCTCACTCATATTAGACATCTCTGGACAGGTGGAATGTATCTTCTGTTGCTTATTGTTGAAAATTTAACTCATTAAAGATGTTATCTTGCCTGCACTTTTAGGTTGTGTTATCTGGCCCCTCGGGTATCTCTCATCTCTGGAAGTAAGATCCCATGTTCCATAAGGCACTTCATCTGAGTCTAGAAGCTTCTACTGGGTACAGTTAGATCAGACCTGGGGAGCGCCACAGTGACTCAGCGGTGTCCATTATAATGGCACCTTGCACTCACCCTGAGTGGAGGAGGGGGTGACTGAAACAACTAGCTGTGCTAGGTGATAAGGCAATCCCAGTCACAAATGATCTCTTCATTAAGAAAATTACCTCATGTCTGGAAGGCATGTGGAACTGAGCGAAGCAGGGGTGGCAAATAACTTGAATTTAAAACAGAGCCAGATTGGACCAGCTTCCTCTAGTGCCGTGCTCCTTGCTTTCTGCATTTCAGGCTCACTGAACTTCTATAATACTCTAGAACTACACCATTCAAATACCTATGTGGCTACATAAATGTAAATTTAATTTTAAATAAAATTGGGATTTCCACTCTGGCCAAGATGATGTCACAAGGACTGCATTTATCCTCCTGCCCGAGAAAACAAAAATATACAAAACAACAGTTTTCAAGACACTGGACCTCAGCAAACAAAGGACAGCAGCCCTAATAGAATGGGAAACAACAGTAGAGATCACTATGATTGTCCCAGCTTACTGCCTTGAAAGAGTTTCCAAGCTGGGATGCAAGGAGGGAGAACGCAGGCAGAGCCTCACAGCATCCCTGAGTTGAGGAGAGGACGCTGAGAGATGGGAAGACAATGACAGAGTTCAAATGCAAAATATTGGAGAGAAGAGAGATACAGAGAGAAAGAATTCCAGAAATCTTCAGAAGGGCCCCCTCAAGTATTCACCTGAGTGCTGATCAGCACACGTATGTGAGGAAATTACTTGAGGCAGAGGGAGGAAATAATGACAGTGAAGAACACAGCACTCACACAGAGCCTGGCATAGGACCTGCTCACACAAGTCCATGGGAAAAACTCATCATTCACTTGGCATTGGGTAGGATACACCATAGAGTTTTGCTTCAGAAGTGGGGAGTTATTAGTCCTAGACTGAGAAAAATAAATATTAAAACAAGATCCAAAAGATAAATCTGTTTCTAATTAACTGCAT
The DNA here is from genome assembly GCF_036562045.2 of Rhinolophus sinicus. Lineage (NCBI taxonomy): Eukaryota > Metazoa > Chordata > Mammalia > Chiroptera > Rhinolophidae > Rhinolophus > Rhinolophus sinicus. Next base: position 109,937,961 of record NC_133768.1, on the reverse strand, counting down.
CCCAGAACAAAGCTCAAGAATACTTAGAGGAATACAAAGTATCTAGTACCTGCTAAGGTAAAATTCAAAAGGTCTGGTTCCAAACAAACATTAGCAGGCATCCAATCAACAACAGAACTAAACAACAACTAAGAGAGAAATCAATCAATTGAAACAGACCCAGAACGGACACATATGTCAGAATTAGCAGACAAGAACATTAAAGCAATGGTTATAATTGTGTTCTATATGATAAGAAAAGTTAAATAGAGATGTGGAAGATATAAAAAGACACAAGTGAAACCTCTACAGAAGAAAATACAATGTATAACATTAAAAAGTACACTGGATGAGAATGACAGAACATTAGATATTGCAGAAAAAAATAGTGACCTTGAATACATACCAACAGAAACCATCCAGAATGAAAAGGTGAGAGAAAAAAAGATTTAGTTTTAAGGAGCAGAGCGTCATTGAGCTGTAGAACAACTTCAAGTGACCTAATAAACATACAATTAGAGTCTCTGAAAAAGAAGGGGCAGAAAAATTAAGTGACAAAATAATGGCCAATTTTTATTTATTTCAAATTGGATGAGAACAAACCCAAAGCATGGCAAACACCAACCACATGAAATGTCAATAAACTACACTGAGGCACATCATAAATTCTGAAAACTGGTGATAAGGAGGCAATCTTAAAAGGAGATAGAAAAAGAGAGATATGTTACATATAAAGGAACAAAGACAAGAATGACATAAGATTTCCTTTGAAACCACGCAAATGAGAAGACAGTGGATCAACATTTCTAAAGCACTGAAAGAAAAAGAAAATGGTTAACCTACAATTCCATACTGGAAAAAAAGAACATTCAAAAATGAAGTGATCAAAAGGGTTTTTCAGACATACAAAAGGTGAAAGATATCGCCACTAACAGATCCTCCCTACAAGATAAGTTACAGAAAGGAAACAAAGAAGAAAACCACAACAGATAGAATTGTGACTATAAATGATGGAGAGTACCAACAATGATGATCATGTGGGTTAATATATGTGATATTCTTTTTTATTATTTAAAACTTTTTGAAAGATAATCACAGCTTAAGCAAAAATAACAACAAAGTACTGTGTAGTTTATAATATATGTAGAAGCAAAGTGTGTGTCAGTAATAGTGAAAAGGCTGGAAAGGGACAAATGGAAGTATACGTCTAAGGTTCTTATAGTATATGTGAAATGGCATAGTATTACTTTAAGGTAGAGTGTGATAAGTTAAAGATTTTTACTGTAAACCCTAGAAGAACCACTAAAATGACAAAACAAAGAGTTATAACTAATAAACTTACAGAGTAAATAAAATGGAATCATGAACATATACAATTCATTCAAAAGAAGAATGAAAAAGGCTAATGGGACCAAAGAACAGATGGGACAAATGGAAAACAAATGATAGAGTTAAACCTAACTATATCAATAATCCCATTAATAGAAATGTTTTAAATATGACAAGAAGCAGACTGTCAGATTGGATAAAGAAGCAAGACCCAATTTTATGCTGCCTACAAGAAACACATTTTAAATAGAGAGACAAATAGTTTAAAAGTACAAGAATGGCAAAAGTTATACCATACTAACAATATTAAAACGAAAGCTAGAGTGGTTAAATTAATATCAGACAAAGTAAACTTTAAAGAATATTACTGGATGTGAAGTACAGCAGAGGGAATACAGTCAGTGGAACTGTAACAGCTATATACGATGTCAGAGGGGTAGTAGATTGGGGGAGGGGGTTATCACTTTGTGAGGGGTGCAAATGTGTAACTATTACATTGTTTTGTACACCTGAAACTAATAAGGAAGAAAAAGAATATTACCAGGGATAAATAAGGTTATTTAATAATTATCAAGAGGTCAATTCGAAAGAATATACAATTCATGACATTTATTACTTTATAATTGATATTCAAAATACATGAAGACAAAAACAGATACAATTGCAAAGAGAAAAAGACATATGTACAATTACATTCAGAAATTTTGATACCCTTCTGTCAATGAATAGAAAACCAATAAGGATAGAGAAACACTGAAAATACAATTTGACATTATAGAACACTACACACAACCGCAGACTACACATACACAAATGATCTTGCTCTAAGATCTGGAACGAGATAAGGAGTCCACTTTCATCACTTCTATTTAACACTTGTACTAGAGATTCTAGGCAATGCAATAAGAAAAAGAAACAAAACAAGAGAAAGAAAGAAAAAAGTAAAAGCGTGTAGATTGGAAAATGAAAATGAAACTATTTGCAGATGACACGAGCATATACATAGAAAATTGAACTGAATAAACAAACAAACAAAAAACCCAAAATCTAAAACCAAGCAACTTTGATAAGTATTTTAGTCAAAATAAAAGTCCCCCAAAGATTCAAGTCCTAATTCCTGGAACCTGTGAATATGTTACCTTATATGGCAAAAGGGACTTGGAAGATACAGTTAAGTTATAAGTTTTGAGATAGGAGTTGCATTCTGGATTATCTGGGTGGCCCAAAATGTAATCACAAGAGTTCTCATAATAGCGAAGCTAAAGGGGCAGAGTCAGAGAGAGAGAGAGAAAGAGAGAGAAAGACTGGAAGATTCTATTTTGCTGGCTTTGAAGAGGGAAAATGGGGTTACCAGCCAAGGAATGAAGGCGGCCTCTAGAAACTAAAAAAGAAAAGGAATTAGATTTGCCCCCTAGCGCCTCCAGAAGGAACACAGCCTGATGACACCTTGATTTTAGTCCACTGAGACTGATTTTAGACTTCTATTCTTCAGAATTGTAAGGTAATAAATTTATGTTTTTTGTGTTTTTTTTTAAATTTTATTTTATTAAATTTATTGGGGTGACAATTGTTGGTAAAATTACATAGATTTCAGGTGTACAATTCTGTATTACATCATCTATAAATCCCATTGTGTGTTCATCACCCAGTCAGTTTTCCTTCCATCACCATATATTCGATCCCCCTTACCCTCATCTCCCACCCCCCACCCCCCACCCCCCTTACCCTCTGGCAACCACTAAACTATTGTCTATGTCTATGAGTTTCTGTTTCTCATTTGTTTGTCTTGTTCTTTTGTTGTTTTTGGTTTATATACCACATATCAGTGAAATCACATGGTTCTCTGCTTTTTCTGTCTTACTTGTTTCGCTCAGCATTACTCTCTCAAGATCCATCCATGTTGTCACAAATGTTCCTGTATCATATTTTCTTACCGCCGAATAGTATTCCATTGTGTATATATACCACAACTTCTTTATCCATTCATCTATCGAAGGACGTTTTGGTTGTTTCCATGTCTTGGCCACCGTAAATAAAGCTGCAATGAACATTGGAGTACACGTGTCTTTATGGATAAATGTTTTCAGATTTTTTGGGTAGATACCCAGGAGAGGGATTGCTGGGTCATATGGTAATTCTATTCGTAATTTTTTGAGAAACCTCCACACTGCCTTCCATAGCGGCTGCACCAGTCTGCATTCCCACCAACAGTGTATGAGGGTTCCTTTTTCTTCACAGCCTCTCCAACACTTGTTACTATTTGTCTTGTTGATGATAGCCATTCTGACTGGGGTGAGGTGATATCTCATTGTGGTTTTTATTTGCATTTCTCTGATGATTAGTGATGTTGAGCATTTTTTCATATGTCTATTTGCCATTTGTATGTCCTCTTTGGAGAAGTGTCTCTTCAGGTCCTCTGCCCATTTTTCAATTGGGTTGTTTGTTTTTTAGTTGTTGAGTTGCATGAGTTCCTTGTATATTTTGGATATTAGCCCCTCATCGGAGGCACTGTTTGCAAAAATCTTCTCCCATTCAGTTGGTTGCCTCTTTATTTTGTCAATGGTTTCTTTTGCTGTGCAGAAGCTTTTAAGTTTGATATAGTCCCATTCATTTATTTTAGCTTTTACTTCCCTTCCCTTTGGGGTCAAATTCATAAAATGCTCTTTGAAGCCAAGGTCCATAAATCTAGTACCTATGTTTTCTTCTATGCAGTTTATTGTGTCAGGTCTTATGCTTAAGTCTTTGATCCATTTTGAATTAAGTTTGGTACATGGTGACAGATAGCAGTCCAGTATCATTCTTTTGCACGTGGCTTTCCAATTCTCCAAGCACCATTTATTGAAAAGGCTGTCTTTTCTCCATTGTATGTTTTTTGCTTCTTTGTCAAAAATTATCTGTCCATATTTATGTGGTTTTATTTCTGAGTTCTCAATTCTATTCCATTGTTCTATGTGTCTGTTTTTCTGCCAATACCATGCTGTTTTGATTATTATAGCCCTGTAGTACAAGCTAAAGTCAGGGAGTGTGATACCTGCAGCATTGTTCTTTTTTCTTAAGATTGCTTTGGCTATTCGGGGTCTTTTGTGGTTCCAAACAAATCTGATGATTTTTTATTCTATTTCTTTAAAAAATGCCGTTGGGATTTTGATGGGGATTCCATTAAATCTGTATATTGCTTTGGGTAATATGGCCTTTTTGACTATGTTGATTCTTCCAATCCATGAGCACGGAATGTCTTTCCATTTCTTTGTGTCTTCTTCAATTTCTTTAAAAAATGTCTTATAGTTTTCAGCATATAGGTCTTTCACATCCTTGGTTAAATTTTTTCCTAGGTATTTTATTCTTTTTGCTGCAATTGCAAAAGGAATTGTTTTTTTATTTCTTTTTCTGAGATTTCATTGTTAGTATATAGGAATGCAATGGACTTTTGTACGTTGATTTTGTAGCCAGCCACATTACTGTATTCATTGATTGTTTCTAATAGCTTTTTGGTGGAGTCTTTAGGGTTTTCTATATATAGCATCGTGTCATCTGCAAAGAGTGACAATTTAACTTCTTCGTTCCCAATTTGGATGCCTTTTATTTCTTTCTTTTGCCTGATTGGTCTGGCGAGGACTTCAAACCCTATGTTGAACTATTTGTAAGTTTTTGAGGAACCTCCAAACTGTTTTCCATAGTGGCTGCACCAATTTGCAATCCCACCAAATAGCCAAGATATGGAAGCAACCTAAGTGTCCATCAATAGACAAGTGGATAAAGAAGAGGTGGTATATATATATACAATGGAATATTACTTGGCCATAAAAAGGAATGAAATCTTACCATTTGCAGCAACATGGATGGACCTGAAGAGTATTAGGCTAAGTGAAATAAGTCAGACTGAGAAATTCAAACACCATATGATCTCAGTTATATGTAAAATCTAAAGAACAAAATAAACAAACATGATAGAAACAGACTTTTAGATACAGAGAACAAACTGATGGTTGCCAGATGAGAGGAGGTTTGGGGGACTGGGTGAAAAAGGTGAAGGGATAGAAGTACAAAGCGGTACTTACAAAACTGTCATGAAGATTTAAAGTACAGTGTAGAGACTATAGTCAATAGCATTGTAATAACTTTGTATAGTGTCAGATGGGTACTAGACTAACTGGGGAGAATCACTTCATAAGTTATATGAATGTCTAAGCACTATGCCATACAACTGAAATAATATAAAGTAATATTGAATGTCAACTGCAATAGAAAAAAAAAAGACCTATGCTGTCGTTGTGGGGACCAGATGATGTTGGAATAGCATCTAAGTCTAAAACTCAGGAACTCTGCAACAAAGTAAAGGCTGATGACTTTAAAACAAGAGAATCCTGGAAAGCTTTCTGGAATCGAAGCAGCTTTGACTTTGTCTTCTAGGCACATTTTCAGTTGGACAATATTACAGTTACATTTTCATTTGTACAAGCTCATCCTGGCTGCAGTGTGGAAAATAGACGGAAAGGGGAAGAGTGGCGGTAGGAAGACTGGTTTGGAGGCTGTTGTAGTTGGCCAGGCAGGTGTGTTAGTAGGAGTAGACTTACTAGGGATGGAGAGGAATGACAGACAGCTGGAACTATGTTCCCCTCGTTGACATGTATGAAAGCTCAGAACATCCCAAATGTGCCAAGGAATCAGACTGGGGTTCCAGGCTTCTTCCTTGCATCAGTATGCCAAGGAGTCAGCCAGCGATGATGGAGAAGAAACACAATCAGAAGTGACAGGACTCCTTCTGCGGGGCCCTGCATTTCCTAGTGAGGCTTGAATCAGAATCAATTGATTCTAAATACCTGCCAAACCATCTTTTCTGTTCAGGTCCACAAGCTTCCAGTGTGAATGAGAAGGCTCTCAGAGCTGATCTCTCCAGTGTAGCCAATACATCAAGGGCAAAGGCAGGGGAGGACAAACCCCCAGCAGCCTCAGGCAGGGGTGAGGTGGAGAGAAAGAGCACAGCCCCCTAAGCACTTCCGTGAACACAGCACTTTACACTTTATAGGACAGCATCTGTCTATTGCCCCAGGGATCTGTACGAGCAGTTCTCCCTCTCTACTTCAGGAGCTGCGGTTCCAGGTCTTGCCTGGGTCCTGAGTTAGATGGGTGCAGGTGGGTCTGGATGCTTCTGTCTGTATGGGAATGTTCTAGATGCTGGGTCTGTGCTGAGCACTTCGAAAGCTCAACCCGCCCTCCAGGAATGCCCAACTGGTAGGATAGCTTTAGCTTTTTATTAGTACCGTGTTTACCCAGAAATAAGACCTAGCCAGACAATCAGCTCTAATGCATCTTTTGGAGCAAAAATTAATATAAGATCTGGTCTTATTTTACTATAATATAAGAATGGGTCTTACATAATATATAATATAATATAATATAATATAATATAATATAAACGTAATATAAAATACTGGGTATAATATAATATATTACCCAGTCTTATACAATATAAGACTGGGTCTTATACAAATTTTTGCTCCAAAAGACGAATTACAGCTGATTGTCCAGCTAGGTCTTATTTTCAGGAAAACGCAGTAGTACTATGAAATTTATTAGGGTAAGGTTGGTTAATAACATTAGATAAATTTTATCTGTGCAGCTTAATGCCAAAGATGCTTTTCTCCTTCTCCACTGAGTGCCCATGACCCCTGGGTCCCCCTCTCTGAGGCATGACTTTGTCCTGTACCCAGTCACCACTGCTACTTATCTTGAGATTCCTTCTTTGCTGCCAGGCCAGTCTGGGAGCTCATGCACACAGAATGAGGCCTTTTTTTCTGAATACTTTCTTTTCTCCATTTATTACATCTTTTGACAACACTTGATACATACAGAAAAATAAATGAACGTTTTGGAGCATAATAGTGAAACAAATGCTGGTCAACTGACTACACAGACCAAGAATAACAACATCCCCCATCGCATTGCAACTGTCTGCTTTCTGTCTTTATGGATTTGCCTTCTGGACATTTCATACCAATGAAGTAGTACACTGTGTCCTTTTATGTCTGGCTTCTTTCACGTAGAATGTTTTCAAGGTATACCCTTGATGTAGCATGTATCAGCACTCTATTCCTTTTTATGGCAGAATAATGGTTCATTGTGTGTGTGTGTATTTAGAGAGAGGGGGGCAGAGAGAGAGAGAGAGAGAGATTGAGAGAGAGAAAATCAAGTGTGGCAGATAACCTTTGGTTCCATTTGTCTGATTCCTGCTGCTTTGTCAACACTCACAGCATACTGGGCTCATTGATATCACATTTTGTTTTGTTTCCCTTCACTTCTCGGATTCTGTTAGCTAATCTGTAAAATGGTAAAACAATAACTGTTTCACCTTCATTCCGAGGAACATGTTTAGCTTTCAGAAAAAGACACAGCTTCACCGGCCCCTTGGGACGAGAACAGAATGTCAGCCCAGAATGTTCCTGGTATTGCTAAACTCATGGGAGAGCATGGCTCCGCAAGACCACAAAAGGAGCAAACGGGTTGTGGGATTCCCGTCTGTGGATCTGTCCTTAAAGTGCTGAGCCACCTACCTACAGACCCTAAACCCTGATATAGGAGAAACACAGGCAAAGATCAGTCCAAACACAGAGTGGGCACTTGGGCATTGTAAAGGGCAGCATGTTCCAGCAGAAGTGGAACATGGCAGCATCTATAGTCAGCGTCCGCAACGAGCCATACATACCTACAAAGCCAGTGTGACCACCTGAGAATGTGGCAGTGGGCTATTTCTCTCCCAACTGAGCCATTAGGAAGCGGGCCCTAGAGCCAGGAGTGGTGGGAGGTAGAATGCACCAAAGGCCAGCTTGAGAGAATATTAGGTCTGGAGAGCCATGGAGATACTGACAAGGTCACTCTGAGCATTACGAAACCTGAATGCCATTTCTAGTCCAGAAAAAAAGGCAGGAGTTTCTTTTTGGATTTCTCTAAATGAGCTCACACCTAGGCCCTGTCCCAGACTTCTTCAACCTCTTGGGCCACCCATTTCAAGACAAGGTAATTAAATCACATGCTTCCAGTGGCAATCTCAAGATAATGTTGGTGATGATGATGGGAACATTAGTACTTCTGCCAACAGCTCTTGTTTTTAGAGTTCTATCTTGTGTCAGGCATCCTGTGCATTATATCTTAAATTCAGGTGGTACTATCATTAAGTCCATTTTATAGATGAGGGTAGTAAGAATAAAAGAAGTGACCTTCCCAAGGTCCACAGCTAGTCAGTGGCATAATTGGGCCTTGGATCACCCAGTTCCGAAGTCTAGGCCCTTTTTACTATCCCTCAATGCCCCCCCCCCCCTCCTCTGGTCTGCTGGATCATCCAGCTTCCCAGGCCACTTCCTCTTCTCGCAGCCTGTCAGTGCTATGAGAACAGAAGGCTCTAGCAGCCAGGCAGTGCTGTGGCCAGCGCAAGGAAAACCATTAGTAAGGCAGGTCCTGACTGACTAGAGATGCCAAGCAGCATCCCACCTCCAGCCCACAGGGCACGATGAGGCTTCTGAGGCTCGGCAATCCACACTCCTCAGAGTGCTCCAGCCTCCTCCCTTCTCTCTGGGCTTGGAGTTGGAGACGGTATGCAACCTCATTCATGTTCAATAGACGTAAAGTCAGATGTTGGGGGGTATTGGATCTCCCTCCTGTGTTACTGTCACCAGCGCATGTGTCCAGCTCACTTGAAAGGCTAGGAGAGCCCTTTTTTTAAAAAAAAAAAATTAGTTTCAGGTATACAAAACAATGTACTATTTAGACATTTCACCCCTCACAAAGTGCCCCAATCTATTGACCCTCTGGCATCGTATGTATCTATTACAATTAGGAGAGCCTTTTAACTCATGGAGAGCCTTTTAACTCATTGCAGCACTGGAGTGCTCAGCACCAGGCCTCGCACAAAATAAGAGCCCAATAAATAAATACTCATTGACTTTAGTGCTTTGAATAGAGTATGAGGGCTGGTACACATTCTCCGCTCCCAACAGGCCCACTGAGTTTTGGCTCAGAGGAAAAGGAAGCATTTACTCTTCACCAGCTGGCTACTGGTTGCTGCCATTTCATTGACTGCAGTCCCCAGCATGCAGGCGCGGAGCCAACCTGCCCGCTCGGTTCTCCAGAACCACTTTCTCGGTTGGTGGGCCTCAGGCTCCACATGCCCAGCAGCATTCCCCTAATCCAGGCAGAAGTACCTCATACAACGGTTTGGACCTCATCAGGGTCCCAGTAGAAGGAATCTGCAATTTGGGAAAATGGTCTCCAAGGAGTCAGGGATTGGGCAAGTGAGAGGAAGGAAAAATGGTGGGGAGAGAGGGGGCACAGGGATGAGAAACAAGAAACAAAGGAAGGATGATGCTTTGAGATCTGAGGGCTGTGGAAATCATAGAAATGTGAGGCAAAGTCCCCAGCTCCAAGACTTTTCAACTTGATTTAGCTGCAGAATTCTTACTTTGTGAATGGAGGGCTCAAAATGTGGAGCAAATGCAAGTGGAATGGGACATCCCTCTCCCTGCCTGCTTGAGCCTTCTCTCCTCCTCCCCCACACAATCCCCCCACAACTCTGGTAGCCTCTAAGACTCCTGTTTGAGACTTCCTGGCCCAGGTCAAGGTGGGAAAACTGAGGTTCAGAGAGGTGTAAGACGTTCCTTCCAGTAGCCTGCAGAATTATTCCCCATTCCTTTATTTGTTGATGCAGTTTGTGCAAGACAGATACAATTTCTTCCTTAAATGATTGATAGCATTCACCAGTAAAACCATCTGGACTTAGAGGTTTTTTTTTGCATGCATGTTTTTTTCATAATTAATTTAATTTCTTTAATAGATATAGAGATATGCAGATTTCACATTTTGTCTTGTGTCAATTTTGGTAAGTTGTATTTCTCAAATAGTTTGTCTATTTCATATAAGTTTTCAAATTGTTGGCATAAATGTGGTTATAACATTCTCTTATTACTTTTTTAGTATCTGTTAGACCTGTAGTGATAACCCCACTTTCATCCCTGATATCAATAACTGGTTACTTTCCTTTTTTTGTTAATTAGTCAAAATAGACATTAATCAATTTTGTTGATATTTTAAAAGAACCAGCTTTTGATTTGATCAATTTTCTACACTGTTTCTCTATTTTCTTTTTGTGCCCTTCTACTTACTTTGGGTTTACTTTGTTCTTCTTTTTACAGCTTCCTTAAAATAAAACCTTAGTTGTTATATTCGGTCTTCTTTTTACTTCTGATATAAGTAATACAATGCTATAAATTTCCTCTTAGCACTGCTTCAGTTGCATTATTCATATTTTGATATCTTGTATTTCATTATCAGATAACTATTACCTAAAGTTAACAATATGGCATTGTGCCCTTAAAAACGTGTTAAGAGAATGGATATCCTGTTCAATGTTCTTATGAGAGCGAGAGGGCACAAAACTCAGACCTGGTGACTCCCAACCTCTTAGGTCAGAGAGAGGTAACCAAAGGCAACCAAAGCCATCATCCATTCTTTCTCAAATGATATTTTATATCCAAGCTAAGTGCCTTCCACTTAAAAGGTACTCTCTAATTTGAAGGCTGATAATGACATTAACTATCACATTGCCTAGAATTTGCCCAAACAAACAAACATTATTAGTGCAAGCATGGAACAGAGAGAAAATGGTCTAGGCAGCCGAATGGCTAATGGGGAGGACATTGAGGTTTAAAGCACCAAGTATGTCCCCACAGGCAATCAGCCAATCTAAGAACACTGGGCCCATACCCTCACCAGAGCACTAATGTAGTCCTTCTTGGAATTAGTAATAGCCCAGCACTAATGGCCACAAAAAGGACCAGACTGTATCCCCAGTCATTAATTCCCAGAAAAAGTGGACCGCATTGAACTCATTAGTGCTTTAACACACCCATCAGATGAAACGTACAAATTAACCTCCCCAGAGGGAGGGCAGTAATCTGAACACATGAACTCAGTCCTCTCCCCGACCCCCACTCTAGAAGCCCTCTGGCAGTAACTGTCAATTCTTTGCTAGGAAGCTGTCTGGTTCCACCCAAGGACATCTCTGTTCATAGAGCCAGGTGCTCTGTGGCCCACTTCCTCAGGGACACAGCTAGCTGAGAGGGAGATAAGCCAGACACAGGGGGAGAGAGAAACTGGTGTAAAGATGCTGTTGCTGAGGAGGAAGATGGGGAGGATGGTTCTTATAACAACAGCCAGTCACCAGTTGTGGACTACACATAGTATGTCAGGCTTCATGGAGGAACTTTAAAACATACAATCTCATTTGTTCCCAACCAAAATACTATTATTAACTTCATTTGACAGACGAATAAACAGAGGCAAAGAAGGTCAGTAAAATTACTCAAGGTTACTAGTAGCTAGTAAATGACTCAGCCAGAATTAGAATGCAAATCCCGGACCCAAGTCCAGGCCTCTTTCCATCGGCCCATGACTATCAACATTTGCCTTATGTAGGGTTGGTTGGAACTAGATGAAGTCAAGCAACACACTAGGACAATAATTATAGCTCCCATTGTGTAAGTGCCTCCCAGGGTCTCAGAGACCTCTCTCAACTTGCTTTGGAACTTAAGTGGTGCCACCAGCGGAACTCTCTTAGCAACATCATGCATGACTCACAACACCTTCATCCCCCATCCTCTTCCTAGAAACTGCCCCTGTGCCTGTCTGTCAAATTAATTTTTCTCAGTCTGGAGCTCCCCTGGCGGTTGCAGTGGAGGAATAAATGACATGGACCTGGGCAGGGGATGGGTAATTGGGAGAGAACAGAGTCAGTATGGAACACATCTGCCTTCAGTGCAGATGTGTGTGACACATAATAAATGTTCAATAAATGCGTTTGAACAAGTACATGAACAACTGGCTGGTTGTTGCCCTTGCCTTTCTCTGTCGACTCAGATAACTATCTCAGCAGAGGTAGCTTGGGAAAGCAGAATAAGCACCATGGATGGGTGACCTGGGGACAGTCTGTACCCAAACTTGTCTGTGCAAAGAGCTCACCAGGCAGACTTTCTGTCAGATCACAATAGCCTACCCCAGGCAGACTGGAGCAAGCACTACCCTGTTAAAGCAAACTCTTCTGCAGGCAGCTTGAAGAGCCATGTCCCTGCATGGGGGACAAACAGGACAGTTGGCTCCACCACTGGCCCTAGCATTAAGTGGCTCTAGCCCGAGTAAGCAGGCCCTTCGGAGGAGAATGCAGATGTTTGACTACTCTGGCCACAGCTCCAGGCTCCAGGATCAGGTCGGATGGGGAATTTCTGGAGGTGGAGTTGCTGAGTATCTTGACACACACAACCTTTCCTTGGCAAGCTGGGCAGATTGTTCCTTTCCACTTCCGTGTGCCATAAGAGGAGGCTTTGGGGACAGAAAGAATCTGTAAGATAAGGCTTACGTCTGGGAGTAGGGTGGCTGGATGACAAAAAGTTTCATTTTCAACCCTATAGACACTACAATAGTCATATTTCTACATCAGTGTCAGGAAGAACTGTTAGTGTCTTTACTGCTCTCTGTCCTCTAAAAGCTTTTGATAGAGTTGAAGATAACACTCTAATGCACAAGCAAAAATCAAGGCACAATTGATGACAGTCCATAATTAAGTGCTAAATTGTCTGGCATGGGCCTTAAGTGCTGCAGGAATCTGAAGGAGGGGCAGTCAGCGAAGGCTGAGTAATGAGTGGGCAGCTAGACCTCTGACAACTGCGAATCTATGACTCTAGTCAGCACAGATTTCCTGGAGGAGGTGGGACTGGCACTGGACCTTAAAGTATGGGGAGGACTGCGCTTTGCGGAAGGGAAGGGCTCTGGATCAATGCACAGGGGATGGTAGAACAAAGGCAAGCAGGCAGGTGGAAAGTAGGGGCAAGAGCAGGTCTTGCTCTGACAAGAGTGGGGTAGCGTGTGCAGGGAATCAGGGTGCTCACACGCTGGCTACTGGGGAAGGGAGCCATACAATCCAGGCTCAACGACTGGGCTATTGGACTCTTGGAAAACTAGCCAGCAGCTGTGAGCAGGTAAATCCAGGCTCCAAAAAGTCCCTTGCAAAGGTGAATTTCCTGTAATCAACAATGTTATAAAGATCAAGTAGGGTGCCAGATGGGCACTGGACTTATCAGGGGGATCACGTCATAGACTGTGTCCAATGAGCTATACACCTGAAGCTGAAGAATAATATTGAATGTCAACTATAACTAAATATATAGGTGTATATAGTCATGGGATGTGGAGTACAACATAGGGAAGACAGTCAATGGTATTGTAACAGCTGTATAAGATGTCAGAGGGGTAGAAGCTTTGGGTGTGCGTTATCACTTTACGAGGGGTTTAGATGTCTAACTACTACATTGCTTTGTACACCTGCAACTAATAAAAAAATGGGGAGTCTGCAGCATGGCTCCACCTTTCAAGGAGCGCCCATCTCTGTAGAGGCAATGTCTCATTCAATGCCCATGACAACCCTGGGATGAAGGGACAGTTAAGGAACCATAGACTCCAAACAGACATGAGCTGAGTAGGGACAGCAGAGTAAGTTGGAAGGTCACCTCCTTTCTATTCCAACGCAAGCACTTTGGGAAGGAGCAGAGGTAGCAGATGTCAAACTCTGCTTCTTAGAATCTAGACGCATCTTGAGCCCAGAATTCCTCTTTTTGCCCACTTCCTGCAAACATGCACGTGCTTAACAAACACAATAACACTGTCACTGACCTTGTGTCTACAGTGTGCTGAGTACATTAAGGGAATGAATTCATTTCATCCTCACAAATTCTTGTGAGGTGACTGCTGTTACTATCTCTGTTTTACAAACAAGGAAACTGAAGCACAGAGAGGTTAAGCAACTTGCCCAAGGTCACATGGCTGGTAAGTGATTCCAAATCAGGTAGCCTGCCCCTCAGCCCACCCTCTTGTCTGCCTCACTCCAAAGGTGCCCTCTGGGCACATCCACCATGGACCCCCAATAGCAAATGTCTCAGTCGATGCTCACGACAGCCCTGGATGGGAGCGACGATTCAGGGATCCAAAATTCCAAACAGATGTGGTTTGATCAGAGACATTGGAGTAGGTAGTAATGTCCTGGCATAAAACGACCTGGTTCGGAGCCAGTCTGCATCTATTTCCCCATTTGCCATCATCATAATTTCTGCCCCACCCCTATCATCATCAGCAGCAACCCCAGCACCTTCTTAGAGCCCCAAGTCAAATTGCTCCATTTGAGCACCCCAGGAGTCCTGCCAGAAGAAGCAGGGCATGTGTGGCACTGTGGCCCCTCTGGGCTATGCGGTGCGCCTGGAAGGAAGGAGGAGGAGAAATAATGATGCTGGCAGAGGCCAGGGGGAAAAGGCAGGAGAGAAAGGTAATAATGAACCCAAGGCGAAGGAGGATGAGGTTCTCTGGGCAAAGGAGGGGAGAGGTTGTGATGCTGGCATTTCAGCAGAGCCTAGACTGAATAGTGGGTACTGGGGTACTGGGGGCAAAGAAACTAGAGTGAGGTCAAAATAAGACTTTAAAACGGCACTTGTGAGAACGAGCTGCCTTGATGTTGAACAATGAATGGGTATCTTCCAGGCCGGTGTCCTACAGAGAGAGAGTAGGTATCTGGAGTAGTGTCTAGTGAGAGTGAAAGCTGCATCAGGCTTGAAGCTCCATACTGTACAGATTTGGGTTTGCCCTAGACTGCTGTGTTAACCTTTTGTTGTGCTATGGACTCTTGGCTGACTGCGAAGCCCATGGACCCCTTCTCACAATAATACTTTAAATGCTTTAAAATGCATAAAATTACAAAGGGGACAAATTATATCAAAATATTAAATAAAACTTGTATGATGATATACTAACATAAATGCTTCTTTGTTAATGCATGAAATAAAAAATTTAGTGGTGAATCTAACAACTACTGTGATTTCAAAATAATATCGACTATCAAGGCTATCTAGAGGTAGCTACAATTATAACGTGATATGAAAATAACTGTGATTTCTCTAGGAGACAAAGTCTCACGTATTACTAATGCTGCTGTGGTTCATTGCCTACAAATGAAATGAGAAATTTCAATTAGAGAGGAACAAAAATAGAAATTCAATATTTCCCCTCCTGACATCACAGGGGTCCTTGTTGAGAAACATGCATAGGGCAATAGGAATTCATTAGACTTGGAACCAGATGACTGAAGATCCACTCCCAAGTTTTCTACTCATTGTGTGTCCTTGAAAGTGGGCTCTGACTCTTGATGGCCAGTTCACAGGATAACTCCATTCTTCCTTCCCACAAATGTTTATCAGAAGGTGAGGCTGCTGAGTTCTCTGCCCTGGTTCTGGAGATGAGGCACAAAGAAGTGCAACTCCGAGCCCACTGACCCACCAGCCCCTACACAGGTCCTCATGTTCACAGGCCCATTCTTGTTGAATATGGAATAGGGTTCCTCTTGTGCTTTGTCAACGGGTTCTAAGGACCATGAGTGAAAAGGAATCAAGACAAAGGTCATGATTCTGCCTTGTTGGAATAAGCCTTGTTGGAATAGAACTTCAGGGGAACCCTATAAAGCAAGCACACACATCTGGCTGGAGACAGTGTGGAATGTTTATTACAAAACCAGTTACACTTTTACAGGAAGCTTCAGGGACTTTGGCAGACAAAGCAAATGACAGAGAGTAAGAAGGAAAGTGAGAGCGAGAGTGCAAAGGAAATGAAAAAAACAGAGAAAGAGAAAGCAAATGAATGAATCCTAGAAAATAAAAATTAGAGGAGGCCTTGGGTGCCCTTTGGTCTAACTCCTTTGTCTCAGCTGGGGATGCCAAAGCCCAGAGAGTGGGTGTGTACTAGTGGAGCCACAGAGCAGTAATTCAGGGCTGAGTCACTGGCTAGTTGTGTGCTCTTTTCCCTCTGCATCTTTTGCCTGTTTGACCAGAGATGAGCATGAGCCAATTGGCTTGAAAGATGCTCTGGAAGCACTGTTCAAATAGGCTAACAGCTCCCTTTGCCTCCATGCTGCTCTATCTCTTGTGGGAAGCACGAGAATAAATATCATAACCTTGAGGAAAGGAGCCAGATGTCTGTTATGGTCATATTTTGGACATGTTGTGTTCAAATCAATGCCTGGTCCTAATAATCAGAAGCCCCATGCGATTCTGCAGGCAGGGTGTGGTCAGCCACGAAGTGGATTCGGCAGGAAGGAAAATGGAAGAAAGGAGGAGGGTGGATTTCCTGCTGATGCTTAACGGCCAGGAAAAGATGAGGTGGGGGGGAGGCTGGCCTGGAGGATGTGGCCCTCGGTGGGGTCCAGACTGCTCAATTTGGCCTTGACCACAGGGCAGGAAGTGTGAGTGCAGCTGGGGCTTCCCTGCATGTATAATTTTCCTTTTCTGATTTCCAGAGGAGTCAATAAAGCATTGTTTATTATTATTATTATATCATTATAATTATCACTATTATTATTTTGTTCTTTCATTATTTAGGCAGGTTTTGTCCCCACTTTGTTTGACAGGTCCCCAGTCTTGACTCACAGCCAGGGCCAAATGGGACACTGAGAAAAGTATAGGACTGTGATCTCCAGCTCATATCTGAGGCCCTGCTCTGGCTCCTACCAGCTGGGTTAGATGACTTGAGTAAATTCCTAACATTCCTGAGTCTCAGTTCCCAACGTGCAGAATGAGGAATCAGACCTTTACCGGTCAAGAGGACCACACCACCACAAGCTGATGTGACAAAGCTCTGATCACTGTAGAGAGCTTGCCCTTTCTGTCTGGGGATGACCGAGACATTGTCTATTAGAAAGCAGGCTCCCTGGGGGTGATGCTATTCTTTGCTTGCAAGAGGGAGCTCTTGACAGAGACATTAGCACATTGAAAAGTGAAATGTGAGAAGAATGTAATCTTCTATTTTTTCTTCTTGCACAAAAGGGAAAATGATTTACTACATTGCTCCCCAGAGCTTGATGTCAGCTGGCTATAACCACCGCCAGATTAGGGAGTGACAAAACTGGAGCTCACCATCAGAGTTTATGAACAATTTATGAGGCTAAAACATATATCAAGCTCTGACATTTCAGGCCAGGGAGCTAAGCCAGGGGAAAGGCCACAGGTCACCTAGCCAGCCTCCCATCTCTGACCATACACATTTCAGGTCTATACCAAGGCCAAATGGCCAGGTGCTGGAAACATTGGTATAGGAAGGATGTTTGCTGGGCGCTGGAATCCATAAGCCAATGTCCACCCAGAGGCAGAACATTGCAGAGAAAGAGCACAAGCTCTATAATCAGACAGGCTTGAGTCACTATCCCAGTCCTGACACTTAAGATCTGTGGAACTTTGTTTAAGTTCCTTCCCTTCACTGAGCAGAGGTTTCTCCAGTGACCTTCAAGTCCATGTGTAGGCTTGCCCTTTATTCTATTTCCTGTCCTCCAGATACTCAGTACAGACTGCTGTGAGGACCACCTCCCAAATCTGAAACGAAACAAAGTCTTGCTTCCCCTCCTTTGCACACAGATCCATCAACCTGCCTAATGCAGGTCTATAAACACATTGTTTCCTTGATTCAGTGCCCTTTCACCTACTCAAGGACATCACTCCAGTAGTTTCCTCCTCTATCTGCATCATAAAAGTTTTCTTCTCTACTAGATCATCTCTACCAGCATGCAAGCATGCCATATATCTCCCACCTTTAAAATACCAAACCTTGAGCCTCAGTCTGCCCAGCTACCACCTTTCCCTTCACCCATACAGAGCCAAACACCCGGAAAGAGTTGTCTCACTTTTTGGCTCCTCCTCTCTGTTTCACATTCTCTCCTCAATCCTGTCAGTTTATGACCCACCATGTCACTGAACTGGTTCTTATCAAATCACCAAAGACCTACATCTTGCTGAAGCTCATGATCACTTACATCTTCATTGTTCTAGACCTCTCAACAGTATCTGACATGTTAATCACTCATATATTATTTTTTCTAAGCAACTTCTTCTTTCTTTTCTTTTCTTTTTTTTTAACTTTTATTTATTTAAGTGCGTTTTTCCAGGACCCATCAGCTCCAAGTCAAGTTGTTGTTTCAATCTAGTTGTGGAGGGTGCAGCTCACAGTGGCCCATGTGGGGATCGTACCGGCAACCTTGTTGTTAAGAGCACCACGCTCTAACCAGCTGAGCTGACCAGCCGCCCCTCATATATTCTTAATTAACACATTGTTTGTGGGAAACGAGTAAACTCGTCATATCGCCTCTAGTTGGAACCGGCAAAAATTTTGCAAAGTAAATAAATAGAGACCTCTTTTTAAAATAAAACACTGAAAGTTTCATAGAAAAATATAAAATAGATCGAAAGATATGAATATTTTACGGAAAGTCTAATTTTGGCGAGAAAATGTCAAAAAAGCCCCGCGTTACGACGCGATTTGGCGGGAAAATGCCCACTTACAAAGTGTAAAATACTCTTTTTGGTGGACTAGATCTAGAATTACACTCACCTAGTTTTTCGCCCCACTTGTAGCTGCTCCCTTTGAATTTCCTTTCCTGGAGCTTCTTCCTCTTCTTGACCTCTGATAAAGATGAACTGGGACTTTAAGGAGACTCATCAGGCTGGGAGATCTATGGGAGGAGCTGAGCTCATGGAAGTTCATGAGAACACCTAGTCAAACTCTATGGTCCCAACTTCCTTTTCATAAAACTCTATGGTTCTAACTTCCTGTCTCCCTGCCTTAAATATCCTCCATCTTAGCACACAAGCCAGAATGTGCACATGGCTTGCTGGGTCTGCAAGTGCTGGGTTGCAGCCCTTTTTTTCCAAATAAATTATTTTTGGTGATGGAATATCTAGTTGATATTGTTGTTCAGTCAACATTTTTGGGCTCGTATGGGACTAAGAGAAGAACAACCCCGACAACTTCAGAGCAGGTGAGCAACTGGCTCCTGGAGCATCACATAAAGTCATTTTGGTTCACTGCTTGCTCTTTGATTCAGAAGCCTCAGATAAGTTCTCTCCTGGATTTGAGCTTCCATTTTTTGGCGTTTGAAGCTCTCTGGGCTTTATTTGGGAGTTGTTTAAGAGATTTGTGTGTGTGTGTGTGTGTGTGTGTGTGTGTGTGTGTGTATGTGTGGTGTGTGCATGTATCGAAAAGGCCTTGCTTGTTTGTTTGTCTATCTGTTGTCTGTGAGTACTCAGTTTGGCATGCTGGCCTGATTTCTCCGGAAACAGGTTTTCCTTTGAGACAAAACTGGCTTTCTCCTAAAGATCCCTGTGGGGACAGAGGTTATTTCTACTGAAATTAGTCAATTTGGCCCAGTGTTAGACTGTGCCATCTCATGAGAGGAGTGCCACCCATCTCAGCTTATAACTGGACTCTCTGAGGGTCAGTTATTTTCCTAGAACTGGTTTTTAGCCTTCGGCCTGGTCCTCTGTGATCAGACTCTTCTAGGGTGATGTTGGCTGGCATCTCACCTGCAGGTTGCTCAAGGTATAAATTTTCTTGGGCCCTCTGAAAAAAAAGAGTATGGGAACTCAGCTATCTAATTTTTTTAGGCCATCCCTCTTCCACCAGGGACACTGGCCAAGTACATGGTTAAAAGCTGCAGGTAATTTTCATGTGCATATTTAACTAAATGGACAGATCTGACTAAAAGTAATTAAAAAAACAGTGGCCACTCTAGAGAACTTTGAAGATCCCCAAACTTAATTTTCTTAAAACCAACTTGGACAATAATACTGCTAGAATTGATAAAGCTGAGTGGAATGCCTATTTTGAGTGGTATATTGAGGCTTCCAACTGAGACCAGGAATCTGAAGTTGGGTTTTTGAGAAATAAAGTCTGAAAGTTAACAGAGGCTGCTGAAAATTCAAAAAAAGAGAGGAAATTGCATCTGAAGCAATGTGTTCTCCCTCTGCCGCTGTCTTGCCTGTCCCCCACTATTCCACTGTCTTGGGCTCCATCTTAAGGTCCACCCTGTTCTATGGATACTTTGTCTCCATCTTCTTCCCCAAACACTTTTACCTCACACTCTACCTCCAACGCCATGTTACTTTCCACTGTTGCCTCCCTTGCCTTCGGCTCCACCCGCAGTGCCATTTTTCCCTTGAATCCCCTCCTGCCTTTTCTTCCTCTGAACTTATCAGTACTTTTCCATTTAAGATTAAACCCTCTAGGGATCCTAACAGACCCCAAGTCTCCTATGTCCCCTGAACTAAAGCTGAGTTACAAGCCATTGTAAAGGAATTCCATAAGGTAACTGAGAATCCTCACAAGTTTGCTGAGGAATTTGACATTATTATTCAGGCCTCTTAGCCTGGGTTTTCTGATTTGTATCAGCTAATTCATATGTTAAGCCAGGCTCTATACTGGATGAGACTTGCTGGATGGGACCATCCTGAAAGAGACTTAAAAAAGCAAACCTCCAATTTTGGGGCAGAAACTAGGGAACTTGCTCGAAAACTACACCAAGCAGTTTCTAAGGCTTTCCCAAAGCCTGTTCAATGGAGCAAAATTCAGACTTGCTCACAAAAGTCTGATGAATCTGTTCATGGCTATTATAATAGACTTCAGGTCATTTTAAAGGAAAATTCTGGTCTTCCTTCAGATGTTGACTCTACACAGGTAACTTTTAATTCTTCATTTGTCAATGGGCTGAACAGAAATCTTTCCTCATAGTTAAGAGAACCGGATGGAATTGGAGACAATGGCCACCCTAGATTTGGTGAATTTGGCCAATCAGCTTGCCCATACTCTAAATTGGCCACCTAAAAGTAAGATTGCCAAGACTTAATTCTCAGCCTTGGCAAATGAGAGGCCCTGTGTGAAACTGAATGACTCCAAAGGAGTGGGGATTTCAAATAAATCTCAACAGGTTCACATCTCTGGACCTATTCTCTTTTGTCTAGGTCCCTTAAGAGATGAACATTGTTTTCTCCTTAGTTCTTCGGCCCCTACCCATTTGTTGGGCTGAGATTTCTTAGAGAAGTCTCATGCTGGAATATCCTTTTCTCAAAAGGGAGAAATAATGTTAGAGTTTGATGGTAACTGTTAGAATGAACAATTAGGTGAATTACATGACTTTTCTGCATCTTTTATTTGTGCTGTTTTTGACGGTAGAGTAGCAGAATCTGAGAGCACTGGTCAATTGTCTCTATCGGATCAAGTGCCATCTTTATGGGCAAAATCTTCAATTGATATTGGCAGAATTCACAATGCACCTCCTGTTAAGATTCAAATTGATCCTTCAAAACCTCTGCCCAGAATTAATACCCTGTAAGTAAAGAGGCCCTTCAAGGTATAAAGCCCATAATAGAAGATTACATAGCTCAGGGCCTTATTATTCCTTGCACTAGCTCTTGTAACACCCCCATTTTACCTGTGAGAAAGCCAAAGGGATGAGGGTGGAGGTTTGTCCAGGACCTTCGAGCAATAAACCACATTGTTATCCCTCAGCACCCTGTCATTCCTGACCCTTATACGCTGCTAGCATCTATCCCAACTTGAAGTAAATTCTTTATAGTAATAGATTTATGTAGTGCATTTTTTAGTATTCCAGTTCATGAAGCTAGCCAATACCTTTTTGCCTTCACTCTGGAAGGAAAGCAATTTACCTGGACAGTAATGCCTCAGGGTTTTACTGGAAGTCCTTCTTATTTCTCACAAACCATGAAGACTGATTTGGACAATATAATTTTCTATAAAAGTTCCACCTTGTTGCAATATGAGCATCATTTACTTCTTTGCTGTTCTTCTCAGGTTTCCTCACAGGAAGATAGCATCTATCTGTTGGGACTTTAGGCCTTAAAGGGACATAAAGTCTCGGAAGAAAAATTAAAATTTATCCAAACTCAAGTTCAGTATTTGGGACATCTGACATCAGAACAAGAACTACACCCGGATCCTGACAGGCTTCATGGCATCGTAAGTTTCCCAAGGCCCCAAACTAACCACTAATTGTGAGGTTTCTTTGGGCTAGTCGACCATTGCTGGAATTAGATCCCAAGTCTCTCTGTTATGGCAAAACCTCCATATGTCCTACTAAAGAATGACCCAATTTCTTTAGTCCTGACCCAATTTCATGGAAAGAACAGGGTGGCATAGCCTGTAAAGCCTTAAAGGAGAGTTTAATAAATTCATCTTCTCTTGTGCATCCTACCAGATTCCCTTTTTCCTTTTTGTGCATGAAAAGGAAGGAAATACCCTTGGGGTACTCACTTAAAAACATTGGGATCAACAAGGACCCCCAGGTTACATTAGTCAACAACTGGACCCTGTTGCTCGGGGATACCCACCCCCTTTGCCTTAGAGCCATTGCTGCTACTGCCCTCCTGGTTAAGGCCATGGAGAGGATTGTTGTGAGATCCCTTCTAACCATCTCTATACCTCAGGTGCTAGAAGCTCTCCTGAATTCTCATCACAGCCAGCATCTTTCAGTCAGTCGCCTTACTTCCTATGAAATCCTTTTGTTAACTGCTTCCATTTAACCCTTTCACATCATAATGACCTTAATCCAGCTACTCTTCTCTATTCTGAGACTGAGGAAGCCCCTCATGACTGCCTGACACTGACAGAGCTCCTCCTGACTCCTCGTGATGATTTGCAAGAGACTCCTCTAGGTCAAGCTGATTTCTCATGGTTTATAGATGGCTCAGACTTAAAAAACAAAAAATGGTAAGTACTGTGCTGATTATGCTATTGTAATGCCTTCTGAAGTCATCAAGGCAGCACCTTTACCTCTGGCTACTTCAATACTTACAGCAGGATGAAGAGCTTGCATTTTAGCAAAGGGTAAAGCTGTCAGCATTTTTACTGACAATAGGTATGACTTTGGAATGTTATGGAAACAATATGGTTTCTTTACCTCCAATGAAGATCAAATTAAAAATGGTCCATATGTTCAGGAATGATTCGATGCTATACTTTTACATGACGCTTTAGCTATTGTTAAGATTCCAGGACATTCTAAACTTGATTCTCTGGAAGCTAAAGGAAATCACCTTGCTGACATTTCTCCTAAGAATGCTGCCCTTAAAGGGATTAGCAGCAGTCAGACCTCTGTCATGGTCCAAAGAGATGTTTCCCCAGTTGAGAACTTAGAAAAGCTGGCCAGAGAAGCCCAACAATTGGTTTTGGAAGAAGAAAAACAAGATTGGAAATCCAACAATTGCTGGTTTGATAAGAAGAAGCAGCTCTGGTTTGGACCAAATAACAATACAGTCCTATCAGAAACTCTAAAATAGCTCCTCCTGATTACTGTATATGTACTAAACCATTGGCCCACTGACAAAATGGTAGCAGTCATGCACCAATATTGATGGGGAGATATTAACAAGGCTACAAAACGTGCCCACCTTAGTGTCCCCATCTGTCCAAAGTATAACCCAGGGAAGCCTGTTCACACTGCCCCTGGGCGTTTTAAGGTGCTAAATGGACCATTTGAGGTCTGGCAAATAGAATTTATACAGCTCCCCTAATCTCACGGATACAAGTATGTTGCAGTCATGATATATATGTTTTCTCACTGGACTGAAGCTTTCCCTTGTAGACAAGCTAATGCCTCTACAGTGGCTAAAATCCTGTTAGAATATTATTCCTACTCGGGAATTCCTCTCGAACCCCACAGTGATCAAAGAACCCATTTCACTGGTCGGGTGCTATAACAAGTCTGTGCTATTTGGTCAGTTCTACAACATTTTCACTGTGCTTACCACCCTCAATCTTCAGGTTTAATCGAATGTACTAATGGCATTAAGATTCAATTGGAAAAATTAGTAGAAACTCTTCAAATGCCTTGTCTAAAAGCACTGCTATTAGTCATTTTAAATCTCAGGTCTACCCCTTTTAGGACACATAATCTTTCACCTTTCAAGATAATTACAGGATGCCCCATGCATTTGGCTCCTGGTTCTTTTGATCCACAGTTGGTAAAAGGAGACATAATTCAATATTGTAATGGCTTAATTGCTTCTATTGAAAATAATCATGCTTTGGTAGAACAATCTTTTTAAGTGCACTCCAGGGAAATGTAAAACTCAAAATCCACACTCTACAACCTGGAGATTTTGTTTATTGGAAAAGACACCTCAAAAATGTCTCCCTTCAGCCTCACTGGAAGGACTGTTACCAGGTATTGTTGACTAACCCGCATGCTACTAAACTCCAGGGAGTTTACATGTGTCACACCTGAAGAAGGCACCAAACCCTGACTGGAACTGCACACAGTCTGATGACCTGAAACTATAGCTGTCAAACATTAAAGCAGGTGAGCTCTGAAGGAAATGAATTGCCAAAATGACTGAATCAGGCCAGTACAACTCTTTTCTTACTATTGATTCTTATTTCATCTCTCTCTTTTCCTTGGAAGGAACATGCCATTGTTTGCACTACCTAAACTGTGAAAGGGGGGATCTTCTCTGGTCATTGAATCTGTCATCAAGAACATTGATGTATCTAAGATAATAAGGGTCTTTGTTCCATCATCTATAGGTTTGAGCTCCTGGTTTAAATTCATCATGTAGAGTAGGTGGTTATGTTCTAATGCTGTTTTGAATTCTTGTTATTAAACTCTGCACCTGTTGCCTGTTAACCCTGGGCATGAGCTGTTCCCGATCCATGCACTTTTCCTCTGATGTGAGAAATGACACCCAGAAGAGGTCCTTCCTGACACCTAGGGACAAAAAGTCTGACTGAAGTCAGAAGACCAGACTGTTGATCAGCGATACTTTTGGAGAAAGATCTCGATTAAAAGGGGAGAGTGATAAAAATGAACTGGGACTTTAAGGAATCTGACCAGGCTGGGCGGTCTACAGGAGGAGCTGAGCTCACGGAAGTTCATGAGCTCACTTAGTTGAACTCTATGGTCCTAACTTCCTTTTCATACAACTCTATGGTTCTAATTTCCTGTCTCCCTGCCTTTAATACCCCCCCCCCCATCTTAGCACACAAATCAGAATGTGCCTGTGGCTTGCCGGGTCTGCACATGCTAGGTTGCAGCTTTTTTCTTTTTCCTTTTTCTGAATAAATCCTTTTTGGTAATGGAATGCCTACTTGATATTATTGTTCAGTCAACACTTCCAAATGTTGAAGTGCCCCAGGGCTCCGCCCTTGACTTATATTTCATCTACATTCCCTCTCTAGATGATCACGTTCTTTGAAATACACTTTGGGTAATGACAACTCCCAGATTTATCCATGATCTCTTCCCTGAATACTGCACTCACCTATCAAACTACCTACTTGTCATCGCCATGTGGATGTATGATAGGTATCTTAGACTCAACACATTACAACACAATTCTTAATTAGGCAGCTCCTGTCATTACCATGTCTACTCCTCCCCAAATTTCTCCGTATCTCGATAAAGGGGACCACCGTCTACCCATTTGCTCAGACCTCCCTCAAATTTACAAGTCAAACCTGACTCCTCTTTTTCCATCAGTGCACACATCCTACCCGCTGTCAAGTGCTATCAACAATATCTTCAATATTTAGTTTTCAACCACTTCCCACTACCTCTTGCCATCACTGTGGCTCAAGCCACTGTCACCTTCCTCCTGGATTATTGCAGTAAAGCTTCTTTCTAATCTCCTTGCTTCTACTCTGTTCTCTTTTCAATCTGTTCTCAACACAGTGGCCAGAGGGATTGTATTAAGACAAAAATCAGATCATGTCATTCTTCTATGAAAAATTCTCCAGTGCTTCTATAGTTCTAAAAATAAAATTCAAACTCTAAACGCGGCTTAAAAGGGCCCTGTGTTTTGGCTTCTGCCTACCTTACTCTTTGATATCAATCTCTTAGCAGTCTCCCTCTCCTGCTCCATGCCCTCCAGCCACTCTAGCCTACTTGTTGCTCCTCAAACACACTAAGCTTGTTCCCATCACAGGGACTTTGCATTTGTTCTTTGCCCTGCTTAAAGATCTGGAATGCTCTTATTAAAAACCTTTGAATGACTGGATCCTTCTTATTCAGGTCTCAGCTCTGATGTTACCTGCTCATAAAGGCCATCTCTGGTCACCTTGATGTAGCCCTTCAGTCCCTGTCGCTCTTCATTTACCTCATTACCCCATTTTAACTTCTTCATAATACTTACCAGCACTTAAAATGATGTAAGTTAGTTATTTAGTTATCGTTGTCTGTCTGTCCCAGTAGGATGATGCTTCCATGGGAGGAGGGGCCTGTGCATGACTTTATCCCAAGCACCAGATCAATTCTGCTATTGAATGATCATTCAATACATATTTATTAAATGAATAAATGAATGATTGCCTAGCTTCTAGGTTGTCTCCTATAATCTTTTCTCTATACCAAAGCCAGAATGATCTTTTTAAAAGGTAAATTAGGTCATGTCACTTCCCTGCTTAAAATACTTTAATAGCTTCCTAGTGCACTTCAAATAAATGAAACCCCAAGTCCTTACTATGGCCTACAAGACTCGCCATGATCTGGCCCCTGCTCGTGCCTCAAACCACATCTACCTGTAGCCCACTGTGCTTCAGTCATATTAGCTTTCTAGTAATTCCTCAAATTCATTGCTATCTTTTCTGCATCTTCGTCTTTGCTTTGCTGGTGTCTCTGTCTCCACTGCTTTTCCTCCACCCTTCGTGCCACCAAATGACCAAGAAAATTATCCAGATAGTCACTGTTCTAGGAGTACAAAGATGAAAAGGATCATTTCCTACTCAGCTAACTGGAGGAGATAAGAAGCTGAGCTGGTCCACAAACTGATATTCTTAGGCTTTACACACACTTATGGTGCCACCATACTCTGAAATCACACAAATCAGAGATTTATCTCTACCCTCTTCCCAGCACAGAGTTTTAAAATAAACTACGTGGCTTGGAACATTCCCTCACCCCTACACTCAATCCTTCATCCATCCTAGCCACAGGCCCCACTACTCACTCCACCAAGCTTGAGCATTACCAGGAACCTCCACATTACTAAATTCACTGCACACAGATGCTCATGTTGCTTGACCTTTCAGGAACATTGGGAAGAGGAAATCACAAACCTCTTTGGTTTCCTTTATATCTCTCTGGGTATTCATTGTCACTTTCCTTTGTTGACCCTTCCTTCTCTACTTTACTTAAGCTTCTATCTCTAATTCATACTTCAGACATATATATCCAACTATCCACTACCCATTTCCACGTAGATGTAGGGGCAGCAACTCGAATGTCTCATGTCCACAACTGAACCTTTGATCTTCTTCCCAAGGCTTTTCCAACCCCAGTGACCCCCTTCTCAGAAATGACACCACCATCCTTTCTTTCTTTTTATTTATTTATTTTATTTTATTAAATTTATTGGGGTGACAATTGTTAGTAAAATTACATAGATTTCAGGTGTACAATTCTGTATTACATCATCTATAAATCCCATTGTGTGTTCATCACCCAGAGTCAGTTCTCTTTCCATCACCATATATTTGAAAACATTTAGAGATAAAGACACGTGTGCTCCAATGTTCATTGCAGCTTTGTTTACAGTGGCCAAGACATGGAAACAACCAAAATGTCCTTCGATAGATGAATGGATAAAGAAGTTGCGGTATATATACACAATGGAATACTATTCGGCAGTAAGAAAAGACCATCCTTTCTATTACACAAGCAACAAACCTGAATATATCCCTTAATACCTACCTCCGTCATAACATCTATCCAATCAGTCCCTGAGTCTAGTACATTTTACCTCTCAGCTGTCTCTTGCCTTTGTCCCCTTCTCTCCATCTCTCACCTGGCCTTCTGAAACTGCCCCCTCTCTGGTGTCCTTACTTCGACTGTCACCGCTCTCTTGTTCTCTTTCTACACTGCAGGACGAAGGCTCTTCTGACAGCATCAAGTTGGATCATGACCCTCCCCTGTTCAAGCTTCCTCATCTTTTGTGGCTTCTCCATTGCTTCTGGAATCAAGTTCAGTCTCTTGAGCTTGGTTTTCAGGGTCCTTCTGGACCTGGCCCCAGACAACTTCAGCCTGTCTCCCTCCCACCACTTCTTTTTTTTTTTTTTTAAATTAAATTTATTGGGGTGACAATTGTTAGTAAAATTACATAGATTTCAGGTGTACAATTCTGTATTACATCATCTATAAATCCCATTGTGTGTTCACCACCCAGAGTCAGTTCTCCTTCCATCACCATATATTCGATCCCCCTTACCCTCATCTCCCACCCCCCACCCACCTTGTACCTGAGATTTCAACCTCACCAGAGCACTTGCTGCTCCCTAAACCTTGTGTGCTCCTTCCTACCACTATGCCTTTGCTCATGTTCTTCCTTCTGCTTGGGATAGCCTTACCCCTTTCTCTCCATATGGCACACTGCTACTCATTTTTCTATTCCCAGTTCAAGCATCAGCTGTTGTGAGATTTCCCTGTCTCCCCATGTTTCTACTGGGTCTGATTTATGGTCCTTTCCTCGGGATTCCCATAGCCTCCTGTGTTTCCTAATCACTCATCCTTATTACGGAGCATGTGATCCAGATCCAGATCCATCTGTTCCCAGGACTGGGGGATCCTCAACAGCAGGGACCTTGTCTGAGTTGCTGGGTTATCTCTACCCCAGCCCCTGTGTACAGGAGGCACACACAAGACCAGTTTCGTATTGCCTCCCATTTGTCCCCATAGCCCCAGTCTATGCACAGCACTGCCTGGCTTGTAGTTTTCCTCCCCTTAAAAATATTAGAATTTTGTTGTTAAATCTCATCAGTCAATTCCATATTCATGATATCATTTCTTTCTGATGTTTTGGTGGTGGTGGTAGTGTTCTGCCGTGTTGCACAGTGTTTTATTTTACTTTATATCTATAGTACCATGGCAGCCAGCCCCTGGAGGTTCACCAAATACCACAGGGGCCTGTCATCAGTTAGCCACATAGCAGCCTCTACCTGTGGAGGTTCAGGAAGATGGTCTAAAGAAAAAGCCCAATAGAGATAGGTCCAGCAGTGGAGCCCCAGCCCCAGCCACTGTACCGGCATAGCACTTTCCAATACACACGACTTTTCCCCCGACTTCCTGCCACAGGATCCTCTCATCACTCAGTGATGGAGGGAAGCCAGGGACCCATGATTTTAACTCAGCAAATGGGAAAGCTAAGGCACTAAGAAAGTAGAACTGTCACTAATGCTTCTCAGAAGGATGCTGCTTCCTGGACAGGAGGTCAAGAATGACTACCAGAATGGGCCTAGATTAGGGTGCAAAATTTAAAGAGACGCTTATTTTGGGGGTCATGTAAGTTAAGAATTGGCACCTGAAAATGAGAGCCTGTGGGTAGACAAGGCAGCTGAGGCTGCAGATTCTGGGAGATCAGTGTAGGAGATTAGATAGGTCATTTTCATGCAACTGTCCTACAAACTCTCAGGATGGTGGGGTGGTTTGAGGGTGATGACTAGAGGGGGAACACAAGTTGAAGTCACAAAAACCAGTACCGCCAGAGTCCATAGGGCTTGGAAGTGAATACAGTAGCCTGTAGATCACCCAGACCCATCCTGAAAGAGAAGGAAGAGAGAAACCCAGAAAAGAGGTGGCCCATTGGAGCAAATGGCAGCCCCAGGCAGTATGCTGCCCACACAGTCAGACTGCAGAGTATTCACATTGGGCGATGGCCATTGGCAGGTTCCTAAGGGCTCAGAAGGCAATTGCCTGACTGATTGAGTAGGTGCTTTGGGGTTGGTCCCTTCTCTTCTTGGGGCCTCGGAGTCCCCAACCAGACACTGTCTGGTGGGGTCCTTTTGGCCGCAAGCTGTCCTCCTCCATGACTCTGGCCCCTGGCCCAGGCCCAGAGCCCAAAAGGTAGCCAGTGGTCAGTAACTACTGGTGTCAGACACACTGAAGAGAATTCCACTTTGTATGAGTTTGAGCAAGCTGTTGTGCACAGAAGCCTTGATTTAAGGCCATTTCAATAAGCCCCAATTCATCATTTTGAAGGTCTTTGAAGAAAAGACAAGTGCCATTTTCTAAATGCCATTATGCAATCAAGCCTTTTGCAGCCATCCCGGCAGGCTCACATGCCTACATGCGTGCCCTGACTACTACATCTCACCTCTCAGGGAGTGTGCCCTGGCTCCCTTTGACAGATAGCCCTAGTTATGTGGAGGCTGGGAGCAATGACACAGGGAAAAGACTGGGAGCCCCAGCCATGACACACCATACAACAGGCACTCTGTGAAAACCTGTGGAAAATTCCGTAGCCGGAAGCTTGGTGGTGAGCACACTATAGTGTATACAGTTATTGAATTATAATGTGGCCCGGGGTCACTCCTGTCTCTCGAGAGCCTCAGCCTGTTCTCTGAGCTCCTTTTCCCTGTAGGGCAGGGACCCAGGGCAGCTTTCTATGAGTACCATTGTCCCTAGGATGTAGTGCTCAAATCTGAGACCTAGTTGTCAGACTGCCTAGGCTTGAGTGCCAGCTTCACTACTCCTTAACTCTGTGACCCTGGGATAGTGAGCTGACCTCTGTGTGCCTCTGTTTTCACATCTTTGAAATGAAGAAAACAATAGCACACCAACTTCCTAGAGTTAGAATGAACGTTAAATGCTATGACGTCTATAAAGCTCTGAGAACAATGCCTGGCATGTTGTAAACTATATATAAGTATTACAGTTCCTGTCCTCTTCATGGCACTACAAATAGGAGTGGTAAATGTGGAAGGTAGAAAATAAGATAGGGATCCCCCTAGGCCATGGGGTGTGGGGGAAGCAGAGCAAGCTCTGGGCACTGAAGGCCTGGCTTCAGATTTTGGCTTCACTGTTTACTGGTAGTGGGACTTCAGGCAAGTCTGGGCACTATCACGAGCCTACTTCCGAAAGGTACAGAAACTCCCCGGTCATGGATTTTTCCCAGAAGGTGATGAGTAGACAGATGGGACACTGCTTTGTACCCAGAAATACACATTTTGGTACCATGTAGTCCAGTGGTCCCCAGACCAGCAGCAGCAGCATGACATATGAACGTGTTAGAAAACTGAAAACAACAAAGGAACAAGACAAATGAAGAAACAAAAACTCATAGACACAGACAACAGTTAGTGGTTACCAGAGGGTAAGGGGGGTGGGGGGTGGGAGATGACGGTAAATGGGGATCAAATATATGGTGATGGAAGGAGAACTGACTCTGGGTGGTGAACACACAATGTGATATATAGATGATGTATTATTACAGAATTGTACACCTGAAACCTATGTAACTTTACTAACGATTGTCACCCAAATAAGCTTTAATTAAAAAAAAAAAATTAATAAAATTAAATTAAAAATAAAATAAAATAAAATAAAATAAAATAAAATAAAAGGAACATGTTAGAAATGCAAGAGCTAGTGAATCAGAAACTATAGATGGTGGGCCCAGTAATCTGTGCTTTAAGAAGCCCTCCAGGGGATTCTCATGCATGAAAAAGCTAGAGAAACACTGCCTCATAGAGACAAGGAAAGAGAGGACCAGAGAAAGGCTAAGGACTGCATACTCACAGGATGCAAGGGCCTGGGTAATGGGAAGGGATGACCCTGAGGTAGCCCAGTAGGGTACCTATGAGATCAAGGTCTATTGCTTCCCAAGTGGTACTCTCGTTAGGACACCAGTCTGAGCAGTGCCTAAGACCCCTTCTCCAGGGGAAGATACCCCCAAAATGCTTGGGTTGAACACAGAGCCTTGATTCTAGCTCCTTAAAAATGTGCAAATGGAGCATTTTTAGGTGCTAGTCCCATGGCTGAAAGGGAGGCTATTGCTTAGAGAAGGGCACTGCACAGGTGGTATCCTAGCAGGAACACAGCCTGGGAGGCAAGAGATGTTGTTCTCACCTGTACCTAACTGGATGCTTCTCTAAAGAACAGCCTCTCTTTCCGCCATGGTACCAGCATCCAGAAATGCTCTGTTTCCACATTTTTAAGGAGCAAGCATCAGGGCCCTTTGTTAGCTTGAGTTCTTTGGGGTATCTGCCTGGGAGAAGGGGTCTTAGTCCCTCACAGTTCTCCCAGCGTGGAGGCCACAGTGAGGCTCAACCCCCTGCCTCCAGTTCTGGAGTGGGAGATGCGAAAGATGGGCAGCACTGGCCAGCCTGCGTGTGAAGGCCTGCAGAGTGCTGGAAGGATGAGACATGGCTCAGGAGTGGAGCTCACATTTACCTAGTAACTCTTGAAAGTGGCTATCTTTCCGGTGGGATTTTGCCCTATAATTTTTGCCCTTCCCTGACTGCCCCAAGCCAAACTTCTTCCTCTCCACAGTGACAAGGGTCAGGAAGGCATGGAAGGGGGTGCCCAGATCCTCTGCTGCTCAGGGCCCCCTTGGTACTCTTGGCTGTCTGGTGTGGGAGGCACAGGAGCTCCCACCCACACAAGCAATAGTGTGTTTCACCAGGCAGGTAAGAAGAACACAGCCCCGCTTCTGAGCCCCTGTAAGAAATTGTTCTCTCCCACATCACGCTGGCAGGTCACGACTCATTTCCCTCCACTCCAGACCAGCCACAAGAGCTTCAGTGGTGCGTGGGTGCCCTTCTCCTCCTACTCCCTCCCCAGCCACCTGAGTACAAAGCTTTCCATCAAAAGGTGATTAGATTTGGGGAGATTCTTTTTTTTTTGTAGACATAATTGTTTCTTAATTCTTTAATTTCATTCCCTTTAAAGATTACAAGCAACAACCAGCACTTGATAAATGATGAAGGATATTAGTAATTAATCGAGTTTTCAAGCGGCACTACTTTCATGGCAATTATATATATATACATATATATGTATGTATATACGTGTGTATGTGTGTGTGTGTGTGTGTGTGTGTGTGTGTGTGTGTGTTTTAGAATACCTCATCCTTGGAGACAGCCTAAGTGGACCGTAATTTAAAGCCTGAGGAAACAGAGACCCTTCCAAACTATGCCTGAGACCCCTGCCAAGGGATCAGGAAGCCCAGAAAGCTAAAGGAGGCCGCCAAAGACAGAGGAGAAACAATGTAATTATTTTTCCATTTGCTTTTTCGCTCAATCATGCATTCACTTGCTCATCAAATTAGTTAACTTACTCAGTCACTCCTTCATTCACTCCTTCCTTCCTTTATTCAGTGGTTCAGTTATTTTTTCCCTTCCTTCTCATCTGCCCACTCAGCAGCTCACACACTATTATTCCTCCTCTCCCTCCCTCATTCACTTCCTCATTCACACACTCTTTCACCCATCTCCGCTGCTCTATACTATCCACAGCACTATGATGGTTTAGGGCTTAGCTGACTTTATAGATTTTCTCCATTGACAACCTAATGTGCAGAGAACATTATGAGCTTTCATAGTATTAGCTGGTTTGTCCCACATTCCTTTCATTCAATCACACTTCTTGAGAGTTTGCTCTGTGCAGGGGACAGAGCGATATGGATAACATTGACCACACCTTCACCTGGCTTGTGGTCCCCTTGGAGAGATGAACGTTTTCACAAATGTCTATATGTGATACAGGAATCCAAAGAAGAATCTCTGGATTCTGGCAGAAAGACTGCATGCAGGCTTTCTCCCTGAGCATTTAATATGAGCCAGATCCAGGGGATGCAGAGAGGAGGACTAAGACATGGTCCTACCTGCACAGAGTTCAATACCCAATGGTGGAGAAACACACGGAACTAGAAAATTGGCATAAAATATGAGTAAGCTCAGTTGTGGGGAGACACAGTAATACAAAAATCAGGTAGTGAATCAGGTAGTGAACTCTGCTCAGTGGGAGCTTAAGAAAGAGTCAACATTAGCTCTAAGCCTTAAAGGAGGGGTAGAATTTTGTTGAGTTTTTTTGGATAAAGGTAGATAGAAGGAAAGTACATGAGACACACAGATGATCCATGGGTAGAAAACTCAACATAGGTTTGGAGAATAGTAAATAATCCTATTTTTCTACAGCAAAGGCTATGTGGAAGGGAATTGGTGGAAATAAGGCTTAGCTCTCCAGCCAGGTTTTGAAAGACAGTTGGGGGTTGATCAAAGAATAAGAGGAGGAACCATAGATGGTTTTGAAGCATAGCTGTGTCATGATGACAGCTGGGCTCAAGAGATGAATTTGGAAATGAGGTCAGAGAGAGCACAGAGACTCTAGGCAAACAGATCCTTGAAGGAGCCAGAGATTCCTGATGGAATGAAGTAGGAGAGTAGGGAAAGAAAATGCAGAAGCAAAACTGAATGCAAGTGTTGTGGAGGAGGCTGAGTCAACAAAACTGAGTGTGAAGTACCCGGGTGAGATACTCAGAGATGCTTCAGAGATTTTAAGAATAGGACGATAAGAGGATGGTCGTTCCTCTACCAAAATAAAGAGTGAACAGAGAACAAAGGAGAAAAGGTCATGGTTTTGGTAGTGGATGTATACACCATACTCACTCAACATTTATATACCTAAAGAAGTGATCACCATAAGTCCAGCAACCATCTGACACTGTACCACGCTATCGTAATATTATTGACTACATTCCCCATGCTGCACATTACATCCTTGTGACTTATTTGCTTTATACCTGGACATTTGAACATATGTCCTTTTCAATTTGCATTTTCATAGTCTTTGGACAACTATCAAGAAGATAAATTGCTGAATCATATGGTAGTTCTATTCTTAATTTTTTGGAGAGCATCCATACTGTTTTTCTTAATGGCTACACCAATTTATAATCCCATCAACAGTATACAAGCCAAGACATGGAAACAACTTAAATGTCCATCAACAGATGAATGGATAAGGAAGATGTGGTATATACATGCACATAGGATGTTACTCAGCTATAAAAAAAAAAAGATAAAATATTATTTGTGACAACATGAATTAACCTCAAGGGTATTACACTAAGTGACAACATGGATGGATCTTGAGAGAGTAATGCTGAGCGAAACAAGTCAGACAGAAAAAGCAGAGAACCATGTGATTTCACTGATATGTGGTATATAAACCAAAAACAACAAAAGAACAAGACAAACAAATGAGAAACAGAAACTCATAGACACAGATAATAGTTTAGTGGTTGCCAGAGGGTAAGGGGGGTGGGGGTGGGGGTGGGAGAAGAGGGTAAGGGGATCGAATATATGGTGATGGAAGGAGAACTGACTCTGGGTGATGAACAGTAAGGGGGGTGGGGGGTGGGGGGTGGGAGATGAGGGTAAGGGGGATCGAATATATGGTGATGGAAGGAGAACTGACTCTGGGTGATGAACACACAATGGGATTTATAGATGATGTAATACAGAATTGTACACCTGAAATCTATGTAATTTTACTAACAATTGTCACCCCAATAAATTTAATAAAATAAAATTAAAAATTAAAAAAAAAAGAAATAAGTCAGACAGGAAAGGACAAAAACTGTATGATTTTACTCATATTGGAATATAAAACAAAAAAGAAACTAATGAAGAAACAAAAAAAAACAAAAAGCAAACCGATAGATACAGACAATAGATTGGTAGTTAACTTGGGTGAGGGGAGAGAGAAAAATGGGTGAAGGGAGTCAAATGTATGGTGATGGATGGAAATTAGACTTTTGGTGGTGAGCACAATATAGTATATACAGTTATTGAATTATAATGTTGTACACCTGAAAGTTATAAAATGTTATTAACCAACATTACCGCAATATGCATACATACATACATACATAATTTTTTCTTCAAAAAAACCATAGGAGAAATAAAAATGGTTATAGGCTTAGGAAAAAGAGCAGGAGAAAAGAAAAGATTGAAAATGCTAAAGAGAAAGGACAACTGATAGGGAGAGTCCATGTGGGGGAAAGAGGATTACTACATAGGAAGCCAATACAAAGCAAACGCCTTGGTAAATGCACAATTGCAGAGAAGAGAATTTTGGACAAATTACCAAAAGGCATGATAGATTGGTTTGAAGGTTTACTTGATTTACTCTACACCCACCAACACTTGAGCATAATCATTCTTAGAGCCTGGACTTAGTCACTATTGTTAGTTCTAAATGTCGCTCTAGGTGGTTAGAGAGGAGGCGATGAATTCCCAGGCCAAATGGAAGCAGCATACTGTGCAGCTGCTCCATTTCTGGAGGACAGCAGGGTATACCTCTGAACCATTTATTGCCTCCTTCTTGGTCCTGTGGCCCCTCCCATGCTGCCTTCCACCCATTCTCCAATCAACTTTACAATTGGGCTGCCTGAGAGAAGCTCACTCAAAGGGACTCCGAGGGACCTAGAAGCATAGAGTCAAATGCATTATTCTTTTCCAGGAGGAGAGAGGGGTCTTTCTTGGCTCCAGAAGGCAAGGGAGAGAGACGGTCGGGCAGAGGAGAGGACGCTGGCAGGTCATGCTGAGAGAACCTGTGTCTGTGTAAGACCGCTGGAGGTCACCTCACCCTCCCAGGTCCCCAGCTTTCCACGAACTTCCTAACTCCTGGAGGTGTGGATTCCTCACAGGTTACAGCCCACATCCCTCATTGTGGCTGTCTCACATGATCATTGCTCAGAGGCTGGTGCCAATCCCTGGAGGCACTCTTCATTTGCCCACCGCTATTTCCACACAGAGCCCAGAGTGTCTCAGAGGTGAGTGGTATCTGTGAGAAAGAATAGGCTTTGAAGCAAAGCACTTAATTCTTCTGTGCCTCAGTTTCTTTATTGGCAAAATGAGGCTCATGATATTTACCTTGGAGAGACATGAGGATTAAGACACAATGCATGCAAAGCAACTATGTATGTTAATTAATCCTTTTCCTGAGGCCACTAGAATCTCATTTGGGGAACTGAGACCACGATCTTCGATTCACTTCAGCTTAGAAACACAGAGGATCTTAACGTGTCATGAGGTATTCTCAGTACAGTTTTATCCTTCCACACACACATACACATACAATTGATGTTGTCTGACTTACAAGGAGAAATATGTGATTTACAGTGACTGCCTATTTCTCTACTGCTCCATAGGGGATTTGGCATTTTTGTTCTGTCATGTAGGAGGAAATCCAGCCTGATTGTCCCTCACCCACTACCTCTCATTGTGCCACCCTGTGGGTTGCCCTGTTTGACACAAACTCCATATCAGGATTGACGACATAATTTGTGGGGTCCAATTCAAAATGAAAATGGAAGGGTTCCTTCTTCAAAATTATTCAGAATTTCAAGACAAGGACAGTAGAGCATTAAACCAGCATGGGTCCCATGCAA
This sequence comes from Rhinolophus sinicus, assembly GCF_036562045.2. NCBI lineage: Eukaryota > Metazoa > Chordata > Mammalia > Chiroptera > Rhinolophidae > Rhinolophus > Rhinolophus sinicus. The sequence goes on along the minus strand of NC_133768.1, from coordinate 109,900,576 downwards.
CCAAACTGGTTGTATACCCATGAAACAGACCCTGCCCAAAATCATTCCCCAGGGCCCTGAGCCTGTTGAAGGACAGTTCAGAGCAAAGAATTGTGTTCATCTGAAAGAATTTGCACTGGAAGTAGCAGCTCTGAGCAAAGACGTCTCTCTAGGTTGTTTCGTCAAGGAGTCCACCGGACAGCTGCCTGGTGGCTATGGATCGCTAATGCCCTCAATCAGAGTTCTGGCACTACATCCCTAGTGGATAACTAGGTCTCCTCTAACTGTCACCAATCAGCAACTGCCTTTCTTCCTGCTCTTACTTTTTCTTATCACTCCTGCTGATTTCCACTCTCCTGATCCCTCGATGATGCATGCCTACCCCAGCACAGGTGTACTCCAGGACAGGGACCAAGTGGCCTGCTGGGCCTTGGGGGCACAGGCCCTCCTTTCTAGCCCCACTTTGCATCCTGACAGTAATCTTGCTCCTTAGTGGGTAATACTGAGAGAAAGGAGGCTTCCTTCCTGGGTCTCTGGGGAAAGGGGAGGAGAATGACAGGGATGGAAGGCTGAATGGATGCACAGCCCTAGAACAGAACCACTCAAAGTGTGGTCCATAGATCAGTGCCACACTGCAATGAGCTAAATACAGAAATCGAGAGTGTTTTAAAACTTTTATAGCAATTTGATAATGCCTATTAAATGAAATAATAAAATAACTTACGTCTTAATTTTCACCCTCCTAGTAATTCAGTTTCATTGCGTTTACCAAAGTATCAGTCTATGCACTTTGGGAATCTAAAAAGATCATTAAGGAAAACAACTAAAGCAAAACAAAAAATAGGTGCTTCGCACCAGATTGTTGCCAGCCTTGCCCTGGCACTGCTGGCTCTAGCATAGTGGGAAAAGCACTGAGGTGGAAGTCAAAAGGCCAGAGTTCTCGTCCTGATTCCTTCCTTTCCTTGGACAAGTTGTTTAACCTCTGAGCTCTGCTTTTCTCATCTGTAAATGTCTCATGAGGACCACATGAGATCTTGGATGAGAAGGTGCTTTACAAACTGTAAGGTGTGGTGTTAAATGAGGGATACATCGTGAGGATGCTACCATTTTGTATGTCACTGCCACGCAAGCAGTACTGAGTGGCAAGAGCACAGTGGTACGAGCACAGCCTGGGAAGCCAGGCTGGCTGGATTTGGACACTGCCTTCACAAATTACTAACCTCTCAGCACCTCCATTTTCTGACCAATAAAGGAATTCTCTTACTAATAACCTGATAGGGTTGTGAGGATTAAGTGGGAACACTTAGAACAGTGTGTGGAACATGGTACACAATAAGTGGTAGTTAGTAATATGGTCCGATTACACCTCTTATTCTTGTCACTCTACCTTACTATTTGAGATTTACCCATGTTCACAATTCTTCCCCTTTCCCTGCTATATATCTCCGTCATTTACCACTTCTATACTTCATTTATCCTGCCCCATATTGGTGCCTTTATATTTTCTCATTGATTACTGCTGGTGTAGAAGACACTACTGATATTAGAATATTGATCTTTCATCTAGTAAACAGCTGGACTCTCTCATTAGTTTTAACAGTTTGTCTAATTCTCTTCATCTTTCTATATAAATGATCACATCATTTCCAGATGCACTCATTTTGTTTCTTCCTTAACAAAACTTATACTGTTCTTTCTTTCTAGGACTTTCCATATTAACTTGGGATGTGATAGTAACATCCTCATCTTGCTTCCTACCTTAAAGGGAAAGCTTCTAAAGTTTTTCCTCTATTTAAGTATGATATTTGCGGTGGGTTTTTAATAGGTGGTCTTAATAGGGGTGAGGGGGAATCCTTTTACTAATAATTATAATGTCTTTTTATCACAAATAGGTGTTAAATTTTATACAATATTTTTACGCATCTATAAAAGTATTTTTTTCATTGTTTTCCCCGAGTGTGTTAATGTGATAAATGACATTGACAGATTTCCTGATGCTGAACCATTCTTGCATCCTGGGGATAAACTCTACTTAGTCATGATGCAGTCTTTTTGTTTGTTTTCTTGTTATGTTTGTTTTGCTTTTGTTTAAAAAAAGATTTTATTGGGGAAGGGGAACAGGACTTTATTGGGAAACAGTGTGTACTTTCAGGACTTTTTTCCAAGTCAAGTTGTTGTCTTTTAAATGTGCCATTCAGCTTCAAGTTGTTGTCTTTTCAGTCTTAGTTGTGGAGGGCGCAGCTCAGCTCCAGGTCCAGTTGCCGTTGCTAGTTGCAGGGGGTGCAGCCCACCATCCCTTGCGGGAGTCGAACCAGCAACCTTGTGGTTGAGAGGATGTGCTCCAACCAACTGAGCCATCCGGGCGGCAGCTCAGCTCAAGGTGCTGTGTTCAATCTTAGTTGCAGGGGGCGGAGCCCACCATCCCTTGTGGGACTCGAGGAATTGAACCAACAACCTTGTGGTTGAGAGCCCACTGGCCCATGTGGGAATCGAACCGGCAGCCTTCAGAGTTAGGAGCACGGAGCTCCAACCGCCTGAGCCACCAGGTCGGCCCTGTTTTGCTTTTAATACTCTATTAGATTTTGTTAATATTTGGTTTAGCAATTGCTAGCTACATTCTCAAGTGACATTTCTTGTAAATGTTCTTTTCTTTTGTTGTCACTATCCAGTCTTAGCATCAAGATTATAATAGCCACCTAACCTAAGTGGGCACCTTTCCCACTTTTTCTGATCTCTGGAACAACATCCAGGAGAGAGAGTATATTTTCTTAGGAAGTTTGACAAAACAATCAACCTATAAAATTATCTGGAACTAGTCCTTTTGAGAGGAGGTGAGCATTTGATCACCACTACAACCTTACATGATCATTGGTCTATTCAGTTTTCCTGAGCCCATTTTTGCATTTTTTAAAAAGTCAAGACATTTATCTCTTTTCTCTGGCTTCTAGCCTTTTGTTTCTCTACTAGCTTTCTCATAACACCATCCCTGAAGAACCCAGAGTTAGGCTTGCTGCTCTACTCCTGAGTCTGCCATTATTTAGACAAATGAAACAGACTGGGAAAGTCTTCTTCATCTGTCAAAGGAGAGCAGGGCAACTGGATTCCTAATGGTAGTTTGACCAAGGGTAAGTCATCGACTCCTGTCTCTTAAGAGTAGCAGTTGACAGAGCTTAGATACAAATGAAAATGGGATAAAGAGGAAGAGGAGGGGAGAGAATAACAGCTACCAAATGATTCCTGCCTACCAAATCTAGTACTTTTTATGCCCTGGTAAGAAGCCCTTTGGAAAAAACACAACAACAACAACTCTTCCTGACCCCTGCACTGCATATAGGCAGAAAAGGAGCCCTTCTTTCCCAATGAGGCAAAACGTCACCTTGTCACATAATAAGGCAGTACCAGGATCACCCTTTGTCTCTTGAGATTCTCTTACTTGACTGTCTCCTAGTTTTTACGCATTTATTCGCATTACCTCTGCACCATCTTCTGTGCTGGCTTCACTGGATTTTGTTTGTGTGGTGTTATATTGGAGAAAGAACTGTGTGACTTGTCCCTCAGCATAATCAGAGCTGTGAAAAGAGAGCTGCAATTAGAACTGAGCCAGGTTTGTTTGTTTAATGAGAACAGAGCCAGCTCTCCTGCCCTCCCGCCCTGGACCTGAGGTGAAAGTTTCAGGATTCTTCTCTCTGAATTACACAGACTGCTGCTCTAATTGCACTTAGGAAAAGCCATTTGTGTTCAATCCCAGATCTTTTCTCTCCCTCCTTCCTCTGATCCTTTGGGGATTGTTAGTGGCAAATGGCTGAGGCTTTCCAGTGGCACTGTCTGATAGGTCCCACCTTACCCTACAGGCTGTTCCCCGACCCTTGGCTCAGCCATATTTTCCTTTGCTTGGTCTCAGTGTTTGGGATCAAAGTTTCTACATTATTCACTATCCAAATGGAAATGCAAACTTCTCATTAAAAGAAATAGTGAGCTGAGTCATTGATCTGAACTCGAGTGGAAAGACCAAAAGAGGGGAAAAAAAAGGTCCATCCTCAACTGACCTGGATGCCCAGATACCCAGATGGATTGCCTACTGGGAATCACGCTAGGTGGTCATTATGGTTTCCTCTAACACCAAGCCCTGTCGATGGTGAATTGTTGGCCTACAGTGGGCTACATCATTATTTAGAAACACTTTAGCTTATTAGGATTAAAATTACCTTCCAGAGGGCCATGGAGAGAGTATATATATGTGGGGAATGGCAGATAGACCACTATAGCCCCAAGTGTTGAGTCTTCAGAAGTCTCTTCCCCCTTAGCAGTCTGTTACTGTCATTCTGCCAGAAAAACTGTGACACAGTTGGCCCTTAGTCCTTTCCAACCGCCCTGAGAAACATCTCATTATCTACCCGGGAACTGCCTTGGACATTCAGTTTCCTGCCTGAGAAACAGACTCTTATTTATGACGATTGACAATTGGAACTGCAACTCCTTCTGGACATATTTGGCACCTGTGCCCAGGGTACAGCCTTAGCCAGACCACTAGAGAAAAAAACACAGAGACAACACAGGAAGTATTGTCTCCTTTCTGTGCTTAGGACCATGAGAAGCAGTCTTTGTTTTATTTTATGGGGCTTGAAGTAGCCCCCAAAGGAAAATTGTTGTCATGATTCTAATAACTCAATGGGGACATGTGGTAGGCAGAATTCTAAAGATGTTTCCCTAAGACATCTGTTCCCAGGTTATTAAATTAAACACTGATCTAGATAGTGTTGTAAAGGGATTTTGAAGATGTAGTTAAAATTCAAAGTCAGTTGATTTTTAGATACGGAGGTTACTCTGGCTGGTCTGATCTAACCATAGGAGCCCTTTGAAAGCAGAGTTTTCTCTGGCTGGTGGCAGAAGGGGGAAGTCAAAGAGATTCAAAGCACAAGAGAAATTCAGTGCATTACCGATGAAAGGGTCCATGTGTAAGGACCAAAGAGTGACCTCTGGGAGCTGAGAACAGCTCTGAGTGACACCCAGCAAAGAATCCTGACATCTGTCCTACAACTGCATGGAACTGCACTATGCCAGCAACCTGGGTGAGCCTAGTAGCACATTCTTCTCCAGAGTCTCAGGAAAGAGCACAGCTCAGCCCACACCTTGATTTGTGAGATCCCAAGCAGAGGACGTAGTGAAAGCTGTGCCCAGACTCCTGACCCATGGAAATTATAAGAGAATAAAGGAATGTTATTTAGAAGCGGCCAAGTGTGTGGTAATTTGTTACACAGCCAAAGAAAACTAATACAGGACATCTAACCAGTCCTCCAAAAGTGTCAAGGCTTCATGTCAGCCTTCTGCATGAGGCCAAGTTTGGCACAGAGAGTATTTAGATCTTACACAAGGCCCCTGGCCCCCTCTTGCAGCCCTGAGCTGAACGCCTCTCACAGAATATTCACTGGCTGAAGCCTCAGTGTGGCCCTCTGGTGACAGGCTAATGACTAACTTGATCCACTGGCAGGCAGAACATTTTTCAGGCCAGCAGGAAAAAGTCCCTGTAATTTTCAGAGATCTGGGTACAAAGCACTTCCACCGTGATTATTTCATGGGGGCCTCATAGCAACCCCCAGTGGTAGGAATGATCATGTTCCCATTTTTCAGATGAAGAATGAGGCCCAAAGAGGGCAAATGGCTGGCTCAAGTTCCCAGAGCTAGCATCAGAAAAGTCCCTGCTGCATAACATACTTTACTATTGGTAACTATTTATGGGTTCTTCCGTCAGTGGCTTGCAAAGCCTTGGGCCTTTGAAACTGTAAGCAGTGCATCAGTGAAACATAATCACCAAGGCTGCTTCTCCTCAGGTATATCTGAACCAAATGGGTAGAGACACCAGAGAACCTAATGAAGAGCGAGGTATCTGTTCATCTTCTGCAGCATCATAATATGCCCTGTGTCGTTCCCTCGGCCCACAAGGCTCTTTGTCCAGATAGCCACCTGGTCCTTGTGATGGTTGATTTTATATGTCAACTTGACTGGGCCACAAGGTGCACAGAGAGAGGCTTAAACATTATTTCTGGGTGTGTCTGTGAGGCTGCTTCTGATGGGTGGAGTGAGTAAAGCAGATGGCCCTCCCCCATATGGGGATAAATGAGGGATCATTTAGCCCACTGAGGGCCTGAATAGAATGAAAAGGCAGAGAAGGAGCTGGAACATGGTCTTTTCGTCTCAGACTGGGACTTAGATCTTCAGAACTCTACCACTGGCTTTCCTGAGTCTCCTGCTTGCAAGTGGCAGATTGAGGGACTTCTCAGCCTTCATAAGCCTGTGAGCCAATTCCTCATAATTAATACCCAAGCAAATAAATATATCCTATTGGTTCTGTTTCTCTGGAGAACCCTGGTGAATACAGTTGTCTCCCTTGCTTCCGTCAGTTCTGCTCAGTGGGGCCTTCTCTGACCACTGTACCTAAAATTTCAATGCCCCTTCAAACCCTTCCTCTTGCTTTATTTTTTCCCTATTGCAATTATCACCACCATTTATTTCTTTATTATCTATCTCTGTGAGAACAAGGTTTTTGTCTGTTTTGTTGACTGTGTTTCACCAGCACTTAGCACATTGACCGACATATAGTAGGTGCTCAATTTTCTTTCTTTCTTTCTTTCTTTCTTTCTTTCTTTCTTTCTTTCTTTCTTTCTTTCTTTCTTTCTTTCTTTCTTTCTTTCCTTATATTTATATTTTTATTTTTTATTAGTTTCAGGTGCACAAGACAAAGTAATACTTAGACGTTTATCATTTATATCCCTCACACTGTGTGAACCCCCCAACCCACATCCACTATCCCTCTGACATCGCACAGAGCAATTACACTTCTCAGTCAATTTTATGGGGGTGAAAAGGGTGAAGGGGAACAGAGGGACATACCTTCAGTTATAAAAAATTAAGTCATGGGGATGTAATGTACAGCATAAGGAAAATAGTCAATATTATCTTAATAACTTTGTATCATGACAGATAATAGTAGATTTACTGTGGTGATCACATTAAAAGGAATATAAATGTTGAATGGCTATTTTGTACACCTGAAACTAACATAATATTGCATGTTAAGAATAATTGAAAAAATAAATTGTATTATTATTATTATTGTTATTAGTATTATTACAGAGCTGGGTGGAATCCTGGTGTATATAAAGTCAAAATCCAGTCCTCCTTATATGGTCAACATGGCCTTTTTGATTCTTTATAGGGACAGAGGTTCTGTCTAGGATCAACCACCCTATCTCCTATTTCTTAGGGATAGAGGGAGGCGGCTCCTATCCCAGACCCTCCATTCTCTGAACCAGGGCTGACTGCAGTGTCACCTGCTCTCCTTTGTTTATGGGCAACAATTTCTCAAAATGATGTCTCGGGACATAAGAGGAAAGATCTTATCTGCCTAATAAGCTGGGAGTCATTTGTACCAAAGGGAGCAGAAGCAACGGATTAATCCTAATGCCTGGGATTTATTTAAAAACGTTAACTGTTCCTAATGTGCAAGATGAAATTGCAGCGCCTGAAGTGCTGAGACATATCAAGTCTGAGCCATCTCCCATGACCAAAGCAGTCCCTCAATAATTAACTGTAATAACCGTTGCCATTGGGACAGACTTTAGGACCAGGATGCTGGACCCGTTAGCACAGGTCCGATTTTCCCAGCAGGCTGGGAGAAAAGCAGAGGCTGCCCTTTGGGCAGTTGTGGCCTACTGCAGACAGCACTCAGGAACCAGTGTTGGGGGATCCAACTAGGGCACACACAAGGCCTTTGACTAGTGTAGCTCTGCTGCTTCTGGGGCAGGCTCTGCAATGATGGAGGTTCCCAGAAGGCTTAGGATTATGAAGAGGTGCAGGTTACATGGGGAGTGAGATAAAGGTTCTTCTGGAAAGGTGTGACAGCACTATGCATACTTACATTGTGTTTAGTAAAACAGCTGACATATTAAGGGTGTGTTTCTTTCTTTGAAGAATGTCCCAATGTCCAAATATCAAATACATCCCCGCATAGCCTTCCCTAATGTCATATGCCCTTATTCTGGCCTGCTCCATGGTCTCCAACACCATAACATACACATATGTGAATGGACACACACACACACACGGACACGCACACGCACACACACACTATCATTTCACCTTCCATTCTTGGTCTTACTCCTCGCCTTACCTCACCTGATTTCAACATCTGCCTTGGGTACCTTTCCATTCACCACTGAATGTAAAGAGACAAATTATTTTTCACCACCAGAAAATGGAAGCCCAAGCTGCATTTGATCTAGAAGAGTGTTCTGGGCCCCCCTCAGCTGGAAACGAGCTTGCATACTGTTTCCCTTTTAAGAGGAGAGAACTAGGGCAGCCCTTTACTTCAAGCAAGTCAAGGTTAATCAAAATTGGAAACCAGACACAAGTAATTCAGGTCTCATTATCTATAACAGCAAGGAATCAGACACAATCTAGATGTTAAACAATATGGACATGGTTAAAAAAATTGTACATCATCTCCAAGGAATATTATGCAGCCATTAAAAATGATCATTATGAAGACAATGTCGCCACATGGAAAATGCTTGCAATTTAATGGGAAGTGGAAAATGCTGACTATAAGACTGGAAATAAACTGTCATTACAGCAATGCAAAAAATAATACACACATGTGGCCAAGGCCTGGGAGGCAAGGTGGGATAGAATATAAACTCTTATGCACTAGGATGTCAGAATTATGGGCTATGTTTTCCGTTGTAATTCACCTATAATGTTGTTTAATGTTGCTATCATGCTGTTGTTGTAGTAAATGACAGTTGAGAATAAAGCAGCTGGATGCCTTTGGTTGGCCGCAGCTGCCTGCACCACACCTCTCAGTAAGAGAAGCCTTCCTCGCTGTCCTTGAAGATGATTATGAGGACAGACGTTGTGGAACAGTTTCTGCTGGTGCTCCTCCCTCACGTGCCCATCCAGCCACAGCCTCTCTGCTCTGTAGGCTGCACGGAAGGACAGAGCAGGCCAGGCCTCTGGACCAGGGGGCAAAGGGACCGATTTCCAACACTGCTGTGACTCCTACCCCTGGCAAATACTGAAGACTCCCTGCATCCTCCACAGTGCCTCGTTTGGTGCTGTGCATACGCTAGTTACTTATTAAACATTTGATTTGGGTTGGCCTTTGGTATTCCCCATCTCAGAGAATTAGTTAGGCCTCACCCATGGGGTTGACCAAAGGCAGTCACCTTTGTCTCCTCCCTCTTCCACACCCCTAGGTGTGCAAGAGGTTCAATCCATCACTGAGTGCTGTGTATCCTGCCTCAGATATCTCAGAGGTCTGAATTTTCTCCATTCTCACTGCCACCCCACAGTCCAAGCATCTGTCATCTCACACTGCAAACTAACAGGTTGCCCAGTCTCCAGCCTCAAACTCATCCTCTGTACAAGTGATGCTAGAACTTTCCTGGCCTGCCGGTGATTGGGGAGAACACACAGCGAGGGAGCAGGGAAGCCTTAGGCCTGTGCACTCATGTCCCTAAGTACCCAGACAAAGTGGCACGTTGTGGGCATGGCCCACGGTTTCTACTGGTTCTGTGAAAATGACACTCACGTTACAGTTGGTTCCCGCAGGGCTTTAGTTTGTCAAGGACAGCGGGAATCCACTGCAGGATGACCCACTGGCATGTAGGATGAAAATATTTTCAATTTTATCCTGCTTTGTTTAGGTATTATCTTATTGTTTCTCTTTCTGTCTAGGGATATTTATGGACGCGGTGTGTTCAGTTGTACATGTTTACATATTGTGGGTAGATGTTTTTGAAAACATTTTATTGATAGGGCAGGTAATGAAAAATGTTGGTTATGAACACTAGCCACCATCTAGATATTTCTAAACTATGATTTGATTGTATCACGCTTCTGCTTGGAACCCTTCAACAGTTTTTCACTGCTGGCAGCATAACCCACCCACAAGCCCTTCATGACCCAGCCCTGCTGACTATTCCAACATTATCTGCCATCAGCCCAAAAAGCCACTTCTTTAGCCTCTAGGATCACCAAGCAGCCCAGAGGAGCTCCTTCGAGGCTTTGTAGGTGCCGATCCAGTGGCATGCTGGAGCCCGCCCCTTGGTGGTGACAGCCCATTGTGGGCATCTCTTCCCCACTGTGCATTCAGTGATGTCAAGCTGGTAGCTTGAAATGGGCCACTGTGGGATTATTTACATCATGGAAAACACAAATCAGAAGTTTCTTTTTCCATAAGATGGACTTTTGAACATTTAGCAACACACCACTGAACTGATCCTTTTTCTTGGACTATCCTTTGCTGAGATCTTCACTGGCCCCTCCTCAAGATCTAGTTCAAGCAACATAGCATCCAGGCAGCTTTCCCTCACCCCTTTTGCGCCCATGCCTGTCCTCTGGGCTCTGGTGCAAACATCTATTATGTCCCTATGAAGTCTTAAGGGCAGAGCTCATGTCTGAGTCACCCTGCACAAAGTGCTGCCTGGGTAGTCAGCGAATGTTTGCCAAACGGAATGATAATTCTCATAGAGCTTGGATACCTTGATGCCTATAGCCCCTGTGGGTCCTGGTGAGCTTGCTTGGTAGAGTTAAACCCTGGGGATAGCTGGAGCCAGAATGAGAAAGTCCCCAGCCTCTCTTAGAACTCGCCAGACTAATAACTCAGCTCTAACAGCACGGTCCGCCATCCTCTTCCTTGCTCAGGGTGTCAGGCTAACAGCTTCCTCAACTTTTTCCCAGCTTCTGTCAGACATCCTGAATGGCCTAGAGGCTGTTCTAGGGGAACTGGTTCTCCTGCTGAAGAAATGAGCATTCACACCTCATACCTGAGCAAACAGCTGCTGAGAAAACCATTATGCCAGAGGCGAGAGGTAGAGAAATGTATCCCACTGGATTGGAAACGGAGATTTGTTTTCTTTTTGCAATAATCCCTTAGAACATTTTTGTAGCACTACCAAGTTGGTGCCTGGCACACCACTCTACCGTCATTCTAAAAACAGAATTTTAGATCCCAGGCTTCCCTGAAGGGGGAGGGGGAAGGCCCTTTCGAAAGGAGAGCAGCAATGTCTGATCTCAGTAACCAGATACCAACGCAGGAGAGGAAATGATAACATATATATATATATATATATATATATATATATATATAGAGAGAGAGAGAGAGAGAGAGAGAGAGAGAGAGAGAGAGTTAGTTAGCGAGGGTTCTCTAGAGAAACAGAACCAATAAAACAAGGGTACATTCTGACAAATGTGTCATTAGGCGATTTTACCATCATGCGAACATCATCAATTGCAGTTCCACAAACCCAGATGGTATAACCTGCTACCATATACCTAGGCTATATGGCATAGCCTATCGCCCCTCGGCTAAAAACATGTTACTGTACTGAATACTGTAAGCAATTGTAACACAATGGTATTTGTGTATGTAAACATATCTAAACATAGAAAGGTAGAGTAAAAATACAATATAAAAGATGGCACACCTCTGTAGGACACTTAGCCATGAATGGAGCTTGCAGGACTGAAAGTTGCTCTGGGTGAGTCAGTGAGTGAGCGGTGTGTGAATGTGAAGGCTAGGACATGGCTGCACACTACTGAGACTTTAGAAACACTGTCCCACCAGTCCTCTCCCTGCTTCCCTCTGACAGGATTGGAAATAGAACATCAAAGCTGTCAGTGCTGCTCTGTGAATGGGGATACAGGCTGGATTGATTGGAAATATGGAGGAGAAATTTGCTGGGTAAGGTGTAGAGAGCCATAATAGTGACTGACAGGAGGGAGTGAAAGCTGCCTGAGGACCAGCAGGAGCAAGAAATCAAATGGAGAGATAAAGGAATGTAGGGGATTGTCATGGTAATGTGGTTTTGGCTATTGCACATTGGAGCAGTGGTCAGATTAAGGAACTTTGTGAGATTCACTAAAAAAAGAAGGTGTTTAACATGAAGAGGGTATAGAACCAAAGATTCAAAAAATTGACCTTGGAAATTTGTGTTTGGTTCCATTGACCCTATCTGGCACAAAGGGCTCTCTCTGGCATTGAACTGATGGAAGAAATATCACTTACCTATGCTTTACATCATTGCAACCTGAAAATATTTCCAAAGTACAGGGACAGCTTTTACTAAAATGACAGTGGCATGTAATGCTTGTCTTTTTGGTTTGTTTGTTTGTCTGTTTTTAAATTTATTGGGGTGACAATTGTTAGTAAAATTACATAGATTTCAGGTGTACAATTCTGTATTACATCATCTGTAAATCCCATTGTGTGTTCGCCACCCAAAGTCAGTTCTCCTTCTGTCACCATATATTTGATCTCCTTTACCCTCATCTCCCACCCCACACCCCCCTTACCCTCTGGTAACCACTAAACTATTGTCTGTGTCTATGAGTTTTTGTTTCTTATTTATTTGTCTTGTTCTTTTGTTGTTTTTAGTTTATATACCATGTATCAGTGAAATCATATGGTTCTCTGCTTTTTCTGTCTGACTTATTTCGCTTAGCATCATACTCTCAAGATCCATCCATGTTGTCACAAATCGTCCTATTTCATCTTTTCTTACCACCAAATAGTATTCCATTGTGTCTATATACCACAACTTCTTTATCCATTCATCTATCGAAGGGCATTTTGGTTGTTTCCATGTCTTGGCCACCGTAAACAAAGCTGCAATGAACATTGGAGCCCACGTGTCTTTATGGATAAATGTTTTCAGATTTTTTGGGTAGATACCCAGGAGAGGGATTGCTGGGTCATATCCTAATTCTATTCATAATTTTTTGAGGAACCTCCACACTGCCTTCCATAATGGCTGCACCAGTCTGCATTCCCACCAACAGTGTATGAGGGTTCCTTTTTCTACACAGCCTTCATTCACGTGCCCTATTGCCAAGTATGTGCTTTTCCCCTCATTGAAGGGTATTACTGTCACCCAGTGCCCAAGCCAGAATGCCAGGAGTCATCCTTGATTTTTCTTTTTCTTCTGCCCTTCAATCCAATTCATCCGCCAGCACTATTAACCCTGGCATAAAAATATCATGCTCCTTTCTCTCCAACTGCACTGTGATTCAGTCCAGAGTCCACTATCTCTTTCCTGGGACACTGTGTATTCATTTCTGTATCAGTCTGGGTCCAATCATGACAGGAAAACTACACAATGATTTAAACATGGAATTATTGTATATAAAGAATGATTAACTAGCAATTTTGCAAAATGAAAAAGTTTTAGAGATCTGTTTCACAACAATGTGAATATACTTATGACTACGGTTGGGGACACTAAAATGGTTAAGATGGTAAATTTTATGCTATGTATTTTTAACCACAATTTAAAAAATATTATGCTCAGTGAAAAAAGTCAGACACAGAAGAACACATAGTCTAGAATTGTCCAGAGAAGGCTAATCTATAGAGACAGAAAGTAGATGAGTGGTTGTCCGGGGCTGGTGATGGAGACAGGGAGTGACTGCTCATGGGCATAACATTTCTTAGATTGTGGTGGTGGTTTCACAACTTTGTACATTTATTGAAAATCATTGAATGGTACACTTAATACTAGTAGATGTTATGGTTTATAAATTATACCTCAATAAAACTATTTAAAGAAAAGCATTATTAACTATGACGGGTTGGATTAACAGGGGATTAGCTAGTAGGAAGTAAAGAGAGCACTAAAGATCATAGGAATAGCAGTTATAAGGAGCAGGCACCACCTCTAGGGGTCATATGCAGCACACACTGAAAAGCCCCTTCTATCCTCTAGGCATTGTTCCATATCTGGAATTCCCACTGGACTGTCCAGTTCATGGAGAAACAACTTTATCAGTCATGGTCATAGCCATATCCCCAGGGCCCAGCACAGTGACAGAAACTCAGTAAATGCTCAGTAATATCATTAAATAAAATCTAAATGATGATAGACATCTCATTGCAGTTGCATGGAATCTGTTAGGGAGCACTGTGTTTGATGGACTGAGCCAGGGGACTTCTGAGGTGAGTGAGTTTCATCAAGGAAAACTCCAGGAAGTCAATTACATTTTATACCAGATAAGGAAGGGGTGGGGGACCTAGATTGCCATAAAACGGTAGAATCAATGCAAGGAATACAATACCTAAAAACACTGGCTTGACTAAAACAGAAAAAGTTGTAGTAGAGAAAGGGGAAATGAGGTGACGGTGGAAGCAACAGCAGAAGGGGCATAGCTGTCTAGCTGATCCAGGAGCCCCTCAGGATGATTAAAACCAGATGTTTGTTTTTGTTTTTTGTTTGTTTGTTTTTTAATTGGGGAACAATGTGTTTTTCCAGGACCCATCAGCTCCATGTCAAGTCATTGTTTTTCAATCTAGTTGTGGAGGCCCAGCTGAGCTCCAAGCTCAAGCTGTTGTTTTCAATCTAGTTGTGGAGAACGCAGCTCACTGGCCCATGTGGGAATCGAACCAGCAACCTTGCTGTTAAGAGCTTGTGTTCTAACCAACTGAGCCATCTGGCCGCCCCAAAACCAGATGTTTTTGGAAGATGAATGTGGCCTTTGTGCATCTGAATGGGCTTCAAGGAGTGGAGAGAGGGCAGTACAGGCAAGGGAAAATTCTGATTCCTGGCGACTAAACTTAAACTATTGGCCAGTGTAGGTAGGAGAGGAAGGGGTGTATAGACAATAGAGTTAAAAAAAGGGGGGGAGATTATACTACATACTGGACTCTGTGCTGGGCTCAAGGGGTAAAAGATTTGTGGTCTCCTCTTTGTGGAACTTCTTAGTGAGAGAGAGAGAGATATTAACCAGTAGTTACAGAAATGAGTTCCAATTGCCAACTGGGGTAAGTGTTAAGAAGGAAAATTGCAACCTGCATTGAGAGTGAAAACCAACATGGCCTGACCTAGCCCAGGGGATGAAGGGAGACCTCCCCAAGGTACTGATGAGGAAACTGAGATCTGAGTTAACTAGATGCTTGTGGTGGTTGGGTAGTGAGGCTGTGGAGAGAGCGCACAAGGGAGAGAGAAGCTCGTGTTCACACACCGGTATGTGTATGTGCACATGGCTTACACCACTCTTCTATCTTTGGAGGTCCTAAGGGACTTGTCTAAGGCAGAGAGCAGGCTCCCACGAACATTTTGTGGCCAATGAGGCTTATTCACTCTGGCACATTTGTCCTCAGCCTCCACTAAACCCTCTGGGTATTTTCAGCAAGTTAGTGCACCCACTCACAGCAAACCTATTGACTCGATAGGGAAACCAAAGCACAGAAGGTTGAAGTGATTGCGCTAAAACCACATAGAGCGAGCCCATGTGCTCCCCTGAAGGTGCTATTTTGGGACAGATTCAAATTGGGAGTCAAGTAATCAATTAGGTCTGCTAACTGTCGATCGGTCTCAGCCATTAAGACAACACATCGGTGGTCTTGTTATTGACACAGACACAGTAACTCAGAGACAAGCTGAGGAGAAAGGCCATAGCTATACTGGTCAATAAGGCACTTTTGGTCCTGATAAAGCAAGCAATTAGGACTAGCCTTTCTTCATTTTTCACCTCCTCGTCAGAGTGGATCTCTAGCCAAATCTATCAATGCAAGAAGGTGGGGCTAAGGGTTGACGTTTAAGTCATTCCGGGGGACGTAAGAAAAAGAAGAGCATAGGCCAAGAAATTCCACATGAGCTATTTGTCAAAACCTCCAGATCTCAGAAGTGTGAGAAAATCGGAAGCAACCCAATAGAGAGCCGCTGCCCTGCACTTCCCCTCCGCAGTGCAAAGCATCACTGGCGCTAACTCACTCCATCCCAAGCTGGACAGATTCAAAAGACTACTATGTGTCGGGAGGGAGAGAGAGGTGAGGTCTCCATGTCTCCATGTGGCAAACTTGGGAACCTCACTAACTCTTCCCAATTTCTGCTCCTCTCCTGCTCCCAGCTCCAGGCACACAGGTCCACTGAAGAGATAATAAAGAAGGGACAAGGCGAGAGCCACCTCTGTGTCATTTCTGTATCCCCAATGCCTGGCACTGAGTAGACACTCTGTTAATATTGCTTTCATTGACTCCCTCCCTGTTTTCCTAGGAATCCCCCAGCCCTGATTTAGCAGTCCCTGGATTCTGTTCACAGATGTACCCTGGATTAAATTCTATCTTTCCTGGAATAGCTGTGAGCAAAGGAGCTCCTTCTGCCTGCATGTCATTTAGTCTCTCCCTTGCCATTCTTTCTGACCTAGCACAGAGTTACTCTACTGAAAGCCCCTGGCCGCTTTCCCCAAGTCATCCATCTGCCTGCAAGGACAGCTCTGGGCCCCAGTTTCTCCCCATCTCAGGAAAATCTATAACTCCCACACAAGCACATCACAAGATCAAGTTCATATTCATTTGGCTTCCTCAACATCATCTCCTAAGTCAGGTCTTGAGTTTGGCTTCGCTGATGGAAAGGCTGTGTTTTGGGGAAGAGTCCCAGCATTCAGCATTATTCATCCATAAAAGTGTCCCCAAGGCTTTCTACATGTGGAGACAGCAGCTCACAGCCTTGCCAGCAGCTGAAGGGCAGAGTGGTAGTCTTGCAGCACCCAGAGGGGTCAGTAGTCTCCTTGTAACCCTCAAACTGAGAAGGAGCTTCTCTGGGCCAAAGAGGTCTCTGCTGAGACAGGGAGACTCAGAAGTCCTAAGTCCCAGCCAAGGGCTCACCTGGACAATGCCTTTCCTTTCTCAGGTGGCACAAGGGTCTTATATCCCTGGCATGAGCCTTTGACGTGGTGGTGGCCAGGCCCCCCAGAGCCTCCTGAAAGAGGACCCTGAAGTGGAGCCTTGAACAGGGGGCTGATCTGGAGAGAAGGAAAACAAGGAAGGGGATTCCAGAGCACAAGCAAAGGGATAGAGGTGGGAAAACCAGTGACTGAAAGTAGCAACAAGTTGTTTTGTTTTCTTGAACTCTAGACTGTGGAAAAGCAGTGTGAGAGTTAAGGCTAAGGAGGGATGCAGGAGCTGAATTCCTTAGATTCTCTGACAGGAGCTGCCAGCAAGGACTTGGACTTTCACTGAAGGCGGTGCCAAGCCTCTGAAACGTTTTGAGCAGAAGGGTGACACAAGCAAATTTGTACTTTAAAAGGCTCCATCTGCTGTGTGGTGTTTAGAAGACCACTCAGGAGGCTGGCTAGTTGGGCATTGAGATGGTGGTGGCCTGAGGTCTTAGGGTTGAAGAGAAATAGACTGGATCCAGAGATCATTAAAAAGATAAAGGGACAGCACATAGTGACTGACTGAATTGGGGACATAAAAGCCAGGAAAAATTTGAGGATTTATATAATTCATTAAGATTTATGAATCCAAAAATATGTACATTAACTAGCTTTTACTGAGCATCAAATGTATACAGAGCTCTGTGCTTGGTAATAGGTACCAGAGGTACATAATACATGGTGCCTGCACTTAAGTGACTCTAAGTCTGATGGGGAAAAAAACAGGCAATAAGTTAAGAATGGGGTATCCCTGGTTGCTAAGGGGCACAGAGGAGGGGTTCCACATCTAGCCTCAAGAAGATGGGAAGGCTAAAGGGAAAATTCTGACAAGAGCTAACCGCTGAGCTGAGTCTTGATGGGGACCAGGAGAAGGGAAGAGGATACAGGTACTGCAAGCAAGTGTACACCATATGTGAAGGCAGCGAGGTGTGAAACAGCATGATGCATGTGTGTGAGCCAGGCACGAGGCGGATGGTAGCACCATTAGTTGCGATCTGGGACACAGGAAGCAGAACAGCTTGTGGTGGTGGTGGCAGTGGGGGGAGGCAGGGTTGGGTTCTGCCTTGGACATATTGTGTTCAAGGAGCTGGAGGAGAAGTTAAATAATGTCTACAAGAGCTCCTGTGGAGACAGAGCTGGACTTAGGAGGGATGGTGATGGTGACCTGTATGGGGTATCTTGCCCTTCAACTTCACAGTAACATAAGATCAGTGGGGGTTATCCGAGGCAGTGCCCTTTGGTTGCAGAGCTCTGTGTCCCCACATTAGACCCATGTTTGGGGTGGAAACTGTTGGGTTACCTGGGATCTGAACGGTGGAGGCCCCTTTAGTGCCTGAAAGCATATGCTCCTTTTGCCTCATGTGGTTGGTCTGGGAAAGAAGGTGGATCACCAAGCTCATGTACACACCAGAGGTGCAAGGGGTGGCAAAGCCCACCTTGGCCACCTAGTCTCCCAACTCCTTCTTTCCTTAGCCACTCTTTCTGCTCCCTGTCCACAGTCAGGGCTCAATCTATCTGTGTCTGGTCCATGTTCCCAGCCCTGCTCCTCCCTCAGAAAGCTGGCTGCACTTGAAGGGAGGGTTGACTGCCTGGCTGTCAACGACCAACTCTGAGCCCAGGACTGTGCCTGAGAAACAAAGAAACCTATCAGTCCACAGAGATATCTCATTTTTCCCATTGTCTGCTTTACCCAGTAGGGTAGACATGTGTTCAAAAGGTAAGAAAAGGGAAGAGAAAGGGCAATGTAAGTACTAGGAGTGGTGAGTCTGCAAGAGTGTCAGGGGCTGAAGATTAGGACAGTGGAGGGAAGGGAGATTGGCCTTCAGTGAGCAGAGAGAGATGGGCATTCAGTAAAGAGGTCAATCACGAGCGCCTATTAAGCTAGGTTAAGGAGTTTGAACTTTGTTCTAGTAACAATGAGGGGCCATTGGAAGTTTTTTTTTTCTTTTCCCTGAAGAATGACTTTATTGTTTCTGTAAAATGTATGTGTTCTCCTAATTAGAAATGAATTCAATACAGAAAAGGTCAATGAAGGAAATTAAAAATAACTTCAATCTCTACACAGTAATCATGGTCAGGGCAAGCCTCATTCTAACCTTGCCTTTATGTTCATACTTAGAAGTGAGGATAGGCCTAGAGGACGGGGTGGGGGGGGGCTGTGGGGGAAGAGAGGTGACTAATTTTCAATGGTATCCTTGTATAAATGATATCTTAAACAAAAATATAAAATGTAATTTACCTATAATTTGAGAGAAGTCCTCTTCTCTTAAAGAAGAGGTGACACCTCAGTGGAGCCTGTTACAACCTAGGTGTCTAGGTTGTAAGACGGTCTCTCTGGCTATTATGATGGGGGAGAGATTGAGAGGAAGGAACGTTGGATGTCACAGGACCAGGTGAGAGCCGCCATAGTCATCCAGGTGAAAATAGTGAAAGCTCAAATGAGGCAAGGTTAGTGGGCTTTGAGAGGAGGGGTGGGGAGAAGCTCTAGTGTAGAAGCAGATTTCGTAGGACCTGGTTTGTCATGGGGGAAAACACCAAGGAAGCTATCCTAGATGACTCATAGGGCTCAAATCTTAGTGATTAGGAGGTATTAATGCCATGATCAGAAATAGGCTAAGCAGGCAGAACAGGTTTGATGGGGGAGACAGTGTTGCTTCAGATGTGTGAAGATTCTGAGGCTGGTGGGGCGTCTAACAGACAGTTGGAGATGGGAATCTTGGGCTCAGATGGAAACAGGACTGAAGAAGATAAGGACCTGGGAACCATCCACACAGAAGTGAGCACAGAAACTGTGGGAGTGTGAGAGATCTCCAGAGGAGAAAGTGTTGAGACAGAGAACTAAGCCAAGGACAGAAGCTTAGTGAGTGTTTATGTTAGGAGATGGGAGGAAGGAGAGAAGCCAAGGGGAGCCATCAGGATTGGGAAGAGGCCCACATTCCTGTCTCTGTGCTGCATTCCTGGTAGTTTTCAGAAACCTTCTTGGAGACTCAAATGCAGGGTGTGCTTGGTGAGAGAGAAGAAGACCAACCTGCAATGGCAGCTGGGAAGCAAAGAACTTCATCTCAGGGGAGTGGGGCTAGCAGCTCCGTAGAGATGGCTTGAGGAAGCAGTGAGCAAGATGGAACCATTGGATGTGGCAGTTAGGAGGTCTTGAGTGTCTGTTGTGGGATCAGGTTCTGGGAAGTACTGGGAGATAGAGACAGATGGCTGGGAGTTGAGGAAGGAGCCAGGGTGAGGATGGGATGGCCTTGAAGTCAATCTCCACTCTCCAGATGTTTGGGGTGAAAGCAAAGGAAAAACCAAAGTAGTCCAGGAGAGTAGGACTTGCCTAGGCATTTCTAGACACAGGACAAGAGGCAACAGAGCAAAAGAAAAAAAAGCTGGGAAGGAAGTATGGACGGTGGTGATTCACAAAGCTGGGACCTGAGGAAACTGGATGGGGAGCACAGTAAGAGTGCCAGTAAAGAGGTGGGCCTCAGGACTAGAGGAGAGCAGAAATATTGAAGTGGAGAAAACACAACTTTTTAGGCTTAAGGGAAGGAACGATACCATCAGTAACCACCGTTCTTTAAGCATATACACAGTGCCAGGCATCAGGCTGAGTGCTTCTCAGGCATTATTTGGTGTCATTCGCATAATGACCCGCGAAGTAGGTTTCATTATTACCTGTATTCTACCGAAGAAGGAAATGAAACACACGAATCAAATATCCCACTGCTGGTTAGTGAGAGAGATAGGACTCCAGCCCAGACCTATGGGACAACAAGGTCCAGGTTTTCGCTCATTCATGTTGAATGGCCTCACAGTAAGTTTCCTGCAGGTGAGGGGGGTGACGGTGTGACTGGGAGTAAGACAAGTATGGAATGGCCTCAGGAGAACTGATATGGAAATAGAATGAAGTTTGGGTCAAACAGGATGTGACCAGCAAACAAGACGTGATCAGCAGCCTTGCCCAGAGGCAGGGAGAATCCAGTTGCCCTAGAGGCCAGTGCTTCAATGCCCAGATTCATACAGATATTATTCCCCTTTTATAAATGAAACCCCAAGTTCCTGAGCCATGACTGGTGCACAAAGCTTCTGACTGCTAGGATAGTACTGGTTCTTGTAGTCTAGTAGATGGCTGCACACAGGTGGCTGGGACTGCCAAGACACCAGCCCTTTCCAGCACACAGGGACAGCATGGCTCAGAAACTGCAGTTCCAAGTAACCAGGCTCTGTGCAGTCCACCAGATCTGGATTTAAACATCAACTCCATCACCTACTGGCCATGTGCCCTTCAGTCGGCTGCCCCAGCTCGCCAAAACTCCAAGTCCTCTGTAAACTGGAAGTAATAATAACACCCACCTCACAAGACTGTTGTTGGGATAAAACATAACCCATGTGAGGTATGTAGCACTGTGCCGAATGAGCGGTCACTAAATGCTGGAGCTGTTGTTCTTGTGGCTGTGGTTGCCATGGGTGGGGAGGACATGGCTTAGAGACAGACAGCCTGGACTCAGGTCCCTGGCTGACCACTTCATTGCTCTGATGTGGACAAGTTGCTTCATGCTGGAGCCAGTTTCCTCAGCAATAGATGGGGGATAATTCATAGGTGTCTGTGGGGATCAATTAAGTAGTCGATGGGAAAGTGCTTTGACAGCTACAAAGTGCCCCCACAAAGTTACTTATTTAATTCTACCTTGGAACTAAAAGATCGGCCTTCTAGAGAACCAGACACAAAGGATGAGGAGAGAGGAAAATAACTCAGCTAATGAACTCCATAAATCAAAACTGAGAAAGTTTGGAAGAAGGTGGGAAAAAAAGACTTCCTATTTCTCTGAGGCAGGAAGGAATACATTTCATTCTAGTGAGAAAGCATTTGGAAACTGCTCCAGACCAGGATTTGGACACACCCTCTTAGGGGGACAGGGCTGAGTCTGCTTTGGTCCCTGTTTGCCATCAGTTCCCCCAGGTTACTTTCACACACCTAACTCTACCACTAAATAGAGAGCGGATAAGCATAGCAGAGGGTATAGATATCAGGATGGGCTTCTTGGAAGAAGTGGCATTTGGACTGGGCTTTGTAAGATGAGTAGGTGAGCAATGTGTGAAGGGTAGCGGTAGCTGTCAGAGGGATGAAAGGAAAAACTTGAGCAAAAGCACAGTAGCAGGAAGTTGTATGAGCTTAGGGAACAGCAAGTCAGCCCATGTGACTGAACAGAAGTGTTTGTGAGTGAGGGGCAGAGGTGGCAGATGAACCCAGAAAGGTAAATTGGAGCAGCTCACAGAGCATCTTAAGGTGGCCGAGGATCTTGGACTTTGTCCTGCAGATAATGGGGACACACTGCAATGGGTGACCAGTGCCTTCCAACTGTCCTGGCCTCACACAGTGTTCTAAACAACGTAGGTGTTAAAAACAAGTTCATTTGATTGCTGAGACATACTGTGTGGCTGGAGTTTCAGCCTGGCCTGTTCCCACCAAAGCAGAGCTGACTGCAGCCAAAGGAAATGGTCGGTCATGTCCTCCACAGCTCAGGAAAATGGCTCTCTATGGAGGTCTCTCCAGGGCCCCAAGAAGACCAAGCTCTGCCTCAGCCAGACAGCTCTCTGCTAGAAGAAAGTGGGAGGCCATGAGCACCCTGGTAAAAGCCTACTGATTCTTATGTTCCTCACCTCCCCTTAAATGTTTTTCTCCTCACTTGTGGCTTTTCCACTCATCGTCTGGCCCAAACTGCCTCCTGCTCATTTCTGAACTCCGGTACTCTACGTTAATTTTGATGCCTATAGATGCCTATATGACCCTTGATCTTTGTCAACTTGCCAACCATTGCTGCCCTGTGTACTAGTCTCCCCTTTCCCCCCAAACACACACAAGCAGGCAAATCCCTGCCAATATACAGAGGTAGGTTTAGCAGCGCCTTTGAACACACATGCTCCAATCTCGTTAGTATTGGGGAGCTGTTCTGTCTGGGTAGGTTGGCCCTTTACAAACCTGACAATGACTAATCTGCCAAGTGACTGCTTCATTGTAGAAAGATTCATAGCTTTATCCAGAAAAAAGGTCAGATTCATTGGTTCTAGTCAATTAGAGAATAATTTATTTTCTCTCTTCCTTCAGTGACCTCCAAGATTGTATGTGGTTTACCAGCAAGAGGCCAATCTCCAAGGCAAAGCCAGGCACACCAATAATCCCCCAAAAGGCAGAAATGAGGCAAATGAACTATCCAAGCTTCTCCGGGTTAGAAGTCCCAGCTGAGTCTCGTTCCCCACTGATCACCATCACAAGGAAATTAAAGTAGCTTCGGGTCCATCAAACGCACTGGAAATCACCAGTATTTTAGAAATTGAGGTTGTGTGGGCAGACTTTAACAAGATGGCTAGTTCCTCACTAGAATTACCCTGCAATTAGGATAAACAGTCACTGGGTAGTAGATATAAGAGTCTTGGTTATGTCCTTCTGATAAAGACAGCTAGACTCTCTTTGGGAATGGCTAAGTGAATAAAATTAATAAGCTTTACTACTCAATTGTAACCTAACAAGGACACTGCTTCATTAATGCAGCTGGGCATTAAGATAAACTGTAATAGAATGATTAAATGGGATACACAAGTAGAGCAGTGTTTACAGAAATACAAGTTCCTAGGAACTTTAAAGAAACTTTCTTGCTAAGTCTAAACTGATCAACCTAGTCCTTTTTTTCCATTTTCTCTTGCTTTAACCTGCTAGTTTCTACATCAGGTTTATACTGAGCTTCCTTCACATTGTCTTTTTTTTAAGGAGGGCACAGCTCACAGTGGCCCATGCAGGCATCGAACCAGCAACCTTGGTGTTATTAGCACCGCACTCTAACAAACTGAATTAACCGGCCACCTCATTCCTTCACATTTCTGACTGTCTGCTACCTCAACCAAGGATCTAAGAAAGAACAACGACTTGGTCACCTTTCCTTTGACACCACCCTGCCCCATCATGAGTTGTGATATTGAAGGAATCATTCTTGTGGCTCTTCCCAACAGCCCTCTACTGAAGTCGTTAATCAGAGATGCCATTTTCTTTTCATCATAGTGTTTCTGCCTTTGTTTTCAAGGAATCTGAGAGAATCCAAAAGGGGAAGAAAGATGGCCATGTGTAGACTGCTTCCCATCCTGAAACCCTGTGACTGTATTTTCCCCAATCAGAAGGGATTAAATGTTCCTTCTCCAAACCTAAATTCCTTGCCCTCAAAAGCTTATGGTATTTATAATATATGTGTATGTTGGATGGTCCCTTAGTAATCACCACTCCTCAAACTGTTTTTTGTTAGGATTTGGACTTGGGAAACTGAATTATGCCAGAATGGAATGATTAAGAGAATATTCCAAGAGCATAAGCAGATTTCTAAACAAGCATATGTAAATGTTTTTTCCATATGTGCTGTGAAATCAGACCCAACATCAGAGTTCTCTACTGTAGCTCTGCTCTAGGGTCCTTGTAGGAAACGCCCAATTGTGATTTTTTTTTTTCCTGTGGGATGAGGATAGAAACTCAAGGACTTGGGAGTTATTTCCTTTGTCTGCAGCTGCTGAGGTGGGAAAGACTCACTTGAGTCTGATTGGAAAATAGACATCCGGGATTTTGGTTTAGATCAACAGCTGGAAAGAAGACTGTGGAAGCAGGAACCTGCAGATCCAGAGAATAGAGAAATGCTGAGAAACAGGGAAAGTGTGATGAGCTTCCCCCGCCAGGATAATAGAAAAATCCGAGGCATGGGATTCCAGGCACTATCACAGAGAAGTTGGGGAACAGGGAGGAGATGAAGACCAGAGACAAAGTGAGGTACAAGAGACCTTTGGAAGATTCCAGAACATTTCCTATTAGTCCCTAATGCAAAAGGTCTGTGACTTCTTTAGGACAGGAGAAATAAAGGTGGAATGCAGGAGGACTCTGTCAGGTCATTTCCCAAATGAAGAAGAGTGGCCCAAAGGGTAAGAGGAGGGGAGTAGAAGTAGACAGTGGCCTTAGAGCAGCAGGAAGTGAGGGGAGTGCTAGGAACCATCCCAGGTTCTTAGACACACCTTGAGGGTTTCACAGAACCCAGACATCCCTATTAGCCCGTTGTCACTCCCTAGCTGTTGGTAGACTGATCTGAAACCCCACAAGTCCTTGCAATGTCACATAACATTTCTACCCTGACAAGTCTGGGATTCTCGGCTTCAACCAGGGCCTCTGCCCACTTTGGATTGGCATGAATTCTCTAACAAGGCCTATGTTTTCATTATTTTCCCCCTAATCGGACTATGTCCGGCCAGAGGTCCATACCAAGAAACCTAGATCTCCAGCCCAGACACAGAGAAGCCTCTATCCCACATCAGTGGTCTGTCTCCTCCTAACTTTGCTATTTGTAGTTCCCCTCCTGCCTCAGCCACTCATCTGGCTTCTGGCCTCAGCTGACCTGCTCTGAGGAGCCTTGCAAGTGAAACTTTCTCTGAAACAAATGACCAGCCTCCTTTGGCGTGATTCTAGATGCCCAGAAGATTACTATCTGTCAGAATCCCTTTTATTCCTTACTGTTTTTTGTTTCTAGCCTCCCATGCTACTTCTTCTGGCCAAGTCTATGCAGGGGCTACCTGATCCCAGAACCTCAGTGTCTCATTCCTAGCCTGTGGCTTGGCCTTGGTTCTGTTTACTCTGTGACTCATGGCACTGACTGCTGGCTAGAGCCCTTCACTTATTACTTGCAGCACTTGGACTGGGCCTCAAGTTTCTGGATACCTTCCTCAATCCAGGCCTCAGCCCAGATGTTGGTGTGCAGACCTCTACCTCAACATTGGATGTTCTTCCCATTTTCCAGTCAGCCTATGTGTCAGTGACAGTGAAGAGGCCTACAGGGGCCTGTGCTCCTTCCTCCATATGGGGGTGATAGCAAAGCAATTGACCCAAGTCCTTGGCTCACAGCACCAAGGTCTGATGAGGGAAAATGAGTAAAACTAAAGAGGCTGGTGAACTCTGTCTAAAGAGTCATCAGAGAGTTCTCTAACTGAGCTAGGATTGCTCCAGGAGCCCTCAGATAGCCAGTGGTGATAGCCAGCAAGAGAGGTCAAGAGAAGCCTGCCCATAAATAGAATCAGTACATATGGACATAGAAGCGAAAGAAAACTAAGAACAGGCTGCTGCTGTATTTTGGGTGGCCAAAGTGCTCAGAGGAATAATCAGAATCTCCACACTCCCTCCCAAATCCAAGGCTTACCTAGAAGAAACCAGTATCCCAGATCAGCAGTGTCCAGTAGTGGCTACCATGTTGAACAGTGTACATGGAGAACATTACCCTTTTTCCCAAATGGACTTCCTGCAATAAGGATGAAGAACGAATGTACAAATGACTAGTGAACCTCTCATCAGCATATGGGGCCAGACCAGAAGGGAGGGAAGGGGAGAGGGATAGAGACTTGTGTTTTGTTATTCCCAGGCTAGCTCTCTGCTCCGTGAGGAGGTTTGGACTTGTCCTGCCTTGCCTTGCTGTATCCCTGCCTCACTGGCCATTTCAGTTTTCAACTATATGACAATACATGTACATTTTTATTGTTATTTAAGAGGATTTAAACACATGAAGAAAGAGAGTTTATTTCTGTATGGGAAACCTCGTTATCAAAGAAATATCAGCTTTTCCCAAATAAATGTACAGATTTAACATAATCCCAACTGGATTTTGGGGGACCTAGACGGGATGATTCTAAAGCTGATCTGTATATTGATTCATATCTTTTTTTATGCTCATAAAATGTATACATTTATAACGTGTGTGTGTGTTTTAACAAAAATGACATTATACCATACATATTATTCTGTAACTTTCTTAAAAAAATTAGTATGTCATTGGCACCAAAATTTGAATAAAGTCCACATATTTAATAGGAAAAAACACACAAAGCTGATGATCTGGAATATATGCAATTGATAATAGCTGGAAATATTTTTAAAAAACAAACAAGGGAACACTTGCATAACAGATATTAAAATATATTCTAAAGTCACAATAATTACAATGAGATGTGACAGAAGAGACAGATTTGTGTACAGAATAGGCCTAGGAGCAGACTCAAAGTGAGAATATTTAGTATATGATATAGGAGGCATCTCAAATTGGTATAGAAATATGTTGAGAAAAATGGATAGGTATGTGGGGAAAAATTAACTTAGATCTTCTCATGCAGAGAAACAAAACAAAACAAAACAAAGCCACAATCTAATACTAATCTTTCACAGTGTCATCTGGAGGAAGCAGGAATCTAAATCTGAATAACAATGCACTTTTTTGTATCTAGATGATTTCGCTCATTATGATGACTTGGGGATGCTTCTGTGCTGTTGTACATCAGTAATGATCTTTTGTTGCTGAGCAGTGCTCTATTGGCTAAGTATGCCACAGTGTGTGTACCTAGTTTGTGTACACAAGTCTATCCAGTTTGCTTATGATCATCCTGCTGGTGCACATCTGAGTTGTTTCCAGTCTTAGGCTATTATTGATAAAGCTGCTGTGAACGTTCATGTATGATTCTTTTTATAGACATGTATTTTCATGGCTTTTGGGTAAAAACCTAGGAGTTGAAGGCTGGGTCGTCACATAAGTAGATGTTGAGTTTTATAAGAAACTACCAGACCTTTTCCCAAAGCAATCATATCCTTTTACATTCTTACAACAACGTGTGACAGCTCTGCTTCCTCCAAATCCTCATCAATGTCTGGTATCATCAGTCTTTTTATTTTGAACTATTCTGGTAAGTGTGTAGTGGTGTATTGTTGTGATTTTAATTTTCATTTCCAAGATAACTAATGGTGGAAGCAATTTTTCGTGTGCTTATTGTTGATTTGTTGATCTTCTTTCATGAAGTGTTCATTCAATTTTTTTGCCCATCTTTAATTGTTTCTTTGTTTTTACTATTGATTTGTAGAAGTTCTTTATATATCCTGAATGCCAGTCCCTTGTCAAATATGTCTTTTTAGTGACGAAAAACAAAGGCCTACAACCAAGATTGCTCTATCCAGCAAGGCTATCATTTAAAATTGAAGGAGAGATAAAGAGCTTCCCAGAAAAGAATAAGCTAAAGGAATTCATTACCACCAAATCAGCATTGCAGGAAATGTTAAAAGGGCTTTTTCAAGCAGAAGAAAGGGGAAAACAAACTAACAAAGGAAGACCAGAAATATGAATAACAAAACGGCAATAGCTATGTACCTATCAATAATCACTTTCAATGTGAATGGACCAAATGCTCCAATCAAAAGACATAGAGTGGCTGACTGAATATGAAAACAGGCCCCATGCATATGCTGTTTATAAGAGACTCATCTCAGATCAAAAGATACACACACACTGAAAGTGAATGGATGGAGTGAGATATTTCACACAAATGGAAATGAGAAAAAAGCCAGGGTAGCAATACTTATTTCAGAGAAAATAGACTTTAAAATGAATACTACAATAAATGACAAAGAAGGGCACTACATAATAGTAAAGGAATCGATCCAACAAGAGGACATAACCCTAGTAAACATCTATGCACCCAACATAAGAGCTCCTAAATATATAAAACAGATTATGACTGACATAAAGATAGAAATCAACACTAATGCTATCATAGTAAGGGACTTCAACACTTCACTGTCACCAACGGACAGATCCTCCAGACAGAAAATCAACACAGAAACAGTGGCCTTAAATGACACTTTAGACCAGTTTGATTTAATTGATATTTTTTAGAACATTTCACCCTAAAGCTGCAAAATACACATTCTTCTCAAGTGCACATAGAACATTTCCCAAGATAGACCACATGCTAGGCCACAAAACAAGTCTCAATAAATTTAAGAAGATTGAAATAATATCAAGTGTCTTCTCTGACCACAGTGCTATGAAACTAGCAATCAATTATAAGAAGAAATCCAGAAAACACACAAATATATGTAGGCTGAATAACATGTTACTAAATACCAAGTGGATCAACAATGAGATCAAGGAAGAAATCAAAAGGTATCTTGAGACAAATGAAAATGAAAACACAACAACCCAAAATCTATGAAACGCAGCGAAAGCAGACCTAAGAGGGAAATTCATAGCAATGCAGGCTTACCTAAAGAAACAAGAAAAATCTAAAATCGACAGTCTGTCTTCACACCTAAGGGAACTGGAAAAAGAACAGCAAAATAAGCCCAAAGGGAGTACAAGGAAGGAAATAATAAAGACCAGTGCAGAAATAAATGAAATAGAGACCCCCCCAAAAAATACAAAAAAAGGTCTTTTTAAAAATTAATTTCCCCCAGTACATAGCTTACGTATTCATTTTGTTAGCAGTCTCATTTGATGATCAGAAGTTTCTAATTTTTATGAAGTCTCATTTATCAATTTTCCCCATTGTTTCTGTTTTCTGTGTCCTGGCTAAGAAACACTTGCCTACCTCCAAATGACATAATTTTTCCATAATTTCCTTTAAAAAGCTATGGTATTTTACTTTATGTTTATGTCCCCAATCCATGCCAAATTAATTTTTGTGTATGGTGTGAGGCTAGCTTAAAGGTTCATTTATCCATATGGATGTAGTTATTCCAGTGCAATTTATTAAAAATAATTTTCCTTTCTCATTAGATTTCTTTGGCACCTTTGTTAAAAATAAAATGACTGTATAAATGTGGATATATTTTATTCTGTCACACTGATATATTGGTCAATACGTATGCCAGTAACACACTATCTTGATTAATATAGCTTTAGAGAAAGGCTTGAAGTCAGGTAGGGTTAGTCCGCCAGCTTTGCTCATATTTTTCTTTTTTTTCTTTTTTTTTAACTTTTTTTTTATTTTATTAAATTTATTGGGGTAACAATTGTTAGTAAAATTACATAGATTTCAGGTGTACAATTCTGTATTACATCATCTATAAATCCCATTGTGTGTTCATCACCCAGAGTCAGTTCTCCTTCCATCACCATATATTCGATCCCCCTTACCCTCATCTCCCACCCCCCACCCCCCGCCCCCCTTACCCTCTGGCAACCACTAAACTATTGTCTGTGTCTATGAGTTTCTGTTTCTCATTTGTTTGTCTTGTTCTTTTGTTGTTTTTGAGAGTAATGCTGAGCGAAACAAGTCAGACAGAAAAAGCAGAGAACCATGTAATTTCACTGATATGTGCTCATATTTTTCGATATTTCTTTAGATTTTCTAGGTCCTTTGCATTTTCATATAAATTTTAGAACCAGCTTGTCATTTTTTACCAAAAAAAGCCACCCTGCCATGATTATGACATGATTGTGTTAAATCTGTAAATCTATAAATCAATTTGTGAGACTTGATATCTCACAAATAATGTCATGGTATATTTTCTCATTCTTATAATGAGTTTTTAATTAGGGAAGTGTCTCTGTCAGAGCTGTGCTTTAGATGATCAATTTTGTAACAATATGAGTGTAGATTGGACTAGAAACATGCATACCACTTGGGATGCTATTGCGGTTATCCACAGATAGGAAATATGTACTTGAATCAATGTAGCGGTAGAATGAAAATTAGGAAATGCGTTCTAGAAATTATCAGGACTTGATAACTAGATGTGAAGAAAGATGATGGAGTCTTAGATTACTCTGATATTTCTGTCTTGGATGACCAAGAGGATGACACTTCTTTTATTATTATTATTATTATTATTATTATTATTAATTAAATTTTATTGGGTGACAATTGTTAGTAAAGTTACATAGGCTTCAGGTGTACAATTCTGCATCACATCATCTATAAATCCCATTGTGTGTTCACCACCCAGAGTCAGTTCTCCTTCCATCACCATATATTTTATCCCTTGTACCCTCATCTACCACCACCACCCTTACACTCTGGTAACCACTAAACTATTGTCCGTGTCTATGAGTTTTTGTTTTTTAGTTTGTCTTGTTCCTTTGTTGCCTTCAGTTTTATATCCCACATATCAGTGAAAATATATGGTTCTTGACTTTTCCTGTCTGACTTATTTCGCTTAGCATAATAATCTCAAGATCCATTCAGGTTGTCACAAATGGCATTATTCCATCTTTTCTTACGGCAGAATAGCATTCCATTGTGTATTTTATATATATATATATATATATATATATATATATATATATATATATATATATATAATAATATATACACACCACATCTTTATCCAATTATCTATCAAAGGACCTTTGGTAGTTTCCATGTGCAGCCGCTGTGGAAGGCAGTGTGGAGTTTCCTCAGAAAATTAATAATAGAATTACCATATGACTCAGCAGTCCCTCTCCCTGGTATCTACAAACATCTGAAAACATTATCCGTAAAGATATATGTGCTCCGATGTTCACTGCAGCTTTATTTATGATGGCCAAGACACAGAAATAACCAAAGTGTTCTTCAATAGATGATTGGATAAAGAAGTTGTGGTATATATACACAATGGAATACTATTCGGCAGTAAGAAAAGATGAAATAAGACCATTTGTGACAACATGGATAGATCTTGAGATTATAATGCTAAGCGAAATAAGTCAGACAGAAAAAGTAGAGAACCATACAATTTCACTGATATGTGGTATATAAACGAAAAACAACAAAAGAGCAATACAACAACTGAAAGAACAAAAACTCATAGACATAGACAATAGTTTAGGGGTTACCAGAGGGTAACAGGGGAGGGAGGAGTGGGGCTCTAGAAGAGGGTAAAGGGGTCTAATATATGGTGATAGAAAGAGAACTGACTACGGGTGGTGAACACATAATGTGAGATATAGATAATGTATTACAGAATTGTACACCTGCAATCTATGTAACTTTACTAACAATTGTCACCCCAGTAAACTTTAATTTAAAGAAAAAAAGAAAATGTACTTTACTTCTGTAATTTTGCTCCCCCAAAACATAAGCCCTGTCTAACCATGAGAAAAACATCAGACAAATCCCAGTACAGGGGCACCCTACAAAATACCTGACCGATCCTCCTCAAAACTGTCAAAATCACCCAAAACAAGGAAAGGCTAAGGAATTGTCACAGCCAGGAGACATATATTTAAGAAACTAAGTATAATGTGGCATCTTGGAACATAAAAAGGACATTAGGTAAAAAAAAAAACACCAAAAAAACAAAAACGAAAAACTAAGGAAACATGAATATACCACAGACTTCAGTTAATAATTTATCAATATTGTCTCATTATTATAACAAATGTTCCACACTAATGTAAGATGTTAACAAAGGGAAACTGTGTTGCAGGGTGGAGGGGTATATGAAAACTCTCTGTACTATCTGCTCACTTTTTCTGTAAATCTAAAACTGTCCTAAAAAATAAAGTCTATTCATTTAAAAAATTATCTAAAGGAGAAGTGCACGGTATAATGAATGCTTGGGGTCCGAGAAAGGGATTCCTGAGGAAGTTATATTTTATTTGTGATCTAAAGGATGAGGAGAGATTAAGTAGATGAAGATCTTGGAGAAGCAACAGTAAGTGTAAAAGCCCTTAGGTAGAAGGAAGCATGCTGTGTTCAAGGAACAGAAATGAACTCATTATGATTTAAGCAGCGTGATCAAGGGCGAATATGGTACAAAATATGATGAGACAGATAGACAGGGGGCAGAAGGCGCAAGGCTTTGTAGACCGTATGAAGTATTTTCACCATTACCTTAAGAGCAACGATGTTAGGTAGCAGGGGATGAAAGGTGGCATGAGGCAAAGCGAGATTTAAAAGATGACACCCACATTTTAATTTGGCCAGTTGAGGACCTGATGCAGGATTCACTGATATTGGGGTACTGGAAGAGGCTAGGAGATCAGTTTTAGACATGTGGGATGTTAGGTGCCTGTGGGATATCCAAGTGAAGATGTCTAGTAGACACTTAGATATACTGGTCTGAGTTCAGAAAAAGTTTGGTGAGTTGGAGATAAATTTGTAAGTCTTCTGTATATAGTTGACAAATGAAGCCACAGACATGAATGAGACCACCTAGAGTCTCTCATTCAAGTGCCTTAAGATAAAGGTGAGAAATCATTAATATGTAGATGGCCATGTACTTTCCAAAAGAGACTATGTGGAATGAGAAGAGAAAGGCACCTAGGGAAGAACTCTGGGGAACACCAACATCTAAGAGGAATCAGGGAAGGAGAGAGCAAAGACAATCTAGATGAATAGTGTGATGTCATAGACTCCAAGAGACGAGAAAGCCTCAGGAAGTGACCTGGTGACCAAGGATTCAAGCTTGATAAACACCAAAGAAACCTCTGGATTTGGTCACTTTAATGTTTGTGAAACAACTATTATGTAGAGTGGTGATGGTGGTGGTAATATTGTGGCTTCATGAAGGAATGAGAACAGACTACATTTTTTAAAAGTTTGGTGATAAAGAGAAGGTCAGGACAGTTGTTGGGCAGGGATGAAAATTCAAGAGAGATTGATGACACAGGAGAGAAAGGATACGAAAAAGGAATAAAGTTTTGCCAGGAACCAAATTTAAATTCATCCACTAGGC
Source organism: Rhinolophus sinicus (assembly GCF_036562045.2). NCBI lineage: Eukaryota > Metazoa > Chordata > Mammalia > Chiroptera > Rhinolophidae > Rhinolophus > Rhinolophus sinicus. The sequence goes on along the minus strand of NC_133768.1, from coordinate 109,867,404 downwards.
ACTGTCATATTTGATAACTATCTTCCCCTCAACTTAATGGGTGCTAATGAATGACTTTGCTTTTCATCACAGCCATGTCTGTGGACTGGCTGGGGCTTGTGATAGATGGGAAGGCTGGATGAATCTGGGTGCTGGTTTGGGATTTACCTTATATCAACATTTACTATGCACATAATCAATAGAGCTGCTCAGAGTGATGGTTCCAAAGGAATAAATGTCTTCTCCAAAGTCAATCCTGCTTCCACTTGAGGCAATAAAGAAGTCGTTTTTGCAAAAACTCATAGACACAGACAATAGTTTAGTGGTTCCCAGAGGGTAAGGGGGGTGGGGGGTGGGAGATGAGGGTAAAGGGGATCAAATATATGGTGATGGAAGGAGAACTGACTCTGGGTGCTGAACACACAATGGGATTTATAGATGATGTAATACAGAATTGTACACCTGAAATCTGTAATTTTACTAACAATTGTCACCCCAATAAATTTTAAAAAAAGAAGTCATTTTTGAATCTATTGTAGTCTTGCTTTTTGAGTGATTCCGAGTTGGTTGGGTGGTCTTTTGTAGCTCATGCTGCAGCCGAGGAGCAGGCTTTGCTTCTGGCTCCCTCCTAGGCAAGATCTTTAATCCAACAGGGGCCTAGACCAACCCTTATTCCAACCTGCTCTGCCTCAATCTTGTCTCTTCCCTTGACGGCGTTTCAGATCACCAAGCCAAGGATTTGCTTCCAGAAGCAAAGAACATAGGAGCCATGGCTTCCTGGCCCAATTCCACTCCTATTAGGTTGGTGGCTTATGGGCATGGTCCTCAGAACTGTAAGGCAGTTAAGTAACTGTATGCACTTACCTATGAATCTATGCTGGGAGGCACTGCGGGTCCAGCCTTGTGGTTCCCTTCATGTACTGCAACTTCCATGGGGCAAACTGCATTATCACAAACCATCTTCCCTGCACAGAGCTTGGTCTGCCTGTCCCCTTAGAATTAGGCATGGTACCCACTATTTAAACTGCACACTCATAAAGACCCAAGTGTGCCAGCCTTGGCAACTGCTCTTCCTATCCTCATTGAGTGTTAGATCCCAGACAGGGTGGCAACCTGCACTGGTACCCACACTGTACACAGCTCTAAACTGGGCACAAATGAGATGCCCATGGATGAAATAACAACAGTTCTATCCTCAAAGAGCATAAGCAATCACTTGAATACAAACTGGCAGACAAACTAAAGATCCAAGAAGAGCGTGAACACAGAACTGCACAATTTACCAAGTACTCATGTCATCTCACCTAATTCTCACAAAGCCCTTCATAAGAGATCTCATTTTTATTATCCCCAAGTTACAGAGGAGGCAACTGAGGTTCAGAGAAATGAATCACTTGACCACAGTCAAGTTCTGTAAATAGAAAATACAGGATTCAAACAAATCTAGATCTGTTTTTGCCTCTAAAGCCTATCTTCTTAAGATCTTCTTAAGAGCTCAGCAAGGCTGCCTCACAAAACACCAACCTTGCCAGTGACCTCCACCATCAGAAACTGGTGGCAACACCTTCTACATGATGCTGGGATTTCTGGGAAGAGGAGACACTGGCAGAGTGGAAAGGTAGCTTGGACCCCATTAGTGTGGGCAGGTGCATACTAGGGCTCAACATAGTTGCTCTATTCCTGTATCTTGTCTTGGCTAATCCTGTCCTGGATGATATGGCATTTCATCGAGTATGCCCTTTGCCTCTGTAATAAGATTCCCTTCATCTCCAAGCAAAAATGATGGATTAGACTTCCGTTTGCTTAGTCGCTCAGCTTTGAAAAGCCATCTCTGATGAGCCAACATTTGAATCATTTACAGGAAAATAGTCCTGCTGCTAAGTCCTGCATTTTAGCCTGACTTGGGTGTGATGGTGGCCAAGTCTCCCTGGGCTGCAGTTTTCCCATTTGTAAAACATAGAAGTGTTAGGTTTCATTCCATTTATGCTCCATCCATTGAGGAGGCTATATTCAGTCATTCAGTCAACCAGCAAAAAAAATTATTGAGGACCTCCTGTGTGCTAGACATACCAAAATGCAAAGCATACAGTGGTGAATAAGACAGAAATGATTCTGGCCTTCATGGGGTTTAGCATCTATTGAGGGAGGCAGCCATGTAACTAGTACATTATCACACATTTTGATCACAGCATCAGAGCTAACAGCTCAGGGCACCTAACTCTGCCTGGGGGATTAGATAAGGTTTTCTTCTTCCCCATTACCTTTTCCTGGATAACTTCTGTACATCATTCATTCATTCGCTCCCCGAATATTGCCTAGGTGTCTACTGTCAGGCACTGAAAATACAATGAAGGTCAAGTGAGACAATGTTCTGGCTCTGTGGACCTCACGTTCAAGTGGAAGAGATGCACAAAAAGCAAGTAAACAAAGACATACACAGGGATAATTTAGAAAGTGATAAATGACATAAGGAAGAAAGATCAGGGTGGTGTGCTCATAGCCCTGTAGCTACTTTAGGTGGGCTGGTTCAGAAAAGGCCTCTCTGCGAAAACGACATTTGAGTTGAGAGGGATTAACAACAAGGAGCCAGTCACATAATGATCTGAGAGGTAGAGCTTTCAAGCAAGTGGAAAACTAAGCGCTAAGGCCGTAAAGAGAGACTGAGCTTGGTCTGTTTAAAGAAAAGAAGGAAAGAAAGCCCATGAGACTGACATATGGGGAATGAGGAGAGACTGGCAGCAGATAAGGTTGGACTGGTAGGTAGGGCCAGGTAACGTGGAATCTTGGAAGTCAAGATAAAAATGGTGAATTTTATTCTCTCTGCAGTAGGTAGCCATGGGGGGTTCTTGAGGAGGATAGTGAAGTAATTTGCATTTTAAAATCAGTCTATATCAGATATCTGGCTTTCAAATATTTTCTCCCCTTTTTGGGTAGCCTTTTCGTTTTGTTGATTGTTTTTTGTGTTGTAGAAGCATGTTAATTTGATGTAATCCTACTTGTATATTTTTGCTTTTGTTGCTTGTGCTTTTGGTGTCACATCCAAGAACTCGCTGCCAAGGCCAATGTCAAGAAGCTTTTTCCCTATGTTTTCTTCAAGGAGTTTTATAGTATAAGGTTTTTAATCCATTGTGAGTTGATTTTTGTGTATAAGGATCCAATTTCATTCATTTGCATGTAGATATCCAATAGCATTTATTAAAGAGACTATCCTTTCCCCATGTGGGCTCCTGACACCCTTGTCAAAAATCATTTGACCATATATGTGAGGCTTTATTTCTCGGCTCTCTATTCTATTCCATTGCTCCATGTCCTGTATTTATGCCAGTATCACAGGCTTTAAATTTTTAAAATTATTTTGTTTTTCAATTACAGTTAACATTCAAAATAATTTTATATTAGTTTCAGATGTACAGCATGGTGGTTAAACTTTTATATAATTTACAAAGTGATCCCCACAATTAGTCTAGTACCCATATGACACCATGCATAGTTTTTACAATATTGTTAACTATATTCCCTATGCTGTACTTTACATCCCTGTGACTATTTTGTAACTACCAATTTGTACTTCTTAATGCCTTCCCCTTTTCTCACCCACACCCCCAACCCCCTCCCACATGGCAACCATAAGTTTGTTCTCTGTATCTATGAGTCTGCTTCTGTTTTGTTTGTTCATTTATTTTATTCTTTAGCAGAATGGCTATCATCAAAAAATCAACAAATAACAAGTGCTGGCAAGGATGTGGAGAAAAGGGAATCCTCATGCATTGTTGGTGGGATTGCCAATCGGTACGGCCACTATGAAAAACAGTTTGGAGGTTCCTCAAAAAATTAGAAATAGAACTACTTTATGACCCAGCAATTCCACTTCTGGGTATTTATCCGAAGAAATCCAAAACACTAACTCCAAAAGATATATGCACCCCTATGTTTATTGCAGTGTTATTTACAATAGTCAAGATATGGAAGCAACCTAAGTGCCCATCAATAGATGGTTGGATAGAGAAGGTGTGGTACATATATATAATAGAATATTATTCGGCTATAAAAGCAATGAAATCTTACCATTTGCAACAACATGGATAGACCTAGAGGGTATTATGCTAAGCGAAAGTAGACAGACAGAGAAAGACAAATACCATATGATCTCATATATATGTGGAATCTAAAGAACAAAATAAATGAACAAACAAGACAGTATCACACTCTTTTGATTATTTTAGCTTTGTAACATATTTTGATATCAGAAACTGTTTTTTCTCCAGCTTTGCTCTTCTTGTTCAAAATTTATTTGGCTATTTCAGGTCTCTTGTGGTTCTGTATGAATTTTAGAACTTTTTGTATTTTAATAAAAGTGCCATTGGGATTTTGATAGAGATTTCACTGAGTCTGTAGGTGGCTATGGATAGTATGTAGTGGTTGCCAGAGGGTAACGGGGGTGGGGGGTGGGGGGTGGGAGATGAGGGTAAGGGGGATCGAATATATGGTGATGGAAGGAGAACTGACTCTGGGTGGTGAACACACAATGGGATTTATAGATGATGTAATACAGAATTGTACACCTGAAATCTATGTAATTTTACTAACAATTGTCACCCCAATAAATTTAATTAAAAAAAATATATTAATTCTTCCAATCTATAAACACGGGATATCTTTTCATTTATTTGTGTATTTTAAAATTATTTCATCAATGTTTTATAGTTTTGGGTGTACAAATCTTTCACCTCCATGGTAAAATTTATTCCTAAGTAATTTATTCTTTTTAATATTAATGTAAATGTGATTGTTTTGATTTCCTTTGCAGGTAATTCATTGTTAGTGTATAGAAACATAACTGATTTTTGTACTTTGATTTTATGTCCTGCAACTTTTTTATTTCATTTATTCACTGAAGTAGACGTGAAAATGACCAAAAAGTACACATGAAGGTACTCAACACCACTACTTATCAGGAAAATGCAAATCAAAACCAAAATGAGATATTATCTTACACCTATTAGGATGTCTATTATCAAAAAAAAAGTGTTGATGAGGATGTACACTATCAGTGGGAATGAAAATTGGTGCAGCCGCTATGGGAAACAGCTTGGAGATTTTGCCCACAATTCATGGCTCTTGCATCACGACAATGCACCAGCTCACACGGCACTGTCTGTGAGGGAGTTTTTAGCCAGTAAACAAACAACTGTATTGGAACACCCTCCCTACTCACCTGATCTGGCCTCCAGTGACTTCTTTTTTTACCCAAAGATAAAGTAGATATTGAAAGGAAGACACTTTGATGACATTCAGGACATCAAGGGTAATACGACAACAGCTCTGATGGCCCTTCCAGAAAAAGAGTTCCAAAATTGCTTTGAAGGGTGGACTAGGCACTGGCATCAGTGCACAGCTTCCCAAGGGGAGTACTTCGAAGGTGACTGTAGTGATATTCAGCAATGAGGTAGGTAGCACTTTTTCTAGGATGAGTTCGCGAACTTAATTGTCTGACTTCATATATTTAACAGTACTGTATTGTGTACTTAGTAATTTGCTGAGAGCTTAGATCTTATGCTAAGTGTTCTTATCAAAACAAATAAACAAACAAACAAACAAAACACAGGGCAGGAAGAAATGTTTGCAGTGATGGATATGTGTTATGATATAGATTGTGGTGATGGTTTCACAGTGCATACTTAATTCCAAAATCATTAAGCTGTATACATTAAATATGTACAGTTTTTGTATATCAATTGTACCTCAGCAAAGTGGTTTACAAAATCACTCTAGCTGCCGAGAAAAGAATAGATTGGAAGGCAAGGCAAGGGTGTCTTTTCTGCTCAGGCTGCTGTATGAAAATACCGTAGATTGAGTGGCTTAAACAACAGACACTTATTCCGCAGAGTTGTGGAGGCTGGAAAAGCCTAGAGCAGGGTGCTGGCACATTGGGTTCTTGGTGAAGGCCCTCTTGGTGGTTTGCAGATGGCCATCGTCTTGCTGTGTGCACATATGGTAGAGAGCAGAAGGCGAGGAAGCAAGGTTTCTCATGTCTTCTAATAAGAGCACTCATTCCATCAAGGCGCCACCCTTGTGACCTCATCACCTCCCTAAGGCCCCACCTCTGAAGACCATCACCTTAAGGGTTAGGGTTTCAATATATGAACTGTGGGAGGAAAAACACACGCATTCCCTAACACAGGGAGACCAGTTACAGAGAGGGAGTGTCATTGGCTTCAACAAGAATGCTCTGGGAAAGCTCAGTCAAGGGCTGCTGTCACATCTCTGTACAGGTAGAGAGAGAGCTGCTTGCTGCGACAGTCCCAAGAACTAAATAGGTCCATCTAGAAGCAAGATACTCCCTCCCACTGTCACTCAAGCCTTGGCTCCTGGCCCCCTGAAAATCACAAGGATTTCTGCCTGTTTCTGCCATAGCAGTGCCATTTCAATGTCATTGTGCTAAAAGTCACCAACTCGGCAACTTCTTCCCAAGATCCCTTTCAGGCAGAAAGGCCTGAGGCCCCCCTTGTCTTGTCTCCCAAACACAATCTGGAAGAGCCTGGAGTGGCCAACTGGCAGCCAGTACCTGCGCAGACTGGACGTTTGTGTGCAATGCGGCACTTCCCATCTCGTATGGCTTGCCACCCCCAGTCTGTGCAGAGGCTCTGTCTGACTGTCCACACCCGGAAGACAGGAAAGAGGCCCAGGGAGGGACTGGGCCTTGCCCAAGGCCACGTTCAGAGGTGGAAGCCAAGCCACAATCTGAATCCAGCTTTCCAGACTCCTCACCCCATGCCTTTTTCCACTCCACACTGCTGCCAGAACTTTCCAGGAGAGAAATCAAGAGTCTGAGAATGGCTTCAGAGCAGGAAACCACAACTCCCTTGCCAAGCCCACATTTCCAGCAAAAACAAACCCCTTTCATTCTGCCACCTCAGCAGTGGAAACCTCCCTGCCATGTCCATCTCTTCCTGCCCTGAGGCCCAGGTTTCACTTTGCCTCACAGCATGTGATGGAAAGACAGCCAGAGGTAGGCATAGGGAAGGAGCAGACTAAATTAGATGGTGTGAGGGGAGACATGGTGTGCAAGGGTGGTGAGGGGAGGTGGGATTTGTAAGGAAGGCCGTAATGAACGCTGGTTATCCAGGATCTTTGGAAACCTGGTACATCATGAAGGGCCAGATGTGATTACATATTGGAAGATTTAGCTCTGCTTTCAGAGGGTTCTGTAGGCATACCAGCTCCCAGCCCTCCAGGTTACAAGCTGGGTCTGCAGGGAGATTACCTGCCCCTGTCAACACCTCCGGGCCTCTGAACTGCCTGTGAATGCTCAGATTGTATTGGTCACCACCTTCACAGTGATCTCTGCTTCCCTTCTTGTGGGACCTTCGTTGAGTTTCTTCCTCTTCCTGGGCCCAAGTTCTCCCACCTGTAAAATGAAAAGATGGCGTCCATTACTCTTGACTGAAAACCTTCCACTGATGCTAGCCCATGAACTCTGTGACAGCCTCCACTACGGAAAAGGCCACATCAAAGGGCTCTGCACTCACCACTACACCCGGAGCCAGTTGGACCTGTGAGTAGGAGGAGCATAGTACAGCCTGTGAAGCAGGCCTGGCACACAGGAAACTTGGGTTTTCCCGGGGACGCTACAGTCTCTGACTGAGAACTTATTCTGTGCCCACCTTGAGCTGGACCCTGGCTGGAGAGGCTAGAAAGGCTGAGGAAGACAGGTTGGGGAAGAGAGAGGAGAAATGAGGCCGCTACTATAGAAGATGGGTTTTCAGAAATAGCCCAGATGTTTAAATAGGCTATTTAATAAATGCTGCTTTGTGATATATAATATCTCCTCTGCCTCTCCTTGAAGACCTTCACTGAAATACCACATTAACTGTCAATGCATTTGCTGTTGGGTTTGTCCTTTTGGAGTTCCGAGCAATATGCTGAGATTGCCCTCCACAAGAATATGGTGCCAGAGTAGAGGTGGTCCAAGGAGACCCCAGCACCTGTGAGTTACATAGAGAAGAGTTTTACTAGCCTGGCCTGTCCACAGGAGAAAGGCCTGATGGTCTCCTAGCTACTCACCTACCCACATCCCCATATCCTCCAACCTGAGGCCATCGGGCCACAAAGCCCCTCTGCTCAGAAAGGATGAGCCTCCTCAAGGAAGAGACAAAGGAACAAGGCTTAAAGGTTTATTTCAAGTATAGTCACTTGAAATGCAGGTCCTGAGTCTCAGAGATCTGGGGAGTGGCATATAAGATCTAAGATGGACTTACAAGCTCATTGCTACCATTGCCACTTGATATAGGCTGAATTGTGTCCCCCACAAAATTCATATGTTGGGTTCTAACCACCCAATGTGATTGTATTTGGAAATGGGACCTTTGGGAGATAATTAGGTTGAGATGAGTTCATGAGTCTGAGACCTTCCTGAGGGGATTAATGATCCTGCTGTCTCTCTCTTCGCCATGTGAGGACACTGTGCAAAGGTGGCCATCTACAAGGCCGAGGAGTGTCCTCACCAGAACCAGACCACACTGGTACCTTGAGCTTGGACTGTTAGCCTCTAGAACTGCGAGAAAATAAATGTCTATTTTTTAAGCCACCCAGTGTATGGTACTTGCAGCCTGAACTAAAACTCCACCTCTGATAAGAAACCAGAGCTTTGCCCTTTATATACATGCTCATCAGCATTCCTGTGGGCTAGGCATGAAAGGAAATGATAACCTCATTCTACAAGGGAGGAAACTGAGGTCCAGAAAGCAATCTCACTTGGCCAACGTCGCAGAGTGACTAAGTTTTGGGTCCAAGTCCAATAGCTTACTCCCAGTTACTCAAAGTGTAGCCCAGAGATCATTTGTATCAGAGGCCCCTGCAGAGCTGCTTGAGCAAGTATAACAACTGGCCCCATCCCAGACTTACTAAGTCATAGCATCAGAGGGTGTGCCATGAAGCTGCAGTTTAGACAGCTGCCCGGTGATGTTTAGCCTTCCGAACTTTAGAGGCTGTATCAATTTGCTGGGGCTGCCATTACAAAGTGCCACATGGTGCATGGCTTAAAAAGCAAATCTATTGTCTCCCAGTTCTGGATGCTAGAAGCCTGGATGAAAGTGACAGCAGGGTTGGTTCTTTCTGAGGCTGTGAGGGAAGGAGCTATTTCAGGCCCCTCTCCTTCCTTGGCTTACAGATGGCTGTCTTCTCCCTGTGTCCTCACCTGGTCTTCCCTCTGGCCACGTCTGCATCCTAATCTCCTTGTCTTATAAGGACACCAGTCAGATTGGATTATGGCCCACTCTAAGGACCCCATTTTAATTTAATCACCTCTCTAAAGATCCTAGTTCCAAATACAGTTACATTCTAAGATCCTGGGATAAGGACTTCAACATAAAGAATCTTAGGGGGACACAATCCAGCCCATAAAAGAAGCATTGATTAAAAATACGATTCCTAAGCCCCATCCTAGTAAAAAATCATTTCTCTTTCTCTCCCCTTCCTCCCACCTCTCACCACTCTGAAAATGGCAGCATGCTGTTTAGAGCACGGGCTGCAAGAGTCCCTGTTTCCTGTTTCCGTATCTTCCAGCCCACCTGAGGCCTTTGAAGACACTCAGGAAGCTGGGGCCCTCCCTTCCTTCCATGATGGTGCTTGTGTGCATGGGTGATGCATGGCATGTAGTATGTGGGTTGTGAAGAAAGGCTCCTACCCTCAGGGGTGCAAGCTGGCCCCATCTGCTTGTCTCCAAGGGCCTTAACCCAAAAGCAAGCGGAAGGCATACTTCCAGGGGCAGAAAATACACACCCACCGCTCTGGCTGGGCACCAACACAACAAATGTTGTCTTTCAGGCCCTGCAGCTGACAAGGTCATCTTGTCACCTGAAACAATCAGAGCTCATATCACTCGTAACACCAAGCCTGCCAGCCAGATACCAGAGAACAGAGAAGGAAGCCAATGTCTAGGTGGAATGAATGCATAAGGACAGTCCCTCCTCTGCCCCACCCCAGGTCATTGGGCCACAGTTACTGCAGGGGCAGTGCCAGGTGGAGCAGCCCAGCTTTGCCCACAAGGCCTGACACAAGGAAGGGCTGCAAATCTTGACCCCATGGGCCCCTGGTTACCTTGGGCCCTTTTGACGCACCTCCTACACTATACCTGGCATGCCAGATGCACTGACGTGCTTGTCCTCCGACACCTCTGCTCACACAGCCCTTTCACCCTCCTTGGAAAGCCCAGGCACTTCCAAGGCTTAGCTCCAATCCGCATTTCTCCATAAAGCTTTGGGCAGAATCCAGTACCATCTCCTCTGAACTCCCCAGCCTCTGGCATAGAGATTCCTGCTTTCCCCACTCGTGTGTGTGTGTGTGTGTGTGTGTGTGTGTGTGTGTGTGTGTGTGTATTGTTTTTTATTAGTTTCAGGTGCACAAAACAATGTAATACTTAGACATTTATCATTTATATTCCTCACACTGTGTCAACCCCTCCCCCATCCACTATCCCTCTGACATCACACAGAGACATTATATTTCCACCGTCTCTATTCCTAATGCTGTACTCCGCTTCTTGTAAGTATATACATATATATTATATATATACACATATATATACACATACAATACATATACACACACACATATATATACACACACACATGTACACATACAAACTTATAGCTGACATTCATTATTGTTCAGCTTCAGCTTCAGGTGTACAGTGCAGTGATCAGGCAACTACACCATCCCTGAGGTTGTCTCTCTAATGAGACGAGTGTCCATTGGATACTCTACAAAATCTTGACTACATTATTGATTACATTCCCCAAATTGACTTTTGTAACCCCGTGGCAATCTTGTCCCCACTCTTTTTGATTGCCCGGCATGGAGTCCAATCACATGAGGAAACTCAGTTTGCTCTAGGGCAATTCTAACAGCACATGAAATCAGGTAGCAGCCACTCTCCCTCCAGCTGCACTTCCTGGTTGCCTGGACATGCTGTCCCGGCAGTCTTACTTTCCAACACTCCTGTTCTGGAAAGAATATGTATACATCTTCACCCACCTAGCCATGAGCATCCAAGTGGCCCAGGGACATGGGCAGGGAATGGCAGTTTTGAAGACCTGCTATGCCCTGGCTTTCAGAAACAGAATGTGGGCCCTTCCGCACTCCTTGCCAGACTGCTAAAGGGCTTCCCTCCTGGGGGATGAGGAGGGAGGTGGCAGGGCTATAAGGGCCTCTCTGGCAGCAAAAAGAGAGAGGATGGGAGGAAAGGCACAGTGAGAAGGCAGCTTTGTGACAGTCACGCCCATATGAGCAGAGAGCTGGAGGTGGAGTGGGCACACTGGGAGAGAAGGAGACAAAACCAAGAGCTACAGCAGGGCAAAGAGCCCCTGTACTGGGACCCATCATGCTGCTGAAGGCCACTCAGCTTGTTTGGTTGGGCTTTACACATGGAAGTTGTTCACAGAACCCCACCCTGATCCAGACACGGGCCCTCTTCTCCCCAGCGATGGAAAAGGGGCTATATGTCTGTAAGGGCTCACCCTGGCCACGCCAAGCTCAGCAAGTGGGAGCCGAGCCTATTCCAACAGTTATGAAAGCAGCTGCTGCGATGCTGTCCCATGAAGACAGCTGGGTTTCAAGGGCGAGCTTGACATCATCCCCCAGGCATCTGGGGTGGGATCGCAGCGCTCCCTCCATCCTGCGTTTGCCTTATGTGTGTGCACATCTGTCTCGTTCACTGAACTGAGAGCTGTTGAAGCGAGCAATGGCATCTGATTCCTGTTTGCATCACACTCTCCTTACAGCCCACCCCCTAGGACCTGACTCTGAATAGATGACGGCTCAGTATTTGCGAGGGAGCCCAGTAACCCAAGAAACCTTTGAAGATGAAGTGTGAAGTCACCACTGCAGATGTGGGTCAGGAGGTCAATAATTCTGGGACAGGCAGCCTCTCTCCTTGGGACACAGATGGACATGGGGTTGGGGCCGGGGCTGATGTGAGAGTTATATGCTTCTTAGTCTAAAGGACAGCTGGCTGGCTTCCTCCCTCCACGGGGATATGCGGGACCTGCTAAGGAAGCCCTGGGCTCTCCAAAATGCCATTTCCTTTCCTTCGCCCTCCTCCTCTTCTTCCTCCTCCGCCATCGTGGCATATGTATTGACTTTCTCCATTTACCAGCAATATATGCTCATTAAAGTACATTTGAAACATTTCAAATACAAGAAGTAGAAAATGCTATCCACATTCCACCTGCCCCCAAATTGTCACAGTTAACATTTTGAAGGATTTTCTTCCAATATTTACTCTAGTCTTTATGAGAAGTGAGAATTTATGTGTGTTTGCTTTCTCTCTACTGCTTAGTGACAACTGACAACCAGGTGAGGAGGAGAGAGCAAAATGAGGCCATGTAAATGTCAGGAGAATGGCATTTGAGTCCCCACTGTGCTACTTGTGTGCCCTGTGGTTTTGGGCATGCCCTGGCCCTCTCTGTAGGCATCAGAAACCTAGACTTCCTTCTGTCGAAGGTCCTGTGGGGCCAAAATGGGTCCCACGAATAGGGCGTCGATGAGCCTGTAGAGAGTGGTTGCCAGGAGATGAGCAGGGGACAAAGCCAGCTATTACCCACCCAAGTATGAGATCTCAGGGTGGGACTAGCCTTGCTAGCCACGCTGAGATGGAGGACCGTGGAATGGACAGTCACAGCCAGGAGCCTAAGGACTCCATCAGTTGCAAACCCAGCACAGATCTGAGGGTTAGAAACTCAAAGAAGCTGGAAGGAGAAATGAGCAGAAGCCCCAGGAAGAAAACGAACTCAAAGAAGGGGAAAAAGACATAGAAAGAATGAAACAATGACCTAGACATTGATTATCCTGCCATCTCTACCAGCCTTATCCTCATGTGAGTCCCACATAAGCTGGCAGATGGGAGTGAAGATGTTGCGACAAAGAGTCAAACTTTCTAAGAAAGAAGATGGTGTCAAATAAGGGTCTGGGCATTCATTCACTTATTTATTTAACAAGGATCTCCAAGGGCCTGCTGAGTGGTCAGCCCCGTGAAAGAGTGCCAAGCTCTTGACCTTCCCTGTCATGATGTACACGTACAAGATGAGCATATCAGACACAGTTGAGCGTTGCCCAGTACTTTGTCCCAATTTAAATAAACTTTGAGCGAATTGGTGCGTAGGTTACTGACTCATGGTTTCCGAACAGTGTGGTTTCTCACAAACATCATTAACTGGATCAAAGAAAATATAGCTTGTGTTTTCATTTAGCCATAATACTTTATTATAACAATATAATAAGAGACTTTCAGAGTTGAGCTGGAATTAGAAAGTCACTTATTGCAGAACCATTATTACTGATGTAAACAGGTAAGTATAAATATTTATTAGACTCGATGTTTCTAAAAAACACACACAGGTTTCTAAATGCAAGTGGGCAAAGAAAGCTAGGTCCCTAATCACCAACCTCCTACTGTTATCCACCAAGCAAATGATATAGCCAGGACTGAGGAGAATGTCCCATGGGGTTGCCTCGGGTAGGCTCCAGGCCTTCCAGAAGTTTTTCATCCAGTTATATTCCCAGGCAACCAGCCAACATTTGGTCTCAGTTCCACGGGACAGTCCTTGGGCAGCTGAGTGAATAACTTCAGGGATACCTGTGTTTGGCATCTCCGAGAGCCCTTTTCAGGTAAGAGGTATTTGCCATAGCTCCTTGCTCTCTTGCCTAATGGCAATCAGTGCAGGAGGAAGAAAAAGAAATATTGGGGCTTACCGTAAATGTCCTGGGGTCGTTCTTTTCTAAAGGCAGTCACCTCTCTCGGCTAACTTCCAAACTTTAAACATATGCCCTATATAAGGAGGACTCTGGTTTTCTAGAAGCAGCTGTGTGACTATTTCCCATATAGCTGCTGTGAAAGGCAGAACCTGATGGGCCCATGAGCCAGCCCTCACCCAGTTTGTTTTGATTCAACTAATTCCAAGAAAAGCCAGTTGCATCTTCTGAATCTTTATCAGGGGCCATTCTCTCTTCCTTCCTCAACAGGAGATTTGGAATCTTTGGGGAAGACTCTGCAAACCCCAGCATGCTCCGCTGAACATAGGGAGCCCAGGAACACCCTAGTGTTGGTGGTGGCACCAACAGCAGTAGGAAGAATGGAGGGCTGGATGTGGCCCTGCTTTCTACGTTCGGTAGGGGAACCTCTGTTTGTCCCAGAAGGTTCTCGGCCCTGTCCCTAGCCTGACACCCTGCCAGCCCCTTTGCCTGCTTGCTTGCTGTCTGCCTCCTTTTTAAATGCACACAGCATGCTACAGAACCATAGAGCAGCATGAGCTTCTCATGGTGATTATAAAGGCATCTTCGTTATCACCTCCCTTCACTACCTATTTGGCCCTGATAAAGCCAGCCCCATCAGCGTGGACTGAGTCTCCCCTTGCCTCTATCTATAACTATCACTGTGCTTATGGCTTGGGCTGCAGATTACATATCTATCATGCTGATAAATGGCCTTTGCTGCAGGGGCAGAAACACAAAGTCACCTTAGAGCAGCCAGTGGCAGTTGATCCAACCATGGCAACCCAATACAGGCAGCCCAGCTCCTGGAGCAATCAGTTTTGCATCTTTGGCATTGTGCCCAAGTTCACCTGTGGCTCATCAGTCCCACAGGTAAGCTCGGATGGAAGGATGCCAGGGAAGCTTGCTGATGCCCCAGCTTGCCAGTGACTCCAGGAGAGCAAACATCTCAATTCTTTTCTTGTTATGCCCAGGCTAAATTGGAGCCTCCAAGCCAAAGAGAGACAAGACTAGGCTTGCCAGGCAGTGGATTATGGATGCAAAGTCGAAGGTAAGGGGCTGTGGCTGCGTCTATCCCAGACCAGTGAATGGAAGCAGTGGGAGCGCTATGGGGATGATGACCGAGAACAGGCTCCACATTCGCACATTCCTATAAGCATCCAAACCAAGGTAGATGAATTTGCCAGTTCAATTCTGAGGAGTGCTGAGGCTTACGCTGTGGTTCCACAGCTCTGTCCCCAAAGACTCATCTGCTTCATGAGGGGCTTCAGGCTGCCTCCAAAATTCTTTCTGCTCTGAAAGAGAAGAGACAGATTCAGAGTTCTGAAGCCTCTGGGACTTCCTTCTTTTCTATACTAATTGGCATGTTCATCTCCAAGGCTTTTGTGTCATTGCAATCTGGCCATTCTCACCCTTGGTGAGTGACACTTCCTTGAGGGAGGGTTCCCTGGCGTCTCTGCTGCCTGTGGTGCCACCAAATGCCACTGCAGTTCTTATGACAGGCAAGTGGGAGATGCTGCAAACACTGCAGTGCGATGCTGCTAAGGTCACAGCTCAGTCCCAGGCACGGTGTGGAGCATGGCTCCTGTGTTGCTCCGCGCCCCATCCCAGGCTGGGCCAGCTCTCCTGCCGACACACGGCCCCCATCTCCAGTACAGTGGGCTGACAGCACAGGAACAGCGCTTTCTGCCTTAGACCTCCCAATAGAGGTCTCACTGATGGATGGCTCATGGGTCATCTTGCTGCCACACAAAGTCCTCTGGCCCAGAAGCTCCTCGTTGACAGGGTTTCAGTCTTCTTTGGTTCTCAGGAAACGGTTATTGAATAAATGAATGATGAACAAATGAATGGCCAGGAGTGTAAGAGAAAGACTTGTCAGTCTCTGAGGGCTACAGCTCTCTTATCTAGCCTCCCACACTGGCCAGTGGACCCACTGCAGGATACCTTACACTTAGTCCTGAAGTCACCAAGGACAACTTCCTCAGATTTATAGGTAGAATGTCTTCATGAAGCAGCCCAATCTGTTACTGGGATCAGGGATCATACGTAGAAGACACTTGTTATTCTATGTTGACAAAACACAGCCTTCCATCAGCCAACTGTTTCCTTGATCTTGCAGTCAGATGGCTTATCTTTGGATTTCCTTCTGAGGCCCACAGGCAGGCAAGCCTGCTCTCTCTTCCTCACGACAGAGTGTTAGAGACCTCAAGAGGATGGCCATGTTCCCTCTGGTATCTACTCCTTTCTGTTCTGAACAGTCCTTTCACTTATTTCTCCTCTTTGCCCATCCTGGTAGTTTTCTTTTTTAAACAACAGATTGTACCCAACCCTATTCAAATTTGGGGCCCAGAACTAAGCTGAAGACTCTGGGCATGGTTTGCTCAGCAGGGATTCACTACTTCCCCCTCCCTGGACAGGGCAGCCAACAACTATGGCAGCTTGTTCGCTACCCACATCATACTCTGTACTCCTTTTGAGCTTTGTGGTGAACCAAACTGCGTAGTTTTCTTCTGAGCTTCTTCACAGCCAGAGATCTTTAATCAGGGCCATAAATTTTATTTTTAAAAACATGATGGCTTTCTAGGTGGCCCTCTAAAAATCATCTAGTTGAGTTTGCCCGGGGTGCTACAACTAGCAATAGCTATATCCTTCTCTCCAAGCCTCGTGTTATTGGTAAATTTGGCAAATCCTTCTCTCTTCAAATTTGGGACTGATCAAGATCAAGAACAGAGTTCTAAGATGTGTCACATCTGGTCTCTGTATTCCGTGTGGAACCCCAGCTCTGAATGTACACCCTTTTAATGTAGTTGCTCAAGTAGTTGTGAGTCCAACCAGTGGTATGAACATTCAACTTACATTTCTGAGAAAGTCTTAAGAGTCTTGCTTGGGTGGCTTAAAACCCTGAGATGCCTACATTGTCACAAGTGGAAGGCCACTTAGTGATCACCTGTCCCTTCTCTTTGTTGGACAGGTAAGACAGAAGCCCGCAGAGAAGAAGAGGTTGCCCAAAGCCACCACTGAGGTAGAACAGAATGAAGCTTTGTTCCGATGCAATCCACATCTTGTCCTCCTTACCCTGCTGCGGTTCCTCTTCACAAGGGGACAACGGACAGTCACATTGTTTCTATCACCAGAATGTGTGAAGCTTCCTTCTAATTGACATTGAAAATAAAAGCAGAGGCATGCCATCCCACAGTCCCTTCTCTAGTACAGCAGTGGAAAGCCAGAAAGCATCATTCTTTCTTTTCATTTGGCATTGAATGTCACCCAGCTCTCACATACCCTGTGTCAAGGCAAATCCCTGGGTGCTACAGCCGTGACTCTTCTCTCCTGCCCTGGAGACACAGGCTAGGGTGGGGTACACAATGATCATGGCTAAGTGGAGTCTACAAGTAGCTCCAGATGCCGAGACTGAGGCTAGACCATGAGGCAGGTGGGGGACAAATCTTTCTGCATAGTGCCCAGACTGCTACTAGTTATTTCAATCTCCTCTATGAGGGTGAGAAGCCTGTGTACGTACCTTCATGCATCCTTTTCCCAGATTGGGCTTGAAAAGAAGAAAAGCAATGGATATAAAAATGTTGCCAGTAAACTTCTTAACCAACTGACAAGTTGATTTTTCACTTGGCTTCCCTTGGTATTTTAGTTTAGGTTTTTTGTTTTTGTTTTTGTTTTCCCACTTAACTTCAAACTCCAGAGCTCATACATCCCCTTTCCCTGGAAGGAAGAAGTCATTTATCACAAACTGAGTAACCCGGCCCACTAGTTACACATATTTGTGCTTCTGACTGGGCTTCTGAGCCTTTCTCACTGGTATCTCTTCCTGGCTCCTCGGCTTTCATGGTCATGGACTGTGTCTCTTTAGCTCTCTGTGTCTTTTCTCGTCATCTTTGTTGTCTCTTTCTCTCTGTCTTGCTCTCAGATTGTATCTCTTTGCCTCTTTCTCTGTCTCTCTCTCATCTGCTCTGTCTTCACTCTGGCCTTAGGCACATATCCAAGGCCCTGAAATCTGGAGGTTATAGAGACTCTAATCTCCCCAGGAGTACCAATAGTTTACCTCCAAACTTAGAGCTGTGGCCGTTGCCCTCAGTTGTCTAACTTTGTACAGTGACTGTTAATGGAATAGCTGGTGTTGAAGATTTAGCACATGCTTTTATCAAAGTGAAAAAAAAGTGCTCTTAAGCTTTGGGAAATTTAGGGCAAGAAAGAAAGGGAACCATTGGGACTCCCTGGGACTTAGACTGGCTTGTGAAAATTCACCCTGAACACTTGGAAGTAGCTTATAATGAAAGATGCCTGGGTCCAGATGAGGGAGGCAGAGAATTCATTTGGGGCCATCCTTCCACGCATCACACCACTTTCATAGCTTCCCACTGCCCAGCAGACAAAAACGAAGCTCTTTAGCCTAGAGCACAAGGTCTGATGTGCCATGCCCCTGCTGTCATCTTCATCTTCACCTCCCAAAATGCTTTGCATACACCTTCTTCTTCAGCCATTCCAAGATCTCCATCTTTCTCTCAAACCACCCTTCATTTCCATGGCTTCATGCCTTTGCTCATTTCATTTTCTCACCTATAATCCCTTTTCCTATACCACCCAACCCAACTATACCACCCAACTGACAATTTCCTGTAAATTTTTTTTAAAAAAAGCATGCTCATTTCCAAGCCCAAATCAAAATTTGCCTCAGTAATTCAGCCATTTAACAACTATTTATTGAGCATCTACTATGTGCTAGATACTCTTCTAACTACTGGAAGCATAGTTTTGAACAAGACGAATAAAGTCTCTGCCCTTATGAAGCTTAGTGAAAGAGACAGATATTAATCAGATAAGTGCACCAATGAAGGTATAATGACATCTGGATGAAGAGCTATGAAGGAAGGGCCCAGGATGCAATGAAAACCATGTAATGGAAAATTTTATCTAATATAGAAGGTTTGGAAAGACTTCCTTGCAGAGGTAGTATATAAACTGAAGCATAAATAGGAGGAATTAACTAGGTTTTAGCCAAAGAGATCAATATGTTCAAAGACCTTGAAGTAAGATGCTCATCTGTGTTTGAGGAAGAGTCAGGGAATCAGTGTAGCCCAAAAATAGTGGAGGATGAGGGGAGAGGCAGCAGATGAGGTGAGAGAGGTGAGCAGGGGCCAGATTAGGCAGGGCTTGGAGACTAGGGGGAAGAATTTGGATTTTATTCTTCATGATATGAAAAGCCAGTGGGATCTAGTCAAGATGAAGAAGTAGATAAACACTGTGTTTACCTCCTCCCATGAACATATCAAATCACAACTACTGATCAACCATCATTGAGAATCACCTGGAGTCTAGCTGAACTGAAGCCCTACAACTATGGACATACAGAAAAAGTCACCTTGAGATTGGTAGAAGGGGCAGAGACGCGAAATGGGCTGGTCCCACATCTGCATGTGACCATTAAAAATTGGGAGGGAAAAAAAAAATTGGGAGGGATATCTCAGCTGCGGAGAACTTGATCTGTTACAACCCGTTCAATGCTTCCATATCCATCCCTTCAATGTCTCCCCATCTGACTCCAGAACTACTTCCACTGTCTCCCAAACCCTCCTCTGTTTTGACTGTATGCTCCCAATTATGTTTGATGACCTCCCTTGAAATGCCTAGTGGTCTTAAATTTTTGCCTCTTCAAAGTAGTTCTGGTCATGCTGTCCCTTTACCTGTTCATCTGGGTGGAGAATGGCAGTGACAAGTGTTTGTGCTTGGGAGCACGAGTTGTCTGTTTTCTTTGAACACTGTGTGTTAGCCTATTATGGTGACAAGAGCCAAAGACAGAGACTCAGAAGGCATGGGTTCAAGTCCCACCACTCTGATAAACGTGTTGTGCATCTCTGGGAATCCCTACCTCTCTCTGAGCTTTGGTGTCCTCATCTATAACATGGGATTGCCTTCCTCAGGAGCTTCCTGTGAGTCCTGAAAGAAAACAAGGGACTCGAAATAAATTTGCAATGTTTGAAACACTAGCTCCTGTGAAGGAGTAGTTCTGCTCAGGATCCGAAAAGAAAGAGGGCTTCCCATTCTGCTGCCAACTCAGTGCTAATGCCATGAGCTTGTTTATATGGGAAATAAGAAAAGAAGACATTGAAAGAATAAAGGCTTTGAAATAGGTAAATCAATTTGCATAGAAGAAGAGTGAAGAGGAAGACTTGTCCTACCAGCTAGTAAGATAAATACAAAGTTATAGCAATTTAAAAAATAACAATAGGTACTGGTGCAGGAAGAACTGGCTAAATTCATACCTCACACCAAATATAAAATTGATCAAATATATGGTGATGGAAGGAGAACTGACTCTGGGTGGTGAACACACAATGGGATTTATAGATGATGTAATACAGAATTGTACACCTGAAATCTATGTAATTTTACTAACAATTGTCACCCCAATAAATTTAATATAAAAATTGGAAATATAAAATTGATTTCTGATGGAATAAAACCTAAATATAAAAGGTAAGAAAATAAAATTATTGAAAGAAAGTGTAGGAGAATACCTTTTGGTCTTAGAGCAGGCAAGGATCAGACCTAAAATACAACCTTCCAGCCATGCAAATTGCTAGATTTGATTAAACAAAATTAATAATCTCTGTTTAGAAATTCTAACATTGGGGGGGGGAGATAAGTAACTGAGAGGGGGGATGCATTTGTGATCATCTAAAAACCAAACCAACAAGATGAATGGATCTTGAGATTATCATGCTAAGTGAAATAAGTCAGATGGAAAAAGTCCAGAACCATATGATTTCACTCATGTGTGGGATATAAAACGGAAAGCAACAAATGAACAAACAAAAACTCATAGATACAGACAATAATTTAGTGGTTACCAGAGGGAAACGGAGATAGAGGGAGGTGGAAAAGGGTAAAAGGGGTCAAAAATATGGTGATAGAAGGAGAACTGACTCTGGGTGGTAAGCACACAATGCAATATACAGATGATGTGTTATAGATTTGTATACTTGAAATCTGTATAATTTTACTAACCAATATCACACCAATAAATTTAACAAAAAATTTTAAAAGACAAATCATTCAGCAAGAAGGCAGAAATCCAAATTTTAAAAACAGAGAAATAATTTGAATAGGCAATTTACATAATGGTCAATAAACATGTGAAAAGATGCCCAGGCTCACTAATAAAAATAATTAAGGATATGCAAATTGAAACAACAATAAGATTCACTCGGCCCCTCTGTAGTTTGGCATGCATTAGAAAGTTGGAAAACACTAAATGTCAACAGGATTAGGTGACACTGGAGGCTTCATGTCCCCCTGGTGGGAGTGTAAAGTACCCTACTGTTTGGAGAGCAAACCAGCAGTGCATGTGTACTCTCTGATCCACTTAGGTCATGTCTGGGGGCCTATCCCAATGCAGGCCCATTGGGACATGTCCAAGCAGGTCCACTGTGACACTGCATGGAAGTGGGCATAGGCCATTTTTCCAACCCCAGGAAAATGGATAGTGAAAACAGAAAACTAAGCAGAAGTTTGAAGTAACTTGACGTACGTGCAACATGGACTGCTCTCAATATTATAGTGCTGATTTTTTTAAAATAAGAAACAGAACAAGATTTATAGCACAATAACATTTATGCAAATTAAGAACACATACACAAAACAACACTATATTTTACAGGAACGCATACATATTCAGAGACTCATCTCAAATGCATTAGAGTGGGTGCCCATGGAATGCGGAAAGGATGTGGGCATCTGGAATAAAGGGGAGGAACGAAAATGAGAAAGGGGCCTTGCACAGCCCATTGGTGATTCTATAGCCAGCCCCGAAATCAGGGGTGAATTTAATTCAACTCTCTGCACTTGAGGTCTGCAAATACGCTTCAATCGTTTTTTAGAGGGAAATGATGGGGATTGACTGGTTGATGGGTATGAGGTTTCCTTGTAGGGTGATGAAAACGTTCTGAAACTAGATAAGGTGATGGTTGTACAACATTGTGAATGTACCAAGTGCTATTGAACTGTACACTTTAAAATGGTCAAAAAGGTGAATTTTATGTTATGTGAATTTTACCTCAATACAAACCAAAAAAAAAAAAAAAAGAGAAGAAGAAGGAAAAGAGGAACTGGCTCCTCAGAACGCAGCCTGGTCCCCTCACCTGTCCTCATAGCGCTGTCTCCTGCCCGCTGGCCCTTGAGGCCAGGTTCCCCACGGCAGCACAAGGTCCTCTTGAGCCTAGGCCCGGGCCTAGGCAGAGTAGGGGGTTCTGGTCCTGTTTACCTCACAGGCCCATTGGCAAGAGCCAGTGGGCTGATGTACAAGGAAGAGCTCAGCCCCCGACCAAGTGCCACACTGGTGTGAAGGATTATTGGCGATATTTATGATCAAGCCAAATTACTCCCTAGGCAATTTGCTCTCCCTTATTCCTTCCTGACATGGCAGCCTATTTGCATTTCTGTGACTTGAGACTTTAAGGAGGCACTATCACAACCCTTCCCCTCTTTCCCAAGGCTTGCCAAAAATGTTGTCATCCCTCCTGATGTCAAATTAAAACACCTGAGAGGTGTGCCGTGCAGGGGCGGGGAGGTAGGGCAGAGTTCAGAGCTCTGCACTCAGACACAGAATGGCTCCTCAAACAGGTTGCTTCATGCCAGAGCCCCAGGCGTACAGCACGCGTGTGTGTGTGTGCACGCGCCTGTGCGTGCGCATGCAGGTTTGGGTCTATACACTACACTGTGTGCCCAGGGACCTTAATCCTCACCCTGCATGGAGATGTCCTCAGAGGGCCCATCTCTGGCAAGGGTGGGACACTTCTAAGCTGCAGGACAAGCTAATAGGAGGCATCAAGACATTTCCTTTCCTTAAAGGGGCTTCTGGAAGCTGTTTCTTTGCTTGGAGGCCCCTGTAATTATCCCGTCGGTGCCACTGGGTCTCAGGATGCTTAGGAAGGCACCACTCCCCAAGGCCTTGGTGTTCAAGTCCAGCACCTTTGCTCAGGGAAATCCAAGGCTGGGACTGGTAATGCTAACATTCTAACACATGTACCTTTTGTTCCTTTACAAGCCGGCTCACCACACACAGCCCACGTGTACCTTCCTGTGTGACAGAGACTTTGGAATGGGCTTTTCTTGCAGCAGTGACAGCTTCCCTCCTCTCTGCCCATGTTGCTGCCAGCAGAGACACAGCATTAAAACAAAGGTCTGAATATATGTCTCCTCTGCTTTCAAATATTGTAAATAGACAACCTAACAGAGTTCAAATGCGTCCCCGTGGCTTTCAGGGGTCTCAGTGATCAGGCCTCTGCCTGTCTTTCCTGCTTTATCTATTGCTTCTCCCACACCCAGCCCTCCAGCTAAAGCATTTCCCCATTCTTCCAACACACCAGGCCTTTCCTACCTTCGATTTTGTGCACATTGTTTCCCTTACTAGAAATGTCCGACCTTGCTTCTCTGCTTGGAAAACTCCTACTCATCTTTCAATACCTTCCCTAATGCTCCCAGACAGGGTTGATCACTGCTTCCCTTGGGCTTTACAGCAAATACTCATTGAGCCCCTGCTGGGTGCCAAGCACAGTGCCAGGCCTTGAGGATACAAAAGGGATTAAGACAGAGGAGGTATTATACTCAGAGGGCTGCCAGTCTAGTGAGAGGAGAGAGATAGAGACAGAGATCGAGAGAGAGAGAGAGACTGAAGAAAGAAAGCAATAAAGGAGAACAATATGAGGGAGGTGTGCTAGCCAGGAAACTAAGACGGGGTGATATGGGGTGGCTGAATGGCCCCTTTAGCGTGGGTGGCCAAGCATGATAACATTTAAGCTGAGAACTGAATGTCAAGAAGGAGCCAGTAATATAGAGATCAGGAGACAGAGGACACAGGCAGTGGGAACAGCAAGTGATTAAGCAAACATTAAAGCCTCTGCCATCAGTGAAACAATGATTAAATGCACACCGCCTTGGGGGAAGTGCCCTGCTGCCCAGCTTGTAGCGGGGACCAAAGGAAAACAGCTGGCTGAAGGCAACCATCTCCCTTGAGCAGTTTTGAGGTTTATTTCCCCATCACATTGGCCTTTCCACACATCAAGTTGCTGCTGCTGGGCAAGAGCTCAGAGTGCCAGGTCCCTGGACCAACTCCATCAGGAAGTACCTCGATACAGCAGGCCAACAAGGTGTGGAGCCAACTGACCCGTTTTCCAGTCTCAGCTCTTCCACTTTTTCGCTGTTCATCTGTGGCCAATCACTTAAGCTTCCTGTGCTTTGGTTATTGCGTGTGCAAAATGGGGAACCCCAGCTTGTCGAGTTAATGAGAGACTTGAATGAAACCACGTATGAACAGTGCCTGGAGCAAAATGGGCTTTGATAAGCCAATATCACGACAGCTGAAAGGTCGATTAGTCCAGTCTCCTGTTTAATATGAGGACCCTGTGGCCCATGCTTGCCCAATGTCACCCTTGCTGGCCCCCAGTGTCCCCTGTACAAGAGGCTTGAGACCATGTTTGTGCAGCCATCACCACTCCCGGTCCCTTGGGTACTCTGCAAGTCCCCAGAATGCTGTTGCCACTATCCTCTGGCGGGCCTTGGTGTAATGACAGAAACGCACCCAGTGGGTGAGCTGTATGCAGCATCTCCAAGAGCTGCCCGGGGCCTGGTAGGCTGTCTCTGTAAAGGTCAGAGTCCTCATTTGGAACGTAACTAGGGAGGATTGATGGCGTTTCCTGCTCTGATGCAGGACTCATGATAGGGTTGTGCTGATGTCCCTGCAATCTTCAGGAATTGCCACCCCTCACAACACCCCCACCCACCTCCTTTATGATGGGTAAACCCAATGGCTTCCCAAGGAGTCTTCCCCTGCTGCCCCACAGTCAGCTGGGAGCAGAGGGACAGGGTAGCAAACCGAGCAGAGGCAGAGAACAAGACAAGATGGCAATGAAGGGCCAAGACATGGGCCTTGGGGGCTGAGAGACACAGGCCAGGGCAATGAGCAACTAAGGGTGTGGGTGATGGGCGTGGATGGCCAAGCCCTATGGGAAGAGGCTAGATGGAGGGTCATCCAGCGAAGGGAGGTTCGAAGAGGAAGACAAAAGGGTCATTCTACACAAGATCTGCTTGGAACTCAGCTCATGACCTTGCTCGCTCGTAGATGGCTCATCGTGGGAGGTGCCCAAAAGAAGCAACTGCCAAGGATGGCACACTGACTAGGAACCCACTGGTGCCTAGGAATATTCACAGATTCCCTTCCTCATTTTCCAGGCTGGTGTCAGCAGCCCACCGGGCATGCTAGCTCAGAGCTAGGACTCTACCTCAGCACGCCTGACTCCCAGGGCTTCTCACTGACTCTCCCAAATCCTTGCCTCCAGAGGCAGGGCTTAGGACAGCTGGGGATGTAAGGCTAGGGCTAGGGGGTGGGGTCCAGGCCCTTGGGCTCAGTAAAAAGTCTGTCACGGCAAAATCCTCACCAGCTCCAGAGACTGCTGCCAGGATTCTACTGCTTGGGATGCTAAGAGGGATGTAGGGGAAAGGGCAGGCTAGGAGTTTGAGAAATGGAAAGAAGAAAGACTGAGAAGGAACTGGGAAGGAGAAGGGGTTGGGGGACAGCTTGAGGGAGAGAAGGGAGGTAAAGGGAGCTTGATGGTGAAGGGAAGAGCTGCAAGAAGGGAAAGAGGGATGGTGAGGGCAGAGAGAGAGAGGGAGGGAGGGGCGGGGGGGGAGAGAGAGAGAGAGAGAGACAGAGAGAGAGAGACTCCAAAGCAGGTGCAAGGGCCAGATAGAGAATACAGAGCTGTGGAGAAGAGAGAGACGGGGGCGGAGGGGAGAGAATGGGAAAGGAGGGTGGAGACCTACTGAAAGAGTGACCAAAGGACAGCAAATGAGGGAAATGATTCTTTGGAGAGGGAAGAGGGAGAGAGAAGGAAGGAAAGAGGGAAAACAATGAGGAGAGGAAAACAGTGAGGGGAAAAGAGTGACAAGTAATGAGTAGGGGAGCCTTTGGGGGAAATAAGGGGTGGGGAAAAGGGAGGGAAAGGGGGAGAGAGGGGAGGTGAAAAAGGAAAAGAACAGGAAAAAGGCAAAGAAAGGGCCAGAGGAGTGAAGACAGGTGAGAGAGCTACTGAGAGAGCGAGAGGAGGGGAAAGAGGAGGGGTCAGGAGAAACAGGAGAAAGTGGGGGGGGGTGAGTGAGGAAGAGGAGCAACAGGGAAGAAGAGAAGAAACTATGAGAGGAAGGAAGGAGGAAGAGAGAAGAAAGAACAGCAAAGAAAGGAAACCAAAAAGGGTTAAAGGCAGGCAGGGCCACTTCACAAGACCTCTGTGACCTGGGTACCATGAGGGATGACTAACCAAGCCTGTGAAGATCCATTTCAGGGAGGACATGACAAGGGCCTGCTGGCCAGGCTGCCACGAGACACGGAGACATTTCCCCGACAGAGTAAAGCCAGTACATCTGCATGACCTGCCAACATTGCTTCCACTCCGTGAGTGACATTTGCGCCAGCCTCCTCTGGGAGAGCCTTGCCACCCCGCAGAGCTGAGCATGAAGTGCAGGGTGTTGGGTGTTGGATGCTGGCCTGGTTTGAGAGACGGCTGAGCTTTTTCATCACTCTGTGGCCATGAGTTACCAGGAGAGTGGCCCAGAAGGCTCCCTGCTTGCCTCTGGCCCTCTCCTTTTCCTCCCTCCCTCCCTCCCTCCCTCCCTCCCTCCCTCCCTCCCTTCCTTCCTCCTTCCTTTCCTTCCTTCCTCCTTCCTTCCTTTCCTTCCTCCCTCCTTCCTTACTTCTTTATTTCTCCACTCAAAGCTGGTCACAGCCTCACCTATCCTGTCCTTCATGGCCCTCAATGCCTCAGTGAGGCAGGTGGAGGCGTGGACCCAGCCCCAGGTCTAGTTTGAAGCCCCACAGTGGAAGCCAGGCAGAACCCAGATGTGTGTGTGGCAGCAACTCACAACTAGGCACTCGCTACAGACGCCACTTCTTTGTATAGCAGGGGGCGAGCTGCCTCCAGCTCAAAGTTGTGGTTTTGTGAGACTGCTAGTCCAAAGTACTAGGTCTCCCCGATTGTAAGGAGGACATGACAGATGTAGTTAGGGTCACTGGTTATGAAAAATATGCTCTTAAAATAACAGACAAATGTAAATCGGGTAGTGGATAGAATTTGTGTGTCATTCAAAAAATGATTCAATACACAGCAAGATTTGAAAATAAACTAAAATGAAGTTCCAGCCGTCTCCAACTCAAAGCCCTCAAATATCACCAATCAGCACTTGCTTCACCTGGCTGAGATGTTATCTCTGCATTTCAGTAAACAATCCACCAGAGACCTGAGTTTTAGTCCCAGGGTGGCCCAGGTAGTGACTGCTGTCACTTCGGGGCTCAGGAGCATCTTCTGGGTGGCCATCCCCATGGCAGCCAGTGCTTTGAACCACCCACCCCGCGGTCCTTTCTGCAGAGAGCATCTATCTGGACATACAATTAGCTCTCCACACATCAGTAGCCACAATCCCTGCCTTGCTTACTTTGTCTTTGGGCCAAAGAAAACTGTTTTCTGTTCTACATGGTCAGAACAGAAAAGGTAGAGCAAGACAGTGCCTGCAAAACAAGCTGCATTCCCAGGGCTCTTTTCAGCCAGAATTCTTTCCCAGACTATTTCCCCACCTATCCCTCAGTCTGTACCTCACACAGAACTGGTTTAGCTCCTGAAACACCTGCTGTGCTATGGCCACACTGGGCACACAGTTGTTTCCTAAAGGGCTATACTTTTATTTCATAGGTACAGTACACACAGACTCCAAGCATGTTTTTTACAAATGGAGAAATACACTGGTTTCCTCATTCTTTCAACACATATTTATTGGCATGTACTCCGGGCCAGGCAGTGAATGTGGACAAGGAGATTGAACCACAAGAGGTGACGTAATCAAATGGTGCTAGGGGGAATCTCTGGAGACCCTCAAATCAGGATGGCTTTGGAGAAGGTCAGTTTTAACTTTAAACCTGGGGAACTGGTCCCAGCCCCTGCAAAAGAGGGGCCAAGGAGGAGAGGACAAAAAGGCCATAGCTTCTGGACCTGGCATGAGGAGGCAGTGCTCCTGGGCCACTGTCGGGCACCCCAAATTATTCCATAGTTTTGAGGGGGGCTCCAACCCAGCCTCTCTTTCTAAGCACACTGCATATCCAAGTGTGCAGGGATGAAATCGATCTGCAGAGGTGACTCACAGGCAGACAGCCACCGCAGTCATGGGGCCCTGTCTGCATTCCCAATTTGCCTGCTCAGGTTGTCGCCTCCTTAATGTTATTTACCAAGCCCCATGCCCTGAATGCCTGTCTTTAGCCCCTGCTAGAGCCCTCCAGCCACTGTCCCTGTGTCTGTCACATCTTGTCACTACATCCCTGAATTCAACAGGTCTGGACAGCCTGTCTATGGACTTGCCAGCTCACTCTTGCAGCTCCAGGAACCCAGAAGGTGGCTTAGTGGTCCCAGCCCCACCCTCCCTCAGAGCAGGTTCCAGGGGGGAATGGTCCACAGCTATAACGTTCTTGCCCTTCCTCGGACAAGAAAGGAAAGGAGTTGAAACAGTAACTCTGTAGCGTGGCACTTTGCTGCCAGCAGTTGTGGTCAGGTCCTGGGCAGTGTGAAGAGGGGGTGAAGGGTGAGACTTGGGAGCTTCCTCCTGCCATGCCCTGTGGCTGCGGCTGCACTTCTCACTGCCCCCAAATCCCTTGTCGCCCGGAGGTCTAGCGGTGCTCCAGATTCCTGGAGTCCAGGTCCCGCAAAATGTCTCCCGCGACGTCAAGGGTGAACAGGGGCTAGGAAAGTGCGGCAGCTAGCTCTACTCGCGGCGCGAGAGCGCCCCCACCCTTTTCTGCGGCCAGAGATGGAACAGCAATTGGGAGAGAGGTCTTGAAACCTGAGACAGCTGTCCAGGCGGTGCCTCCCAGACCCCAGCCCAGGCCGTTGCTCACCTCCACCCCAGCCGCCTGCCCAGCCCACCTCGATCGGCCTCCAAAACCTGGGTCCCAAAGGCTGCATCGCCCCCTCCAGCACTGGACAGACCAGCTGTATCCTGGTGGGGATGGGCCAGTTCTCACCTCCCCGGAGCCCGAGTGCCCCAAAAGGCCAGAATGGAAGGGTCTCCAGAGACCTTACCTATTATACAAATAGGAAAACAGAGGCTGAGAATTCAAAGCAGACCCTTGTTCATGGGCAACGCTAAGAACTTCTGATCATCATCACCCTACACTGTCCCCATCCAACACTAGTCCTGAAGCCCCTGTAACCATCCGCCTTGCCCCCTAGACCTGCAAAGAGAGTCGTGGCTGTGCCCCAGGGATTCAGACCTTCAAGAACCAGAGGATCAATCCACACACCCCAGGGATACTCAGTCCTCCAACTGGCCTCTGATTCCACCACTCCAGGAGGAAGTTGGAAGGACCCGGATGTGGCAAAAGACCAGATTATGAAACTGAGTTGGCATTTAAATGACCTAACAAGAAATTGCCCGGTTTAATTTGCTTACTCGGTCCGATAAAGGAGAAAGAAGAAAACCTATCTCATTAAATACATGGATCTATAGAAACTGGTAACATGGAAATTCTGCCTGAAGTTAGTGGTTCGACAAACTTGAGTGACACAAGGGTTCGAGTTGAGGTAAAACAAACTCATTCTCCTCCTGCCCCCAGGAGGGCTACAAAGGGACCTGAGAAACTCTTTCTTTAAAATGAGTGGGAAACTGAGCCCAAAAGTGAAAGAAACTCAGATAAGTTCAACCAATGAGGCCAAGCTAATTCCAGAGTCTGTGGAGCCCAAGAAAGCATTGGGTTCATGCTCCACTCTAGCCACACACTGGAGCCCTTGGCCTTGTTCATCAACATCCTGGCCCAATTGGCTCCTTGGACCTGGCACCCCAGCCCCTGCTTTCCCAGACAGCACCTCTGAATCTTTCAAGACCCCTGGCAAACATCAGGTTCTCGGAGACAAATCTGTCCATAAGGACAAATGAGCAACTTGCTCCCATCCCCTTAGAGCACTGCCCAGTTTTAGTCATGTGAGTACAACTAGGTGGAAAGTACTGGAAAAGAGCAGACCTCACTAATCCTGGAGGAGCCAAAAAAGGATGGTTTATGGAAATAAAGATAATGTCTTCTTTCCCAACTCCCCCACTGTGCTATGACCCAGGTTTTCAAGGGCAGAAATTTCCAAGTTCTCAGAAAACAGGGGTGAAACAGAAGCCAGCTTATGTTCCTAGGTTCCCAGGCCAGTATCCCTGTCAGACCTTCCACTGGTATGGCCCTGGTCCCAGCCACAGCACTGAGCCCCTTTGGAGTTGTGCTTAGCAAAACCTTTTAGCTACAAATGCATCTCCATCACCTTCCCATTTGGAGCTAGCTGTAGTTGACTTGGTGTCAGGCTCTAAATCAGGGCCAGACTATCCTTCCAGGGAAATATCTGCCTTAGAGAGAAGCAAAATCACTTAGTATTTGGCAGCTCAGTCCACGCCAGGGAGAAAGTGACCTGCAACTGAACCCACAGCCAGGATGGCAAGCCATTCCTCCCACTGGGACCAGATGGCACCCCATGCATGCCTACTCTAGCTCCCTGTTGAGCTTGTGGAGCTCTGCCTTCAGCAGGGCCCTCTAGGGACTAAGTTCCCACCTACACACCCAGCCCCAAGTAGCCTTGGCTATGGGGAAGGCAGCGTGACTCCCACACAGACCTCTCCCCAAGGAGCAAGGAGACAAAAGACACAGATGAATCGTGGGAACAGGAACGATACACCTCCTTGTAAGAGATCAAAGAAAGTTTCCAGGAGGAAGTGGTATTAGGGCTGACTTTGAAAGATGACAAAGATATTGTAGGAAGAAATTTGAGGGAAGAAGTAGATACCAGCTACTCAGCTACTGCCTGTAGGACAGTTCAGGGTGGGTTATGAAATGCCAAGGCATCTTTTGAGGCCACAGCACTCTCAGGGCATATGAGGAGGGGCAGAGAGAGATGCGGCAGGGGACATGTGATCTAATCCATTAGAGAGAGGGGAGGGAGCCAGTCACTCAAAGAGTTCCAAGCGTTTGGCATTTCAATTTAAAAAATTGACATATAATGGGGAATGAGCAATAATGTCTACCTCCAGGTGTTGACGGTCAAATGGGGGAAACAGACAATAAATAAGGAAACAAACAAGATGATTACAAAGAGTGATAATACTATAAAGATAGTCAAAGAGGGTGATGAGATGTGGGTGATGGAGGAGAGGGAGGCTATTTTCGATGTAGATTTCTGTGAGGGCCCCTTCAGAGCTCTGAAGACCAGGCACCAGCCATGGCAAGGTCCAGAGGAAGAGGGATTAAGGCAGAGGGACAGTCAGTGCCAAGCCACCAAGACAGGAAGAAGATTGGTGGGTATGTGCAAGGAATGAAACCAAGACTGATAGGACCTGAGGTGGAGAGAAAGCAAGGGGAGAGAAAGAACGAGCGAGGTTAGAGACGCAGGCAGGGGCCGTAACAGACAGGACCTGGAGACCACGGTCAAAATTTGGGTTATATTGTAAGAATAATGGGGAACCACTGGGAGGTTTCAAGCAGGGAAGTGATGTGACAAGATTTTCAGTTTTCGAAAACCCGGATGGCTGGGTGGAGAGGATTGTAGAGAAGTGGGGTGGAAGCAAGGACATCTGTCTAGAAGGGACTGCAGTTGTCCAGAAGAGAGGTGGTCATAGCCCGGATGAACATGGGGTCAGTGGAGGTGGGAGGGGTGCATAGATTCTGATTTTACTTTGAAAGTTAAGCAGAGATTATTTCCTGGCTGATTGGATATGGTGGATAAAGGAGAGAGAGGAGCCAGGATTACTTCACAGATTTTGCCTGAGCAACTGGAAACACAGATATGCCATTACTGACATGGTAGAGATAGGAGGGAGCTGGGTTTGGGAGAAAATCAAAAGGGGAGTTACGATGGTGTTAATTCTGAAGTACCATGACGGTGTCATGAAGGCATTTGGATATTCACCATCATCTATGCACTACCTTCATGTGCCATTGGAACCATTATTTACGAAATTATTTCCTTTACATCAACTTATATCAGGTCACTTTTTTCTTACGCTCCATGCTAAGCAATAATATCCATAACACCAAGGGTTTTGTGGACTACTAGTATTTTTCTTTGGATACACATTAAAATAATGGCAACCACAGCTCCCAGGTCTCCTTGCAGTTCAGTTCTTACGATTCCTCCCTCCCCAACCTCCTGCAGAGTCTGGGTACCTGACACACACACTTCAACTGGGCTATTGGCTTTGATACCCAAAAACTTCTGAGGGCATTCAAAGGGATCATGGCGGGGCATTCAGGGAGAGAGACCTGGTCCTGCAGCTTGGTGAGGCCTTGGGGGCCGCCACCTAACTGCCTCAGTGGGCCCTGCTCAGCCCTCTGCTTGGTGGGGTAGGGGGTTCACAGAGCTGAGCCCACCACCCTTTCCTTAGGCTCCTGCGCCCTCTGGTGGCTGGGTTGCTTGTCTCTGTGCATTGGGGGCTTCAGCGTTCCTGTTTACAAGCTCCAGAGAAGAGGGGGATCCTCGCCTTGGCCTCCCCCCAAGGTGGGGGTGTGTCATGCAGGGTGTATTGTGGGGTCTCAGCTCCCGCTTCCTGCATAAGGATGCAGGATATGGTGAGGCCAAAAAGGAACACCCACGGAGCCCATAGGTAGGGGAGTCATACCACTATAGTCTTGCTGGCGGCTGGATTGGAGACACAGGAAGCAGGAGCCGCACGATCCACAACCTGCCGTCTGCTTTTCTGCCAACCAACCTCACTTGCCAACTGCAATCTGCCGTGCTAACTGCAATCCCTGCTTGCCAGGCACCATCCGCTACTAGCGTAGCCACGGCAGTTATATTAGTGGCCAATGGCTCACTGGTTACAGCTGACGGCCAACTAGCCACAGCTGATGGCCATCCAATCAGAGTTGATGGCCATTTACTACCTGAGCCAGCACCTTTCTATGTGAGGCTGAGAGCCTGGGAACTGCACTTCTGGCTCTGTCCCCACAGGAGACAAGAGGTCAGACTAACTTTAAGATCCAAACTGAGGGACACATAGATGCTGCTGAGGCTGGGACTCAGGCTGGGCCGAGGGAGGGGCAGCAGTCTGCACGCCAGGCAAGGGCCACCAAGGGTCAGATCCAAAAGGAAAGGAGAGTGGTGGGCGGGAGCAGGGGTTTTTGTTTTCTATAGAAGGTTACCAATGCAAAGAAAAGGAAATTGATGGCCATATACAAATAGGGCAATTTACCTTCGGTGGATATTTTCAAAGGAAAATGGAAAACACTCCAATTTCAACATTTTAAAATTAAGAGCAGGGAACATCAGATTGCGCTGAATAAATACAACACATGATGGAAAATGGACTTCAGTTCTTACATTACAGCCAGTCATGGGAGAGAAGCGGGGGTGGAGGCCAGCAACAGGCAGGAGAGAGTCACGCTCTGGCAGAAAGAGCAATCGAGCAGGGGGCTGGCAGGGGAGCAGCTGAGATAGGCACTGTCTGCCTAGGCTGATATCCAGGTGCTCAGACAAGCATCCACACCACGTCCACACAGGCGTCTACACGGGCACGTGCACACGTCATGCACACACACAGACAAATTCTGTCTCCTACACACACACCCCAAGCTACATGGATAGTCTTTCTGTCCCTCTTTCATCCTTTCTCAATAAGAAACTCTGTTTAGATGAGACGAGACCAATTGCTAAACAGACACTTGCAGTCCAGTGTGCGAGGGAGTGTTATATAGAAGGCTGTGGGGCGGCTCAGAGAAAGGGCCTGTGAACTGAGTCTCAGAGGAAGAGAATACAGGAAAGGGTGATCCAGGCAGAGCGAACAGCATGAGAAAAGGTCTCAAAGCTTAAAAGAACATAGACCTGTGAGGCACCGCAAAAAGTCATGGGTGATTGGACCCAAGGATGTCTGGGGAAAGGGAAGCTGGGGGGACTGGGAGAACTGAGCTTTGCAATCTGCATAGCAAAACCAGTGGGCTCTCTATGGACCCAGATGAGCCACCTGCTTTGCCCTGGGGAAAACCAGACCCAAGATGCAATGTCCACCCACTTGATGTGGGTTGGAACTCGGGTACCCCTTGGGGCTGGACTGAGGGTGAACCAGGCTCCAGGGAGAAACACTGCATATTTCTTACTGAAACCAAGGCAACTGTTTTTCAGTGCAGTCATCCCTCTGCCTCTGGGCCCAGTGCCATCCTCGGGCTGCAAAACTAACAGTCTACTCCAGGTTCCAGCACATGGTGAAAACTGAGTTCCTTAGCACAGTGTTAGCAAGGAGCATGTGGGCAAGCAGCTGGCTGGGTCTTCCGGGACTCCACCTCCTTTGGGCTTTGCCTCTCCTTCAGTGAAGGGGTTTAGAGCCTTTTCTTCCAACCCTATACCCAAAAGGAGAACATACACAGAACACTGTTCCATTCTGACTGCTGCCTTCCTACTGCTGCCACTCTCAGGGACCAGGGCCTGGGCATGGGTAATTACACATCCCTTCAAGTGAGTCTACCCTTGGCTAAGGTTTATTACTGTAAGCTAGGGAAGGGACCAAGAAAATACATTAAATTTAAAAGAAGTCTAGAAGAATGAATTCCAGTAAAAATGAATGGTGACACCAAAACCCAGTAAACAAAAGTAAAGATAGATAAATTGGACAACACCAACATCAAAAAGTTTTGTGCATCAAAGGACACAATCAACAGAGTGACAAGGCAACCTATGGAATGGGGAAAAATTGCAAATCATGTGTCTGATAAGGGGTTAATATTCCAGACTATATAAAGAACTCCTACAACTTAACAACAGCAACTAAAACAACCCAATTAAAAAGCGAGCAAAAGACTAAGTAAACACTTTCCAAAGCAGACATACAAATGGCCTGAACAAGCATATGAAGAGATGCGCAACATCACTAATCATCAGGGAAATGAACATCAAAACTGCAATGAAATACCATCTCACACCCATAAGGATGGCTACTGTTTAAAAAAAAAAAGAAAGAAAACAAGTTTTGATGAGGATGTGGGGAAATTGGAACCCTGTGCACTATATGTGAATGTAAGCAGTTTCTATGGAAAGCAGTATGGTGGTTCCTCAAAAAATTAAAAATAGAATTACGATATGATACAGCAATTCCACTTCTGGATATATACTCAAAACAAGAAAGAGCAGAAAATTGAACAGATATTTGTATAGTCATGTGCGTAGCAGTATTATTGACAGTAGCCAAAAGGTGGAAACAACCCAAGTGTCCAATGATGGGTAAATGAATGAACAAAATGCAGTTAATACAATGGAATATTATTCAGCCCTAAAATGGAAGGCACATGCTACAACATGGATGAATTTTGAGAACGATACACTAAGTGAAATAAGCCAGCCACAAAAGGATAAATAGTGTATGATACCACTTATATGAGACATTTAGAGTAGTCAAATTCATAGAGACAGAAAGTAGATTGGTGGGTACCAGGGGCTGAGGGGAGGGGAAATAGAGAGTTATTTGATGGGTACAAAATTTTAGTTGGGGACGATGAAAAATTTCTGGAGACTTGTTTCACAACAATGTGTATGTACTTTATATGGACCAAACTGTACACTTAAAAATAGTCAAGATGGTCAATTTTATGTGTATTGTACCACAATTAATGGAGGTGGAGAACTGGTATGCACAAAAGCACCTGAGTCTGCACCTAGATCTTCTTGCCCACTAATCAGCTCCTGTCCTTCGAGTTCCTGATCATCCAGTGGTGCCCACTCAAATACTGCTCCTCCAGGAAATCCTCCCCAACTCCTCAGATGTAGCTAGTGTTTCTGTCAAGACACGGCTGCTGGCGAATGGAAGCATAGGGGTTTTGGAGTGTTTGCTTGCTTCCCCAGTGAATAAACATTCTCCTCTGTGCCAGACATGTTGCCAAGGCTACAGACAGAGCAGTGAGGGAGATTGTCTTGGCCCTGCCCTCAGAGCCTACAGTCTTGGAGGGAAAACCAGATCCATCAAAACCAACCACATAGTGTGATATGAGCCACCGAACACTGTGAATGCCTAGAGAGGGGGTGATTGACTGCCTCATGAGGGAATGGGTGCAGCCAAGGAGGCCCTGTCCAAAAAGATGGTGCCTCAGCTGAGTCCTGAAGGACCAATAGGGCTTAGGCAGGCAGCGGAAGACAGCAGAGGGTATTCCAGGCAGCTGAGTCCTGGATAAAGGGAAAGGAGAAGTATGGGGGAAAGAGAGGGGTTGAGGGAGGAAGGGAGAGAATGTGATAGCAGAGTTGAGCAATAACCACTAACAGTTCAAAGGAATTTATTAACTTGTAAGTGCCTCTACTGCAGATACTAACTTGAAGAGTCTCCCACCCACCACCAGCCTTCAGGGCCTCTTCAGAAATGTGCTGCAGTCAAGAGCTCCTGACCACCTCCTTCTCCCAGTGGCACTGCCGGTTACCTTTCTCCTCACTCCCTGCCCTGGGGTGGACCAAAAGCCAGGTTCATCATCATATCCCTGGTCCAGAGACGACTGCAGAGATTTCACCTCTGGTTGGCAGAAAGACAGCTCAACAGAGTAGGAGTTGTGGTGCCTGGCAGTGAGAGGCCTCCCTGAGTGAGCACCCTCTTTCTTGCCCCCCTCCCCACCCTTTCCCTGCCTTGGGAAACAGACACTGGGTACCTGTGCCAAGTGTCTGCAGCCAATGTTTGAATTACATACATGTGCATGGAAATGGGGATATTTAGAACATATACTAGAAAAGCAAGGGTCAGAACCAAACGGGAAGTTGCTAAGTGCAAAGACGCCTGGAGAGAGAAGAGTAATGAGGCAGAACGCACGCCATCCCATCTGCAGATGGGCTTCTTCAGAGTAGACTGTTGTCTAGGCTCCCAGTTCCAGGACAGACCCCTTGAAGACAATTCAGCTGCTCCTCTCTTCCTTCCTCAGACTTCCACAGGCTAAAGCTCCTGAAAGCCCATCCAACACGGTCTGCGCTCTGCACAAGCTTAGCTATTAGCTGCATTAGAAGAGGGCTCCTGGGTGATTGAGCCAGACCCTGGGGACAGAGAGGCTTTGGGGAGAATTCAAGGTGACAAGGGGATAATGTATTCAAATGTGAAGACATACTCAGCTCTTCTAGCTCCTGGGATCAAGGCCAAGGTTGGAGAGGCAGTTGGGCCCAAGCCCTTATGGCTTCTCGGCAACAACTGGCTCAGGGCTGTTCATCTCATCGGAAAGGTAATCGTCCTCATTGTTCTGCTTCATCTTGGTTTCCAGAACCGTGATACGTTGCTTGAGCTTCTGCTGGGCCCCTGTGTACTCGGCCAGCAGGCGGCCAAAGCGAGTATACAAGGTCTCCATGTTGGTCTCCAGCTGCTCTAGCTTCTCCTGCACACCCACCTCCATGCTGGCTGCCACCTCATTCTCATCCAGCAGCCCTTCCTTCATTAGGATCTCCCGGCCCCTCTCCTCCAAGACCTTCTTGGCATCAGGGTACTCAGTCACAGCTTCCATGAGATCATCCTTGGACAAGCAGAAGAGATCTGAGTAGCCCAGGCTGCGGATATTGGCTGTGCGTCGATTGCCCATTTTGCTACCCTTAATGTTAAGGATACTGATCTCTCCAAAACAACTCCCAGCTGAGAGCAGGGCATACTGAGTGACCCCATCATCAGCCACCACTGCCAACTTGCCCTCATTGATTATGTACATCTCCTTGCCAATATCTCCCTTGCGGCAAATGTAATCCCCAGGGCTGAAGACCTGAGGACGGAGCTTCAATACAAGCTCCACCAGCAGGCCAGCCTCACAATCGTGGAAGATTCGCACTTTCTTGAGTGTGGACAGGTGAACGTTGATGGCTATCTCAGCCCTCAGCTTGGCTGGCAGGTTTTTGAGAACTTCCCGCTCATCCACAGTCTTCTTATTGGTCCACAGGTAGTCAAACCACTTAATGACCTTGGCTTCCATCTCCTTGCTGACCTTGCGGAACTGCATGTAATGTTTGACAGCATCAATTTTAGCCTGGAACTCAGCCCGGGTGGCATTCATGTTGGAGATCATGGAGCCCACATTTCCCACAATGGTGGCAAAGATGAGGACACCAATCAGGAAGTCGAAG
Organism: Rhinolophus sinicus; assembly: GCF_036562045.2. Classification (NCBI taxonomy): domain Eukaryota; kingdom Metazoa; phylum Chordata; class Mammalia; order Chiroptera; family Rhinolophidae; genus Rhinolophus; species Rhinolophus sinicus. The sequence goes on along the minus strand of NC_133768.1, from coordinate 109,829,527 downwards.
ATGACAAACAGGTACTCCTCATCCTTTACAGGGGGTGGCGTCTCCCCAATGGTGGTGAGGGTCAGTGTAGACCAGTAAAGGCAGTAGATGTATTCCCTAGCCAGGTAGCCATACTCAGGGTCAGTGATGTTGGGGTAAACCCAGGTGTCAACCCCAAAGCCAATGGACTTGGAGATGGCATAGTAGATGCAGGCATTCCAGTGGATGATGATCAAGATGTAGAGAACCAGATTACTGATGCGGAAGATATTGGGGTAACTGGTGCGTGTCTCAGTACGGTCAAAGAATTCAAACATGCGGGCAAAGTGCAGCAGGCGGTTAAAGCGCAGCTCAGGGATGTGGATGCCCACAGCAAAATAGACCAGGTCTGTGGGGATGATAGAAGCCACATCCAGCTTGAACTGCAAGGTGTGGATGTAGTTGTCCCGCAACTTCTTGGTATCTTTGACCAGCAGCCCCTGCTCTAGGAAACCTAGTAGAGATGCAAGCCAACATACCACCTCAGCCCTCAGGGCTGTTCCTCCCAATAGGCAAATGCATTTAACCCTCCTTCTCAAGGAGGGACATAGGAAACTCATGTAGCAGGGCTGGCCAGAAGGACCCTAAGAGATCACCCCCAATCTGAACCTCACTAAGCATGGGAGAACCATGGCATTCAAAAAGGGGCAGGCACCAACCCGAGTCCCAGCCAGGCAGTTGAGTCTAACCCTGTGTCAAAAGGACTTCCTGAAAACGTGGACTCAGTCCTTTGGACATAGGGGTCATACTCCTGCTTCTGCATCTCAGGTGCTCACTTACCTGTGCGCAATCGGATGACGATGTCCGCGATGTAGACCACGTCTGAGTAGTAGTCCAGCACCAACCACACTATGTAGTAGTCTTTCTGTAGGTCACTGAAGCAGGCTCTATAGAAAGACAGGGCTGGACTTTACCCTTAAAGCCAGCCAAGGTCCCCCAGAGGCTCCAAACTGAGTGCCCACTGTGTGGGGGGCTTGGGATGGCTACCAGGGGGACCTGATGAGACATAGTCAGCCTGGTGCCATGGGAGACACTTATTGACAAGCAACTTCTACTCCAACCCTTATTATTATATAGACCTCACTACATAGACATCACCACTGATCGTTACTTGTCTGTCTCATCCACTGGACTGTGAGCTCCCAGAAGACACATCTCTTAGTCATTATTGCATACTCTCTGCCCTAGCCCAGAGCACCAGGATTCATGTGTTCAACCATTGTTAGTTGAATGAAAACTAAGCTGTTGGAAGAATGAGCTATAATACAATGATGAATAGCCTCCATGCTCATCTCTTCAACATACACCTATTGAGAACCCAACATGGAGCACTGGCCAATCCAAGTGAGAGAGAGGGTGCTAGCCTGGCTTAGGCTAGAGGCAGTGGGAATGGGGAGAAGTTGGAGACTGCAGCAGAGTTTTAGGAGGAACTTGTAAGATTTGATGACTGAATGTGTAGAGGCCTAGGGAGAGGGCAGAGTAGAGGATAGAACCCAGGATTATGCCCCAGTGAGTGCCCTGGGTCAAAGAGGGGAGCAGTTAATTCTGACTGGTCACATTTAGAATAAAACCCTAGCTCCCGTCCCTGGCACACAGACTCTGCAGAACTGGCCTGTGCCTACCTGTCTGACTCCCTCTCACCACCCACATCTCAGCTAAAAGGTATCACCTCCTCAGAGAGATCTATCCTGACTATCCTTTCTCTAGTAGCTCCCTGCTTTTAGTTCCTGGAATCATCTTGGGCACTTGTGTCGTTAATGTTTACTATCAGCACCCCCCCACCAGCCTGAGAACTCTGGGAGAACAGAGAGCATGCGTGTCTCTTTCAGCGCATCATTCCCAGCATGGAGCACAGAGCTTAGCACCCAATAGTTGCTCATTGAAATCCTGACTGAATGAATGACTGGAGTAGGGGATGCGTCGGGTGGAAAATGCTGTCAGGGAAAGTTCGCGTAGTGTGGCTTTGGAACTGAGACTGCAAGGTTGAAAATGGGGAGAGGAAATTTTCTCTTGAGGAAACACCATGTTCAAAAGTAGTGAGTGCTGGGGTTGGGGTGTGTCTAGAAGGTGGAACTAGAGGGAAGGCCATGCTGAGGGCCTGAAATTCATCCTGTGGGCAAGGGGGGGGGGGCATTGAAGGGTTTGTGAGGAGGCAGTGACATAATCAAATCCCAGTTTCCACCAACTCGTTGCAAGTGTGGAAGATGTATTGGAGTGGGTGAGACTGCTTGCCAGGAACGGGTCTGGTGCTGTTGTAGTTATGCCAGGGAGAGAGGATGAAGGCCTTGCCTAGGACAGTACTGGTGTGGCCAGAGAAGTAGGAACAGATTACAGACACCAGGAAAAGGACAACAGGATAGACATGAAGCTTTGGTAGCATATTAAATTGGGGGTGAGGGTCGGGGGGTGGGGTTAATAGGGCAGAAGGAGGTGCCATTAGCAAGGGGGAATCCGGAAGGAGGGCTAATTTGGGGTGAGCTCTGTGTCCACAGCAGGACCGGTATGCTCTCCACCCCAGGGCCTGTGGACTGCTTTGGCCACCCGTTTCCAGCCCACTCGCTGCTCACCTGGCCACCAGCAGGCACCAGTTGTAGAGGACGGGCATGGCGACGACAAATAGCCAGCGGTAATACCAGTCCCCAGCCGGGTCCAAGACAAATAGTTCAAATTTCTTCCTGAGGAGACAGACAGGGGCCAGGCTTGAGGAGCAGGTCCCCAGTGTGGCAAAACCTCCCATTCCCAGAGGCCAGGGGTCCCTAAAAAGCAATGCTCAAGAGGATGTGCAGGGTGAGGGCGAGGTTGGCTTAGGGCCCACTTCTCCGGGAGCCACAAGCTAGAACTGGGCATCTAATGAGAGTTCAGATGGGCAAGGGACACCCCTTTTCCTGTTCTAACCCCCATGCCCTCGGGAGGCCCCTTGCCTAGAGAGCAGGACAAGGGGCAGTGTTTTTATTGGGGTGGGCCTCAGAGCCTCGGGAAGCCTCGGAGAGACTTCCAAGTATGATCATGAAGGCTCGGGACCTGTTCCCACATCTCTCCCAGAAAGAGAGAGGAACTCCAAGCAAGTGAGCGCCACATGCTTCCTGCTCACTCCACCCCAGCCCTTTTTGCTCCCTGGCCTCCAGCCCCCAAATCACTTTCCCAGATGCTGCATCCTGATTCGGCAAGAGCTCTTTCCTACACAGGCCAGAGGTGGGGAATGTCAGTTTGGCCAGACAGCTGCAGTCGCCCACTCCTTCCTTTTAGAACAGACCCTTCAGCTCTGCCTTCTCTGCCCTCCCCATCCCCTCGTGCTCACTTGTTCCTGGGCCTTGCCTGCCAGCCAGCCTTCAGCATGACCTCTTCAAAAGCCTACCTCTGTGCCCAAATTGGCACTGGTATGGCCACACTGTCAACAGCACTCCCTAACTGTGCCCTCCTCTGCATTTACTGACTGGTGGAACAGCAGCTGCATCCAAGCCCTTCCCTTGCCCACTTTTAGGTGCACTTGACACTTGTTTCATGAGCAACAAGGGGACATCTGGCAAGGGGCAGCTTAGGTGAGAAAAGCCACGAGGGACTCCTATGGCAAGCGGGCCACTGGCTGTTGGTCAGGCTGTGGGCAAGGACAGTGGAAATATTCTAGAGTTAAAACCATAGCAGGTCTCCCCTGTCGATCCCTTTCCCTGCCATGTCAGGACTTGGTTTAGACTCTAAACTTTAGAGCCTAGTCTGCCCCTGGTGGTGGCATAATAAACCCCACTGAGCCATCTGCTTGCATGCTTGGGAGCCCTTCCAGTCCCACAGGCTGGATAGCTATACTTGGTGCCCTTGCCCTCGCCGTCCTTTTCGCCTTTGCCATCCCCTTGCTGTGTCGTCACAGTCTGGAGCTCAGGCCCACGAAAACGCTCGAGGAATGAATCAGGTCTAGGGTCCTCCTCGCGGAAATTCTTGCTGGCCCACTCTCTGATGACCCCCACCAGGTGAACAATCCTAGAGGTGAGAAGAGAGATCATGAACCAGAGAGAACCAAGTCTTCAGAACCTGCACCCAGGAATTCAGTGTCTGGTGAGGGAGCTGGGAAACTAAGAGCCGGGATCAGGGCTGATGCTGAGGACAGCGAGCTGGGGCTCAGACATGACTCTGAATGCAGCTGAAGGGGAAAGGGAAGACTTCCTGTAGGAGACGTCTCAGTTGATTGTGAAGAACAAATAGGTCTCCAGGGCAAGATGGAAGAGGTGCTAAGAGAAGACAGGCCAGGAGGAAGGTTGGCCGAGGCTTCCTGATTTCCCTATAAAACCTACAACTCTGGGCTGTGGACCTCAGGGCCCTCCATGTCGGCCCCTCTGCTGGGAAGGATCACCCTGCCACCCCCCCTCCAATGCTAAGACAGGCAAGTCTAAAGGGAAACTTCCAATGGTCACTCCAAACGTGTTCACAGGAGCCTCCTCAGGAAGAAAAAGTTGAGCTAGGATAGCAGTGACATTGCTTCCCGGAGGTCTTGGTGGAAAGTCCCAGTGGGACTGAGAAGAGGAGAGCCGTGTTAGCCACGTTGGCAGTCCCCCTGGGTGGGAAGAGGTAGCAGCAGGGCCCTGGTGGAACTCACCTTCGAAAACCACCTCTCCCCCTCTGGGGGGCATCCATTTCTGCCAGCCTCTGCAGTTCTGAGGAGGTGTCATCTTCGGGTGCAGACTGTGGCCTGCAGAGGGAGGAGCAGAGTTGATCGAGAGTTCTCTGGGCATGCTTTATCTCTTATCAGCACTCCCAGTTCCTGGGAGGGGCCTAGACACCCCACGGTCCCTTTAGAGAGTGTCCTTGACTCAAAAATCATTTGCTCTATGACAATGAGGCAGAGCTGGGAGGAAGTAGCAGCCTCCAGGCCATCCTGAAATGACCCAGCCTCAGCAGACTCACCTGCTACTGGTCCCTCGGTCATCTTTGCCGTTGGCCTTGATGGCAGGAGGTGCATGATGGTTGTGATTATTGGCTGGGGAGCTCTTCACGCCATTAGATTTTTCTGTCATCGTCCATGTACAACTGGGACCCTCACCTGACAGGAGAGGGTAAAGAGGAAAGTCACAGAGGACCCTAGCACCCATATAAGGCAGGAGAGCTGCAGGTGAACATGAGAAGAGAGCCAGGGCCCACCTGGCAAACACCAGCACCATTGGATACTGCTACGGCAGTGCAGAACAGGGGACCCCGCATTGCCTAAGTGCCAGGCTCCAAGCACCAAGATCATAACGCTCTCCCACCCTTATAGGGAATTTAAAAGGCTAACAATGCTAAATTGCAAAATGGGTTTCTTTTTCATTTAATTCAGTGAATTTTTTGATATATGAACTATCACAGCTAATACAAAAACAAAAAACAAAACAACAAAAAAAACCAACCTGTTTAAGCCATCTTCTGGTGTCCTGCTTTGCAGATGTCTGGCACATACTTAGGCTACTGAATACCTCCAAACCAGCCACTGCCCCCAAACTCCTGTCCCATCGGAGGAGATGTATCTCCTTGGCCCAAAGCAGCTGACATCACCCCCCTCCCACCCCAGTTCTCTGGTTCTCCTCACCCAAGACCACCCTAGAGCTCATGCTCCTTGGGTAGGAGTCCCATCTCTCATTGACTTCTTCAACCAGGGACACTGTGTCTGGGTTCCTTCCTTTCAGCTCCAATCACATTCTGTCCAGCATCCCCCTCCTACCCCCCCCACCCAGTAATGTCACTGAAGCTGAGGAACAGAGAAGAGCTCCAATGGGCTCCATAGGCAGTGGTCCATGTCAGGACTCTCTCCTTTGGGCTATGGGGAGCCTTGGAAGAGCTGAGCAGGAACATGACAAGGACAACATTATATTGTAGAAAGATCCTGATGGCTGCTAGATGGAGACTGGATTACAGGGGAAGCAAGAGCAGAAGCTAGATAACAGGAAGAAGGCTGGAGAAGATGGTGCCACTGAAGCCCGAGACAGGGCAGAGTGGAGAGCTACTTAGAAAGGAGAATGAACAGGACTCAGAGAAGGATTGGGTATGGGGAGCAAGGGAGAGCAAGTGGGAGGGATCATGCAGGAAGAGAACACAGAGTAACGGTCCAGGGCAGAGCCCTGGAGAGCCCCAACATGTAAGAATCTAGTAGAGGAGGACGTGTCCACAAAATAGACCGAGAAGAAGCAGCTTGAGAGGGAAAAATCCAGAAGAAAGAGAGACAGGAGATGGTGTTTCTCAGTCTCTTGCCAGGGAGTCAGGGAGGCTGGGGCAGGAGACACTCAGAGCAGCGGTTCCCCGCTGAGGCTGGTCGGTACGCCCTACCATATTTGGTCAGCAGTGGTCAGAACATCCGCCAGATTGTCTGTGACCTGCCCCCCTTGAACAAGAAGCTTGTTCCAGCTTCTGGAGCTGTCACCATGGTGATAGGAGGCGCATTGGCCTCTGTGGTGGGTGGTAATAACAAGCAGCCTCAGAACTGCTCACCTGGTGCTCTCAGGGGACTACAGTACCGGGATGCTAATGAGCAGACCTGAGGGAGAAGAACCTGCTTGGGCCCTAGAGGCAGCAGCCCATGGAGACCAAAACTTCCAAGCAACACAAACAAAGCTGAGGCTACTCACATTGATCAGGGTTTCAGGGCTAGCCTCCTGGAAGCCTGGAGATTAAGAGAGGACATAACACAGTGAATGAAGGGCAGGGCGAGAGGAGGGGCAGTGAAAGGCAAGTCCATTTCAGGGATGGAGGTGTAGGGAGGCTGGGCCCAGGGTGGGGAGTGAGCTGTGCTGACAAGAATAGGGCAGAGGAGACCAAGGACAGCTTAGGCTTCCACTATATCAATTAGTTGATTTTAAAGGATTATGCAATACTTCTACTTCTGGACAAGATGGAGTAACAGGGACCAGATATACCCTCCAGAATGAAATAACCAAACTCAGGGAAAATGTATGAAACCACAGTTTTCAAGACATTAGACATTAGGCTACCATGGGCAGTGATCCCTAAGAGACAGGAGATAAATGAGGTGATCCCTACAATTGCTGTGGATTACTCTCTTGTGAGTTTCCAGGCCATGGCATGGAGAGAAGGGACCCAGGTGCAACCTGACAGATTTACCTAGGTTGAGAAGACAGAGAAGAGGAGACCAAGGCAGCTAGAGTTTGCAGAACAGAGTACTGGAGAAGAGAGAGCTGCATACTAGCTCCAGTGGGTCTTCCCAGAGGGCTCATGAAACCCCCCAGGTGACTAGGTGTCTATGGCGACAGAGTCCCAGAGAGTAGTTTCCAGGCTCTCGGCTTCACATGGAAAGGTGCTGGCTCGGGTAGTAGGTGGCCGTCAGCTGTGACTAGTTGGCCATCAGCTGTTACGGGTTAGGCATTAGCCACTGATATAACTGCCGTGGCTACATTGGTGGATTGGTTGGCAGAGAAGCAGACGGCAGATGGCGGGTCGTGTGGCTCCTGCTTCCTGTGTCTCTAACCCAGCCGCCAGTGAGAATATAGTGGTATAACTCCCCTATTTATGGCTCTGTGGGTGTTCCTTTTTGGCCTCACCATATCTGGTGCAGGGAGTGGGACCAGAGGCCCCATATGACAGTGTCCCATCCTGGCCTCAGATTCAAGTTAATAGCAGGCAAAGTTTTTCCACTGTGATTGGGAAGGGAACTCATCCATGACTAACAGCCTAGAGAGGCAGGCTCCAAGTCTCAGCCAGAAACTAGTGTCCCAGATATTCAATTCTGGCTACTGCAGTGGAAAAAGTCTTGGGCAGCAGACAGAGGATGGTGCCAAGGGGAGCGTCATGCACATCATTAATGGCAGGGCATGCGGTAGGCAGGCAGGGCAGGCCAAGGAGAGCCAATGGGAAGCTAGAATTTGAGGGTGAGGGGCAACTTCTTCATTGAACAGCTACCACCAGCTAAGCCCTTGACCTAAGTTAACTCACTGAAACCTCACAACAATCTGACAAGGTTGATACTATTGTTATCCCCATTGCACAGATTCACAGGCAAGTAATCTGGCTGCAAAAGCACACTCAGCCACAGGGCCAGCCTGGCCAGTGAACAGAGCCAGAGACTTGGGCAATATCAAGAGGAGAGTTAGGTCAGAACTGCACCAGGCCCAACAGGCTCTTGGGGCTGACTTTTGAGTGTAGAGCTGAAGTTGCAATGACCCTTTGTGCCCCAGGCCTGGGGGGATAAATGGGAAGGAGCGTCGGTCATGGCAAAGGAGAGTTGTAGGAGCTGAGGGTAGGCAGCCCCCAGCTGGAGGCGGAGAGAGTGCCTGTCATTCACCAGGCAGGCAGTGGGTCCTTGGTGCTGATTCGCCTTTGGCTATCATCAGCCACCCTGAGGTCAGGTTCCAGCCAGCACCTTCATGAAATAGATGCTTGAGAACTATTTTTTTTAGTGAATAAAATCTCCAGTAAAGCACAGAGAAGGCAGGGTTTTGCCCAAGAGGCCTGGCAGGCCTGCGTGGATGATCACTACTTTGACAAAGTTACCTAGTGCGACACAAAGGAGTGTCTAGTACAAACTCCATTACATCAGAAAGTTGCCATGGTTGGGCCACTTTTGCCAAGAGAAGCTTCATTTCTTTACAAATATAGGGCTGGAGTAGTAACTATATATGACATCAGGCACACTCAATCCATACCCCAGGACAGGCTGGACTCGGGAAAGAGTAGGTCATCCCCCAGCCCCTGCTGTCCTCACTGAGAAGCACCTCTTATGAGCTCCACATCCCCAGGTATCCAGGCGCCATCTCTGTTTCCTGGGGGTAGTCACTGGGCCCCTGGACTCCACATATCCCAAACTCACATGACCTTCTCACCCCAGCCCCAGTTCCTGTCTTCCTGATGCCTTCTCTCGAGAAACACACATCTCTCCCCACATGTGATCAATCTAGAAACCTAAGAGTCATCTTTGATAGCCCCAACTCAGCCCCGAATCCTATTGGTTCCTCTGCTGAAATCTCTCCAGTACCTTCTCCCTGTCCATCCTGACTCCTGCTGCCCTAGGCCTGGACTCAACCCTTGTCACAACCTTTTGACTCATTACTTCTCAGCCTTCAGATCCCCTGCCATTCCTCTTCTCTACCTTCCACAGCAGGATGAGTACAGGTAGTCCACACCCGGGTCTGTCTGTCACTCCTGATTCTAAAACCCATGGCCATATGCCCTCCCCCTAGAAATCAACTTTCCCAGGCAGGAACTTGTCTGTTTTCTTCAGCCATTAATCTGCAGAGCCTAGCCCAGTGGTAAGCGCGTATGCATTTGGAAAGTGAATGAATGAATGGATGGATTTCCTAAACTTGCTCTGCACTTTCCCAAATCCACACCATGTTTCATGTCCACTTTCTCTCACTTTGTTTGTATCACAGACCTATCATGACCTGACACTGATTTACTTGCTTATTGTCTCTCCCCCACGAGATGATCACAGTCACGTGAGCAGGGACCAGGTGGAACTTGATCCCTGCTGGGTCCTAGGACTGAGGAGAGCGTCAGGTACTGGTTGAATGGATAGAGGTAGTATCATCACCATGTTAAATTCCAAGCTCTACTTGGGCATTCAAACCCCTTGCGGATCTCACCAGACCCATCTTTGCAACCTCATCTCCTGTGGGGTCATCATGGCGGAGCCTGATGGGGTGTGGCCATGGCTAGTTTTAGCAGTTCTGATGCCGACATGGCACCTGAGGGCCAACCAGGGACACATCCTGTCAGCCCCCATTGGGGTTCAACTCGAAGCACACGTGTACAGTCCAAGCACTCAGTGTCCCTTCCTCTGGAGAAGGCAGACACCACGCTGGAAGCCTCCATTTGACAAGTGGCACTAAGGACTCTGCCCATGTTCTGCCAACAGCAGGGCCCGATGCTGGCAGGAGGTCTGGAGAATAGGCCACCCCAGCACTAGCTGTCTCCTATGGCCGCAGTCTGACATGGATGGAGTCGACACTTGCTGGTTTGGGCTCAAGCTGAGATGGAAGGCAAGCTCAGCTGGAGGGACAAAATGGGGAGCCTGTTTCTGTCCCAGGCTTGCTGCCTGGCACTAGAATCTTCCCTCAGCCAGAAGCTGCAAAGGCTTCACTGCAGATGCATTTGCCCAGATGGCCGAGGGGCAGGCTCCCAAAGCCTAAGAGGCTCACAGCAGGGTCTTTCCCTCAAGGTTCTTCTGAGGACACCAGGATGCAGCTTGAAGGGTTGAGAGCAAAGGCCACAATCCTACCAGGCTTTCTGGGAGAAGCATACATAATAACCCTCCACCCCTACCTCTGTTACTCCTCATATGCAGAGAGCCATGGAGCTCTAAGTGGCACACTCCCCACGCTCTGAGGCTGGGATGCCCAGAAATGCCCTAGGCCAGGCAGACAGTGACGGTGGGTGCAGGTGGTAAGGCCCACAGGCTCCTTCTTCTCTCCTACCAAACCCTGCCTGGCCAGGTAGCCCCTTGACCCCTCTGCTCCAAGCCTTCTCTAGCCACCCTCCTTGGGGCACTCCTAGGAGAAAACAAAGGTTCAGCGGCCTTGGGGCAAGCCTCACGTAGCACTCAGGGCCTTCATACTCCTAGAGCCCCGAGGATTTCATTTGGGTGCTTTGACAAGGGACAAAGTTTCCCACACAGCCACTTTCCCTCAGGCATACAAGGGCCCATGTCAAGCCCGGCTCTGGGACGTGCACACTCTCATGAGCTCCAGCCCCAACCCCGTGGAGGCCACTGGCCTATGGCCATAGGAAGGTGCCAGCCCTTGGTCAGTGGCTACCTCGGCCCAGTGCCAGCCCCTTTCCTCACCAATCAGACGGCTTCAGAGGCAGGATGTTCCTGGCCAGTCAGCATCCGTTGGTCACTCTGCAAAGCCTCCAATCAAAGACAAGCCCTTGGGGATGCATCAGCACGTGAAGCCAGCAGAGACCTCCTGGTGCTCTTGTCCCCAGGTCAGTAGGGTCTCTGAACCCCCACGCAGCTGGTAGCCTCCCAGTCAGAGAACTGCCCCACCTTGCCCGATGCCAGCAGGGGAGGCTGGCGGTGGCCCGGAGGAGCTCATGCCCACAGCTGAGGCAGGCTTGAGGCCCTGGCCCAGGGTGGCACCTGCCCACTGGAGAAGACTCCTGCCTGCTGGCTGGACGTCTGACCCTCTCACTGGGGCCCCGTTTGTCAGCAGGTGAGGAGTGGCTGCTGGGCTACCCAGCTGTGGAAGCTGCTTGTCTGTTTAGACTCAAGCACCAGCCCCTCCCAAGCTCCCTGAGGAGCCCTCCGTTACACGGAACATGCATCGCTCAGGGCTTTTTGTCTGGGGACTCAAAGCTACCAGCTCACTGCCCTCACACACCTGCCTCCCAGCCTTAGTCACAGCCACAGTTAGACTACCTGGCTAGAGGGCCAGCTAGGGAGAAACCTCGGAGAGAGAAGAGGTACCTGGACTGAGGCAGGGTTGAGGGGAATTCCATTCCTTCCCCTCCAGAACTCCCTGGACTTGGCCTCCAAGAGGGGCTGGGGTTGGGGAAGGGAAAGTGGGCAAGAGCCCTCGGATGGTGAGTCATTGGCTCCTTTTGACGAAGCCAGGATTTCAGGCTGCTCCCAGGTACAACAAAACCCCTCCATGTACCCTCACCTCCCCCACCCACATGCCCACCTTCTTCTGCCCGCCTCCCCACAGCTGCTGGGAAGCCAACGTGAGACAGAAAACCTGGAATACTGAGTTTCGACGTCTGCCGGGGCCAGTGCGGCAGGTAGCATAAACAGAGCCTTACAGTTTTCCTCACCTGCACACGGGGCTTGGGGCACTGGCTCCTCTCTCAGAGGGCTACATGGGGCGGCTGACATGTGACCCTGTGCACCAAGCCTGGGGCACGTCCAGGTGCACATATCTGCACGTGACAGCGAGAGTTGGCAAGGATGCACCCCAAGCCAAGCACAGGAGTTAGCTCTGGGGTGGGGGGGGCTTGATATTGAGAGACAAGGGGCTTTGTTAGCTACACCTGTAATGTTGGCATTTTTCAGGAGGAAGATATCATCAAGCAGGATTTGTGTAATTCAATATTTTTAAAATGCAACGTGCTGGCACATAGTCGGGGCACCAGAGAACGTAGTGGTCAGAATGGGCTGACTTATGTAGAGGGATTTTCCAGAGAGGGCATGCCCTAAAAGTCAGGCCTGTATGACCAAACAAAGCCAGCTGTCCCTTCAGGAAGCAATCAGGCCAGAATTGGTCTCTGGGGAGCCTGGTCGGAGGCCTTATGGCCAGCCATTTACTTCTGCTGGGTGCCACAGATCTGGAAGGCAATGGAAGCTAGCCCCTGCCCTCTGGCAGCTCATGATCCAGTGGGGGGACTGGATGTGTACCCCTCTAATACCAAACCTAGGCAAACCATCGGAATTTTCATGGAGGAGCAATAAACAACATGCTACAGAAGATCCCTTTCCCTCACGTCCAACTATAAATGAGTGCCGCCCTCCCCCTGCACTTATCCATGGGGAAGTTCCAGGCTTCTTGGGAGAGGGTTGGCCTCATGCTGGAGGGCTTGGGCAAGGCCATGGATCTTGGCAAGGAAATAGCATCAAGGAGGCAGATGTCCCAGACAGATAATAGCTAGAGGGTCAGTCAGGAGGTGCCAGCCCCCACACTAGGACCCCTCACAGAACCCTGCAGAGGGTCCACTGCCTGTCTCCCAGGCTGACATGGAGGCCAGCATGGGGCAGCTCTGGCTCCCACTTCCCTCTGGAGGCCCCTGGAGATGGAGCAAGCAGGCCACGCTAGGAATAGCCAAGCATTCACACCTCAGGGTGAGTGGAGGGACAGTCAGGGCCCAATGAAGGGCTCTGCTGTCGCTCCCCCAGCTCAGGCGGTGTTTCTCCAAGGGGCCGCCACACTGTTTGTTTGCATCTCGGCTAAATTGCTCCCAAGGGTGAACCTTTGTTTCACAACATATTTTCAAGCAGACTTTTTCTGCAAACAGGTTTGTGTCTGCTCACGCACAGTCATGTCCCAAAGGCAGGTCTTGCCCTGCCCCCAAGCAGCCTCCTCTTCCTCTTAGCTTTCTGGCTGGAACAGAAGAATGGAGCAGCCTTAGGAGGGCCACTTGAGGACAGGCCTCCTGCCATCCTTAGCTCCAGGCCACTCCAGTCTGCGTGGCTTGCCTTCGATGTCATCAAAGGCAGGGGGTGGGGGTGGGGGTGGGGGCTGATGGCAGGAAGCCATGCATGCTGCCCCTCACTGAACCTGAATGGTGAGCTGCTCTCTTTAATTAGTCCCTGCACCTTGGGCCTGTCCTGAGACTACGGGGAGTGGGGGTGTGACCAGCAAGGAGGTCCCCCAACTTTCCTCCTAGCCCTCTAGTGATTCCTGGGGTGCCAGGGCCCATTTGAAGGGAGCAGAGAGGCTCCAGGTTCTTCTCAGACTTCTTGGCTCTCAGAAGTATTGCAGGCCCCAGAGAATCAGAGGTGGAGGAACCCCCTCATTGTACGGGAGCCACAGAGGACCAGGGAGGAGTGCGGCAGGGGCAGAGCAGGCTTGAAGACTCAAGTTTCTCCGTCTCCTTCCCTCCACCCTCCTTCTCTCACGCTCCCTCACCACCCCCTTGCCCCACCCCACGATCATGTTTATTTTATATTTCATGACTAACACACTCTCTCATCTTTACAGATGAAGAAGTCATAACAACTTTGGGGGATTAGAGATGGTCTGGTTAGCCACTAAAGCCAAAGAGAATGTTCTGGACCCCTGCCCCCCAAGAGACATGAATGTATCCCTTGGTCCCAGGGAAAGGGGCACCAAAGGCTTCCTGCAGCCCAGCATATCTATCCCTACTGCTCTACCTAGCAATCCGCCCTGTCTGAGGTGAGCTTCACAGAGCTGCGGACATGGGGTTCAAAGCCCCACTGTGTGACCTCCCATCCAGCCTCCAGAGATGAGTCAGAGCCTCATCCCCAGCAAGCCTGTAGGAGGGACTCAGGAGAACACGTCCCAGACTCAGCCCTGACCCGGTCTTGCTGGACAACCCCGGAGCCATGTTTGCCTTCTCTGGTTCTCTGGGACTCAATTTCTTCCTGGGGAAATGGAAAGTTTTCTGGTCCCTTCCAGGAGATTTCCTCTGATTGAGTCCCTGCTACGCCTGGCCAGGACAAGCTGCTGCAGAAGCACTTCTTGGCAGGTACTCGCTGTTCTGAGTCCAACAGGAAGGACCTTACAAGCCCTGCCCCTAAGGAGGCCCCTGCTTGGGCTGGGGACAGTGCGAGAGAGGGTGAGAAGGGGAACCAGGGCCCCACATGAGCCCTGGATACAAGAAGCTCAGCCACCAGGGTTTGCTGCTATCACTAAACTTTTATTGAGCATTTTCTCTACGCAGAGCCCTGTACACAATGTAGAAGAAAGTTGAGAACATGTAGCCAAGCCCCTGCCACATAGGATGGAACAGAAGGGACGAGAGGGTCACCGTGGAGCCCTGACGGGCAGGCAGGAAGTGTCTGCCACTGGTGTTACTGGGGAGACCAGATGCCTCCCTCCTCGCCCTCCAAAGGGGCTGCATCTCAGCCCAGTCAGACCTTCCAAAGGGCATACCTGCTTTACCTCCCAGCAGTTAGGGTCTCCCCCAGAGTTGGAAAATGGCCTTGCCACTGCTGGGAGCTGCTGGGAAACTGAAGGAGGATGGGCAGAGGTGGCCCAGGGAGAGAAGGGAAGAAGGGGAAGGAAGAGAGGGCTCTGGTGGCAGCGTGCCGTGTGAAGCATTAGTGGCGCAGCCACTGCCACAGGTTGAGTGCGCAGGCTGACACCAGCACGGTAAAGAACACAACTCCTTTGTAGCGCCAGGCGGTGACCTGGTTCTCCAGGGCACACAGACGCTCCGTTATCATGTGCATCTGCAGAGAGACCAAGAGAAGGCTGGTGAGCAAGGCTGTTCTGGGGAAGCCCGCACCCTGCCAGTAGGAAATGTATGAAGTTCGAACAGGAAGAGCCTTTGCTGCATTTTGGGAGGCCAAAGTGCCTCCTGGTAAGAAGCAGGCAGAGCACTGAGACCAGGGGGCTGGGGTGTGGGGTGGGCCAGGCTGCCTGTGTTGGCAGGCTCAGCTGCCTTGCCCCCTTCTCAGTGTGCATCAAGTTGTCTGGAAGAAGCCAGCCCTTCCCAGCTGTGCAGAGTGAGCAGGAACGAACATTTCAATGCTGGGGTGTACTGGCATGGGGGAAGCAGCAGCACGGGAGTGAGGGCCCCAGGATGGGGTGACACACAGGGGGCCAGAGAGGGCCACCAGGCCAATGGCCCTCCCCACCCATGCCCAAGGCTGCTGTGCTCTCTGCCTGAGAAGATCTGGGGTTGGTCTGAGATGCCTCTCTCAGACCTCTGAGCTCCATACCCTCTGCAGACTTCTCCATATTCCTACATTCCTTCTATGTCCTTCTTTTCTCTTCTCCTATTTCCTTTCCATGTCTCCCGAAAGACAGGCTAAGACTGAGCAGCAAGATGGGACTCCAGAGCCACAGGGACTTGTAGGAAGGGGAGGGGAGCCTGACCTCACCTCTGCTGCTAGCGGGTAAGGTGACTGAAATGCCTGCACAACCTCCAGGCGGGCAGCCCCATCACTGTCAAGGCCCACCCACACCAAGACACCATGATTCTGCTTCCACGCTCCAAGTGGGTCCCTGGCACAGTAGACACTCGCCTGCCTTCTCATGACTTCCATTTCCAGTCCAGTGAGCTCTTCCAGGCCAATCTCTGCAATCAAATCTGCCTCCGGGTTGCTGGAAAATAAGAAAAGACAGTGGGTCGGAGCAGCTGGTTGTCTCAGGCCAAGCCTGGCAGGAAGCACAGGAAAGCCAGGAGGGCAAGTGGGTACGGACAGGAGATTCCTTGGACAGTGTCTGTCAGGCTCCAGTCATTCCCTTCCTTGGTAAGTAGGTCCTGGGGCCTGAGGGCTGCAAGCCAGCCCAGCCCAGCTGCAGAACACTCGGAGGGCTCAAATGGGAAGGGGCCAGGAGGCTCAAGGGCTGTGGTGAGGAGGGAGCAGGTCCCCAACTCTCCAAGCATAGCCAACTGCTCCCAAGTTCTGCCTAGACAGTCTGCTTACCAGCCCCGCTGGCCCACCCTGGTCCCTGCCTAAAGAGCTCTTCCTTTCCTGTCGCACAGTTTCTGGGATCCATCTTACCACTCATACTGGACTTTCGTGCCTTGGAAGCTGCCAGGATCCTCCGGGCATTGGACATCCTCATGGCTTGGTTCACTCGACATTATGGGTATCTGCAGCTGGGTCCCCTAAGGAAAGGGACAGTCAGTCACAGTAGCCTGCTCAGCCCCAGCTGAGGGGCTGCCCCACGCTTTGTCCAGGACCAAAGGCCCACCTCTGCCCCCCAGGAGTCACATGGTTTCCAGTGCAAGATGAGATATTTCACAAAAGGCTTCTTTAACACAGACCTACCACATTCCAGGGATCATTCATCCCTTTACCAATATCAAGTCATTAAATCTCATCATGACCCTTTGTTTGAAACATGTATTACTATCACCCCATTTTAAAAGATGGGAAAACGGAGACACAGAGAGGTCAAATAACTTGCCCAAGTCACACAACGGGTAAGTAGCAGATGGTTTCACTAGTGAATTCTATCAAACCTTCAAAGAGGATCTAATACCTGTCCTGCTCAAACTCTTCCAAAAAATTGAAGAAGAAACAATGCTCCCTAACTCATTTTATGAGGCCAGTATTACCCTGATAACAAAACCTGTGGTTCTTTCAAAGGCAGTAACAGTTCCATTATTTTTTTTATCTAAAAAAGTAATTGATAAATAAATAGAACTGGTAAATAATTAAATTTCCTAATTTTAAATGTCTAAATTTATATCTAAGGTTAATATAATGACTGTGTTTTTTTTTTTAAGTGTACTCCTCTGGTCTTAACAGGTAACTTTAATTAATCCAGAGGTTAATCTATCACCACCACCACCACCACCTCAGTCTTAGGGGCATGAGTGGCTTGCTGGAGTCTGACTTGCTGGAGAAGATTGATTTGGCTTCATCATTTGGACACAAGAAGCCAATTCAATATTTCTGGCTTATTTTCATTCTCAGGAGGTCATTGACCTGGGAACCCTTTTTCTCTTTATTTATTCGGAGTGGAAGGAATCATTTCAGCATTTATCTTGACCCATTCCCTAGAACAGTCAGGTCCCCCATTCACCAACCTTGTTGCCTTTTCCCAGTAACCTTTGCAAGAGTGTAACAACCATTCTTCTAAAATTTGCCCTCAGCCACGCTGAATGTAGCTAACATAATCTGCCATAATCTGATTCAGAGTTACTGGACTCATGTGATTCCTTAGAACAGACAGGTCCTCCTCCTCTCCAAATTATCTGACTTTTCCCAGTATCCTTTGCAACAATATGACCACCATTTTTTTCTAGAACATTCCTTCACTCATGATGAATGTAGCTTAAAGGATTGGTAACAAAATGGTTAGATTCAATTGACTGGATTTCCTAACAGCCAGAAAGCATAGGAACCTCATTTGCCTTACTCTTGTTCCAGCCCTGAAATATATATTTTTTTATTTAAATATGTTTATATTTCTCTATTATATATTTATATGTAGAAATATATTTATATGTAATATATCAAATATAGATATATAGAGAAATATAGATATATTTAGCTATATAGACATAACAATATATATACTGATTTATTTTTTAATAAAGGAAAATGTCATTTCACACACACTAGAGCTTTGCAGAGTAAAGTATATATGTACTCCCCAAGCAATATGCACTTCAGGCATTCTGAACTCCCAAGGTTGAACTCCCAGCCTACCAAAGTATGACTCTGACCTCTTGCTGGATGTCCTTACCCTCATTTGCCTTTTTCCTCCTCCCCCAAGTCAACATCTCACCCTGCTCCACCTGACATTGTCAGGCTGTAACCCCTATAGTGGTACTCCCAACCGCAACCCAACCACCACATAGCAAAGGCCCCATAAAGTACCACTTTCTTGGGCCAGGTGCCAGTCATATTCCAAATCATCTGGCTTGCAGCGGAGCCAGCAGCCTTTGAATTCAAATTCTGTCGTCGCTGAGAGGCCCCCAGGGACGAGTATGCACGCTCTAATATTTCTGGGAAGAAAAACAAAGGCCCTAGGAATACCCAAAGAGGCTTCCTGGGCACAGGACACACCAGAAAGATGTTGGGTCCCCAAACTTCTTAGGAGTCACTCAACATCCATTCACTGCAGTCCACTGGCTAATCCCAGGCCTCAGTTTCTTCATCTGTTCAAAAGTATAGCAAGTAATTACTGAGGGCCAAGCTCTGGGCTAAGAAAGTTACTGGACAGAGCAATGACCAAGAGGCAAAATTGGAGCAATCAAGAAACTGACTGTCTGTGTGTATACCAGTGTAGATTCAGATCAAGAGACACATGCTTCCAAAATGATAAAAGCAGGGCACATGACAGAAGGAAGGGGCTACTTCTAGAAAAGTCAGAAACAACATTGAGGTAGAGACCTGAACGAGGAAGAATCCAGCCATGGAAAATATAGGGAAAGGGTATTCCTGGCAGAAGGAACAGCTAGCACAAGGGCTGTGAGGAAGAACCAGTCTTGAGGTGTTATAAGGACAAACACTAATGCAGTGTGGAGTGGGTCACAGCATGAAATATGTTGAGTAGGTGACCTTGATCACATTTTATAGATCATGGTAAGAAGTTTGGATTTCACTCTAAAGGGCAGGAGAAGGCATTGGAGGGTTAGGAGACAGATTGATCTGATTGATCTTATAAACTGAGCCCTCTGAATGTTTTGCAATAAACAGACACAGTGGTGGCTTGGACGAAGGGGAAAGCAAGGGACCACACATGTTGGTCCCATCCTCCTCCTCCGTCATGGGCTGCAAAATGCTCACATCAATCCCTTTCCCCGAACTCCCTGTCACTCAAGCCAGAAATACATATATATGCACGCCAAGACGCAATCACACATAGCCACACATCCATGCAAACAGAAACATGCATACATATGACTGCCCAGCCACACACATGTCTCCAACACACACACACAAGTGCAGACACCCAAGGGTAGGGACTTTTCAGGGGATCCTCACCATCTATCATCAGGTGCTCTTGACGTTGCCCATGGCTTTCAGGAGCCAGCTCTTCGGCCATGGATATTTCCATCTCCTGCGTGATGTTAGAGGGGCTTTCTGCCATTGCAACTACTTGTTCACTTGTAAGCTACGGCCAAGGATGCACACGAAGCAGGACAGAGAAGAAGTACTTGGAGAATCAGCTCTTCCAGGGGTAGGGACTCAGGGAAGATATATCCTGACATGGGGGTGGAGCCATACTCCCAATTGGGTGCAAACCTTGGACCAGCACCTTCTGTTCCTGCTGTATCTTGTTGGCTACATTCACGGCCTTCTCCTCTGCTACTCTGTAAGCAACATAGGAGAAGAGATAAGGCTCAAAACTTTGTCCTGTGAGAACTGCCCTGGCTCTCGGATCACCTGATTTGGCCCTATGGGGGTGGGGGGCGGGCAGGTGGGGTCCACCCTCCATCATTTCTAGAGAGAGGTAGGGACTGGCACACGACCCAAGTCAGTCAGTAGCCAAAGCAGAGTTAGATCCCAAGCCTGTCGTAGCTTCTGCAAATCCAACTCTGGCTAATAACCCCTGCCACGGGATCCCTCCAAAGGTGTCCTCTGCAGAGTATATCCTGTCTCTCCCAGTCCTGAGTTCCCCCACGGGAGAGATAGCCTTTGGATGCCCTGGGTCAGCCTGGGCAGGAACCATGAGAACCAAAGGAGGGAAATGCCAGAGAGGAAGGACCTGCCTCCAGCCGCTAGAGTCCCCAGTGTTCCCAGGCCCTGTACTCCCTCATGTAAGTCCGAATTCTCTCTTAGCTTCCCCGCGGGTTAGACCACTGTGAGGTTCATATGGACACTTGGCTAACCTATAGACTTCAATTATTCAATGAAACACTAGTCTGAGTATTTCTATGAAGGTGTTTTATAGCTGTGGTTAACATCTACAATCAGTGGACTTTAAGTTAAGAAGAATACTAACCCTGGATGTGGGTGGGCCTCATCCAATCAGTTGGAAGGCCTTAAGAGCAAACACTAGGGTTTCCCATAGAAGAAATTCTACATTGAGACTGCAGTATCGACCCCTGCCTAAGATTCCATCCAGCCTGCTGGCCTGCCTTGCAAATGTTGGCCTTGTTTAGCCCTACAATGGCATGAGCCAATTCCTTAAAGTCAGTCTCTATACACATCATATGTATATACTTGTACATACATACATCCATCCTGTCGGTTCCTTTTCTCTGGGGAACCCTGACTGATATGACCACCAAAGGTTGTATCAGTCAGCGGTTGTTATCCCTCAGCTCTTGGGACAGTCCCGAGGGGCGGGGGAGGGGGGGAGGAGGAGAAGAAGGATATTTGTAAAAGGAACCAAGCACAGCTGGGGCCCGGGGAGGAAAAGACAAAGTGGGGGAGGGAAGGAGGAAAGGGGGAAGGAAAGGGCAAGGGAGAGGAAAGGGAGGGGGCCGGACTTGCTTAGAGAGGGTGGTATGATCTAGTCTGCCTGGCCCCCTCCCTGACCCCACCTGTCCCACTCTGGGACCAAGCTCTCTGGAACAGAGCTGATATAAGCCCTGCCTGCATTCCCAAGGATCCCTGGAGAAGCCCTTCCCAGCTCCAACGGAGCAGCTGCTATGAAATCTGAGCTTTCTGCAGGGCATCTTAGGGGCAGAGAAGTGTGCTCTGTGGGACTCAGGAGTTTGGGAAGCAGGAGCCATGGGTTTCTGCCAGGCCAGGGTTGCCGGATTGAGGAAATAAAAATACAGGACACCAAATGAATTTGAATTTCAAATAAACAAATAATTTTTTAGTGTAAGTATGCTCCAAGCAATATTTGGGACATACCTACAATAAAAATTATTTGTGGTTAACCTGACATTCACATTTAACTGGGTATCCTGTATTTTATCTGCCAACCCTATGCCCTGCCCATCCTTGCCATGATCTCAACATTTGACCTGGAGCAAGTCTTTCCTTTCTTTGGGCCTCAGTCTCCCCATTCGACAGACGATGGAGCTAAGAAACCTCTCCCCACAGGGTGGCTGGATTGGAACAGCACTCAAGTCAGCAGAGCTTAACTGTGTGGGCAGGCGCAGGCAAGACCTGGCCCTATTAACCTCAGATCAGATTACCCTCTAACTGCCAACTTGCCTTGACCAGTTGGGGCTCCCTGGGCACTGTGGCACCAGGCCAGGTGTATGCAGAGGCACTGCCCCCTGGTGGCAAAGGAACCCACCACCTAAAGTCAAGCAAAGTGGGTGGGGAAACTTCCTTCACAATGTCTAAGCCCCCAACGCCACCCAGAAACCCTGGCAATTCACCTTGGGCACCAAGGATGGCTGGGAGGTGGGAGGCAGAATTTGCTGTGGGACTTTGAATTTGTCCCTTAGCATGTCTCTCTAGCATGCTAACCTTTTCTCTCTATCATAATTTCCTTCTGAAATTGCCCCATACTCATTCCAAACACTCCCAAAAGCCCCCACTGTCTGGTATGCCAGCCTCAGGGGCCTGAAGGGCTAGAGTACCCCAGGTACAGAGAGCTCTGTCAAGCCTTAGGGGGACCTGGAGGATGGCTCAGGGCCAAGTGTAAGTGATGGGCTGCAGAGACCTAGACCCCCGTGGAAGGCTCGCAAAGCACAGGGCCAGGGGACCCGAAGCTCTTCCCGCCCCGGCTGTTAGACAGCTGCCTCTGGGAAGGGGAGGGAGGGACCCAGAGAACATCTGGCTTAGATGTGTATTTATATGTTTGCAGTGTTTTACACAAATGAGATCATACATTTGAGGTACGTGATGTTCTGCAACTTACTTTTTTAAGTGAACTGTGTGCCTTGGGGATGTCCATGTCAGAACAAATCTACCTCACGTCTCTTAAACACAGCACAGTATTCTGCTGCACAGCTGTTTAGGGGCCTGCTCATGGACATTTTGGGTGTCTAGAGCTTTGCCCTTATTTTTTAATTTTTATTTTATTTTATTTTTTACCATTTAACCTGTTTCAATGTTTCTTCACAAATGGTGAACAATTCTAAAGTACAGACCAGGAATAATCATACTGTTGTGGTCAATATTATAAATATGGAATTGTAAATTTAAAACAGTTCCTGGTTTAAAAAACAAATCTGGTAGACAATGCAGCTCTGTGGGGTCTCTGCCTCTAGTAGGGCCGGTCTCTGCCTTTGTCCGTTTTACAGGGTTCTCCGTGCCTGCCTCTTCTTCCTTCCATCTGTTCAAAAGGTCCGGGGGACGGACCCCCAGCGCCACCTCGTCTTCCTCTACCAAAGCCACCTCGGTCCATGCCACAAAAGCCACCACAGCCACCTCTGAACATTCCACTGGGACCACCTTGGTCGATGAAGGCACCTCTTCCTCCCCGCATGCCACCAGGCCACCTCTGCCTGGGGGGACTGGGGAGGAGGATGGGAGGACACCTTCGGGCTTCAGCGCCTTGCACTGGTTGCATTCTGTTCTCCAGGCAAAGTTACAGCTTTTCACTTTTCTTTCTTGTTTTCTCTTTCTTTCTTTCTTTCTTTCTTTCTTTCTTTCTTTCTTTCTTTCTTTCTTTCTTTCTTTTATTACTTTCAAGTGTACAAAACAATGTAATAGTTAGACATTTACACCCCTCATAAAGTGATAACCCCCTCCCCCAATCTACTACCCCTCTGACATCGTATATAGCTGTTAAATTTCCACTGACTCTATTCCCTATGCTGTACTCCACTTCCTGTGACTATGTGTGTGTGTGTGTGTGTGTGTGTGTATATATATATATATATATATATATATATATATTTAATTATAGTTGACATTCAGTATTATTCTGCTTCAGTTTCAGGTGTACAGTGCAGTGGTCAGGCATCTGCACCATCCATGACGTGGTCTCCCTAAGAAGACAAGTGTCCACCTGACCCCCCTACAAAATCTTTACAATGTTATTGATTATATTCCCCAAACTGTATTCCATATATTGTTATTACTAATTTGTACTTTCTAATCCCTTTACCTTCTCCCCCATCCGCACCCCTCTCCCACCTAGCAACGCTCAGTTTTTTTTCCCCTATACCTCTGAGTCTACTTCTGTTTTGTTTGTTTGTTTATTCTGTTCTTTAGGTTCCACATATAAGTGGTATTTGTCTTTCTCTGTCTGATTTGTTTCACTTAGCATAATGTTCTCTAGGTCCATCCATGTCGTTGCAAATGGTAGGATTTCATTCTTCTTTATGGCAGAGTAATACTCCGTTGTATAAATGTGCCACAGAAAAATGCAGAAATAGATGCAACTTTTCCCTTTTGTACACAATGTAGCAGTGACCATTGCTGGCCTTGTCTGTTTGCACAGGTGGGTAAATGTTTTGGTAGAGCAGGTGCCTAACAGTGGAATTGTGGGGTCCTAGAATATGTGTGCTGACAATTTTGACCAATATGGACTGATATTGTCAATGTCCCGTCTGAAGAGGCTACACTAAGGGGACCTCACCAACGGGAAGAAAGTGCTGATTTCTTCACAGCCTTATCAATAGAAGATACTGTATTAGGAAACTTTTTAAAAGGCATCATTATGTTGAATGAAAAATGATATCTATCACATTTTGCTTTAATTTATATTGCTTTAATTATTAATCAACCTGAGAAATTTTTCGTATGTTTATTGATCTTCTGTGTTTCTTTCCTGTGAACTGTCTGCTGGAGGGCTTGGATCTTTATTAAAATAAGAGCTGTTTTATTAGCAAAAAGGAAAGGGGGTGAAAGCTCTCCCTCCCTTCAAGCTAACTGTCTCCAAAGAAAACCTATCATTGTTTTCCCTAAAAGTGATTGTAAGCACAGAGCCTCCGCTGGGGACCAAACAAACACAGTTAATTGCATCCAAGTTTGTGCTGAAATCTAGAGGGTATCCAGCCCCCCACAGAACAGGTGTCCAACTCAGGCTGTTGCCTGCTTGTCTGCCCTTGTCATGTGTCTGTCTGTCTCTCTGCCTGCTAGACCACCTGCCTCCACCAGTGTCTCCCCACCACTGGTCTCATCCAGCTGTTCAGCCAGCCGTGCACTCTACTCAGGTCCCCACCAGCCGGCTTAAGGTCTGATGTCCTATCTGCTACCTGCTCCCACTTCCCTTGCAAGCAGCAGTGGGAGGCGGCAGAATACCCAGACCCAGGGTCAGTACACTTGGGAGTAACTTCTAGCTCAGATGCTGGGCCATCTTAGGCAACTTGTTTCCCTTGCTCTGAGGCTCAGTTTCCCATCTTCAAATGGAAAATTGGGCTAAAACCCAGTTTTAAACTGTGTTTCTTGGTTTCAGGGAGGTGTATTGGGGCTACCTGGGCTTCAGGGCCGATGCCAGCTTCTCTTCCCCCAGAGCAGTCCTGCCCTTTCTCACTGTCGTAAACTCGGGTCCTATGGAAGAGGCCATTCAAAGTCAACGAGCACGACTGTCTGCTGTCTCCTAGCTCTGCTCAGAGCCCAGTCTCAGGCAGCTACAATCCCAAGCCCAAGCGAGAAAGCCTGATTTTGGCTGCAAACCCAGATCTTCCAGGCATCTGGTAGCTTCCTCTCCACTTGCTAATAAAACTTACGAACCTGTAAACAATTCTCCTTCCTGCTCCTGGAAGCAGCTGGTACTGAGGTCATGACTGGAGCCCCAGGCCCTCCCCTAGACAAAGGGGAAGGGATAGGGGGACTAGCAGAGACTCACAGCTGTCCTTCCATTCCTTAAAGAGACAGGAAAAACAGAGGAACAAACTGCACAGACTGTAGCTGGCCCAGGGAACGAGGGTCACCTCGTGAGCAGAGAAAGAAATAAATGTCAGGAACACTTGGGGTAGCCCTTAGGACCCAGCCCCCATGGGGACAGGGCCAGCAACAAGAGGCTACAAGGAACACCTCAATTTCCAAATGTGGGTTCTTCTCATTCAGTATGGCTATGTTGAATCAAGACTGGGTGCCAGGCACTGGAGGTAGGGACAAGGTCCCTGTCCTCAGGAAACTCATGCTGTAGAGGGCAGACAGAAACAGTCGGACAGGCAGAAAGTCCATGCGGAGCAGAGACAATAGCAGGGATTGTCTCTGTGGGGGTCCTGCCTTGAATCTTGCCATACTCTGCCTCCTTGGGAGTGCGATGGGGTGGGGACAGAGTCCCAGAGAGCAGTTTCCAGGCTCTCAATCTCACGTGGAAAGGTGCTGGCTTGAGTAGTAGATGGCCATCAGCTGTGACTAGTTGGCCATCAGCTGTGACTAGTTAGACATTGGCCACTGATAGAACTGCCATGGCTGAACTAGCAAGAGCGGATTGCAGCTAGCAAGTTGGGTTGCTCAGTTGGTTGGTTGGTTGGATGGCAGAGAAGCAGATGGCGGATTGTGCATCGTGTGGAGCCTGCTTCCTGTATCTACAACACAGACGCCACCGAGAATATAGTGGTATGAACCCCCCGTCCATGGCTCCGTGGGTATTCCTTTTTGGCCTTGCCATGTCCTGTGTTCTTATGCAGGGAGCGGGACCAGAGTCCCCGCATGGCAGATGGCTTCCTAGAGCTCTGTGAACCTACAAGAAAGGGCCTGACCCTTGTGCCTGGCACCTGCAGCCTCTGCCTGCACACCTTCTGGGCAGCTCACTACCTCTCGAGAAGGCTCAGTTTGGTAGAAAAGTCTTCCTCAAGATGGGTAGAAACGCTGGTCACGCCCCCTGAACTCTGGTCCAGTCTGCCGGGAGCAGCTCCAGCAGAGGTGTGTTAAAGACACTGACAGAGCCACAGCCTGGGCTGACAAACCTGCAGGCAGGACCATGGTGGCTGAAATGCTATGTGCCTCTGGGTTCCTTCAGATCAGCCCCTAAAAGTTCCCCCAGTAGGGGGCGGGCTGCCTGAACAACTCCGGTGGAAGTGCAATGAGTTTAGGGTAATGGTTGCTGGGTAATTGTTACTGATGGGTAAGTCAGGACCGCCCTGTGTGTGGAGCTAAGAGCAGCCCTGAAAAGCCACGAGGGGCTGCTCGCCTCCTACCTTGTAGTGTAGCCCTGCTGCTCCTTCTTCCTCTCCTGGTCCCTCTGCTGCCCTAAGAATCCCTTCCCCCAAAAGCTGGAAGCAAATTTGGAAACCAGAGGGGTTTAGTCACCTGTCTGTCAGTCACCCTTGTCCCATGTACAGGGAACCCTTGGAGCGGGTGGGGACGGCCCTCTTGGCGGGGTGGGGGGGGCGGTGTTGGACCAAGCGACTTCGAAGAGCCCTTGGTCTTGCCTGCTGGGTGACTCCTCAAGTTGAAGGGCATCTGCTTTCAATTGGTTCCATGTCCAGTGGCTGAAATGTGATGTGAATGCAGAATTCAGGGGCATCAGAGACCAAAGGAAAATGGCCAACAATAACAAAGAGGTGGAAAAAGTGGTGCGGAGTCTCAAGACACTAACCAGCTCAAAAGCACGAGCAGCAGCCAGCCCTCTGGGCTGGAGAAACACGAGAGGAGAAACCCAAGATGAGAAACAAGTCTGAGAAGCTGCATGCTTTTTTTTTTTTTTTTTTTTTCAGGTGTTGGAGCGCTGTGCTCTTAACGCGGAGGTCGCCAGTGCGATTCCCACATGGGTCATTGAGCTGCGCCCTCTACAGCTAACATTGTAAACAATGGCTCTCCCTGGAGCTGGGCTGCTGTGTGCTGCCGTGGGCTACCATGTGCTGCCAGGAGCAGCGGGTGGCCATCGTGAGTGGCTGGCAGCCGGGGAGAGCTGCCGTGAGCTGCTGTGAGCAGCCGACCGAGGACTGGTGACCAACTGCTTCAGCCGGGGGGGAGCGCAAGGCTCACAATACCAGCCTGGGCCAGGGAGCTGTGTCCTACACAACTAGACTGAGAAACAATGGCTTTAACCGTAGTGGGGGGGAGGTGGAAGAAAGGGGCTAATGACAAGCCCTCCCATCTATAAAGCAGACACTCTTCCCAGTATCCTCCATTTTATAGATGGACAAGCTGGGGCTCAGAGAGGGCTGGGATGTGACTCAGTTCACTTAGCATTGGCAAGGTGAGCTGCAAACCAGTGTCTGCAGTCTGGCAATCCAGGGTCTTTGCTAGAACACCGGTAGGTCCCAATGAGGAACTAGCTCAAGAGAGTTTCAGCAAACATCCTCCAGACCTATCCCACTCTGACCTGCCTTCACTCTCGCAAGACAGAGCCAGCAGTCAGGTCATCGCACAAACAATGCAGAGCACCAGTCCCCTGGCCCTGCCATGGGATTTGAGTCCTAACTCCTCACTTAGTAGCGGGGTGACTGGAGGCAATGTGCCTCAGTGATGCTGCCTGGAAAAGGCAGGTGGGGACTGATGGAATGTGAAGCACTCAGCCCCTAGCACAGCCAGTACTTCAAGTCCAAGCTGCTAGGATTTTCCCATGGTCCACAAGGCCTTCCTGCTTCTCTGTTACAAAAGATGAGCTGTCCATGCCACTAGCAAGGCCGGTGGCCCTGTGCTCAGGCTCCCACCACAGCTCTAGCAGTGGCCTATCTCTGCATTCCCCTGGGCCTTCAGTTCCCTCCCTGGCCCTGGCCAGGATGTTTTTCTCCAGCATGGAAATGCTGTCACGTCTTTCCCAGCGTATCTTCCCCAGCACCTTGTTGGCTGCTCTCACCTCTGTCTGTCTCCCCTGCATTTAGTGCACTGCCTGCCTGACTCATGGTAGGAGCTCATTAAATAGCTGCTGAATTAAAATGACCTGAGCATTAAAAAAATAAAAACCAAAAACGAAACAGTCTCCCTTAGTGTCTTGTCTCACTCACGCTGCTGTCCTCTTTCGGATTCTTGAAAGTGTCACCCCACCATGCACACTGTCTCTACTCTTACCTCCCAGACATTCCTCTCCTCCTTTGAGTCTGCCTTCCTCATCCACCATTCAACTGAAACCACCCCAGGCCAAGGTCACCAATGACCTCTTGGTAGCTCGAGCCAATGAACCCACTTCACTCTTCATCTTATTTGACTTCTTGGAAGCACTTCATATCATTGTCTTCTGTCTTTCTAGAAACATGTTCCTCCCTCGGTTTCCAGGACTCCACACTGCCATAGTGTTTCCCCTGCCTATCTGGCCTCTCTCCTGGCTCATGAAATCCACACCCAAGACTTCATGTATCATCTTTATGGTAACTTAAGCAACTCTGATATTTCTTGCTTCAGTCTAGTTCTCTCTCCTTAGTTCCCCTCCACACCACACACTGAACATGCTCCCCTGAAACTGTTCCTGTTCCAGTGTGATCCTTCCTGGTGAATGGTCCCACCATCTACCCCACTGTCTGAGTCCCCAAACCTCACAGTCATCTGGGACTCCTCTCCATGTATCCCAGTGTGATTAGTCATTATGCGCGGTTCTGTCCCATCTGTGATCACTAATTTTATGTGTCAACCTGACTGGACCACGGGGTTCCCAGATATTTAGTCAAACGTTATTTTTCGATGTGTCTGTGAGGGTGCTTCCAGAAGAGATCAACATTTGAATGGATAGACTAAGTAAAGCAGATGGCCCTCTCCAATATGGGTGGGTGGGCATCATACACTCCATTAAGGGCCTGAATAGAATAAAAAGGCAGAAGATGGAGTTCTCTCTCTCTCTCTCTCTCTCTGTATCTCTCTCTGTCTCTCTCTGTCTCTCTCTGTCTCTCTCTGTCTCTCTCTGTCTCTCGCTCTCGCTCTCGCTCTCGCTCTCGCTCTCGCTCTCTCTTTCTCTCTGCCTGACTACTTAAGCTGGGACATTGGTCTTCTCCTGTCTTTAAACTTGAACTTACACCATTGGTTCTCTGCTTCTCAGGCCTTTGGACTCTGATTGGAATTATACCACTGGCTTTCCTAGGTCTCCAGCTTGCAGAGGGCAGATTGTGAAACTTCTCATCCTCCATAATTGCAACTGCATGAACCGATTCCTTATAATAAACAAAGCCCTAGATAGATAGATACAGATATATAGGTATATCTCTATACAGTTGACCCATGAACAATGTGGGATTAGGGGTGCTGACCTCTGCACAGTTGAAAATCCACATATAACTTTTGACTCCCCAAACACTTAACTACAGTCCCTCGGTATACATGGGGGATTGGTTACAGGACCATTTGCAGATATCAAAATCCTCAGATGCTCAAGTCCCTCATATAAAATGGCATATGTAGAACTATTCATACAGTTGGCTCTCACACAGATCCCCAGCCACAGATCGAAAATAGTGTTTTTGATTTGAGGTTGGTTGAATCTGCAGATGTGAAACCTGGGGATACGGACGGCTGACTGTATGTATATTTATTGAAAAACTTCTGTGTATAAGTGGACCCACGCAATTTAAACCTGTGTTGTTCAAGGGTCACAAGGGTCAATTGTATATAGATATACCTATATATCTCTAGCTCTATATGTATATATATATCTCTCATTGTGAATATATACACATATATATCTCCCATTGATTCTGCATCTCTGGAGAACCCTAATACAACCTCCTAAATATATAATTCAGTGTTGGAGCAAAACTCTTCTCAGTAATTGACTTCTGTCTCCTCTGTCACCATCCTAGCCAATCCCATCACCATCTCTCACCTGCATGACTGCAATAGCCTCCTACCTTGTCTCTCTGATCCTGTTGTGGCCACTTCAGTCCATTCTCCACATAGTAGGTAGAGAGATTGTTTTAAATATAATAGACCTGGTCATGTAGTCTTGCTCTTAAAGCGCTCTTCAGTGCCCCCCACCCCCGTCCCACCCATTTTCACTAGAATAAAGACTACAGCTCTGAGTGTAGCCTAGGGTGACTCTGCATGGACTTCCCCCTACCTTTCCAATCTCATCTTGCACAAATCTTTTCCCTTATGCTGTTCTGGCTTCTTCTGTTTCCTTAAAAACATGATGGCCTTGCTGGATTCTAGGCTTCTTCACATGCTGTTCCTCTCACTGGTTTAATTGTCTTCCATGCTCTTTGCCTAACTGATTTCTACTCATCCTTCAAGCTTTAAGTCAGGCACGGCTTCCTCAGGGAGGCATTCTCTGGCAGCCCCCACGCTAAGCACAGCTCATGGATCCGCTCTACTCTCTTTCTGTCTCTTCGATCCAGGCAGTCTCAGGCCAACCGCTGTAAACAGGTGGCAGTGAGCAAAGGGTAAGAAGGGGGGTGTCCCACCTTCCCAAGCCACATTCCTGAAGCACAGTGTCTGCCCTTTTTACCTGATTCCCTGTGTCTGCTCCAGCAGGGACTGGGAGACACTGGGGTAGGACCCTGTCTCCTCACCATCACTCCTATAAGTCCCTGCCACTTACCATTTACGCTCACCCTCTGCAAGCAATCCAACTGCCTTGGCCCTGAAACCCATGGTCTTATGGTACAAAGGGCAAATAAGAAAGGGAGGCTCAATTTCTTGGATGGTACCCAAGGGGGACTTTGGAAGCCTGGGGCCTCTCTCATGTACTACCTTCCTTGCATGGGCTACCCTGGGACCCTAAGTCACTGCCTAGAATGCTTCTTCCTGACAAAAAAGAGCCTAAAAGTCCCAAACCCCTCTGTGTGCTAGAGTCTGCTTGCAGACTCTTCGATTGACTTCCTAGCATTCCCAGAAAGTTGGCATCACTCAAAAAGCCAGCCTGGGATAAGAATGGAACCCAAGTCTTCTGGCTGTCATTACTGGCATTAGCCTCTACATTCAATCCTCAAAGGAGGCCCTGAATTTCATTGCCATTGTCTCAACACTGCCATGGCTTTTCCTATTAAAAGTGGGTTATTTTCATTACTGGGGATTGGCACAACTCGCGCCGGCGACTTCCCATGGCTATATCTCTCTCCACACCAACAGCTGGAAGTGTGTGTTTGGAGCTAAGCCCGCACTTCCCCCAAGGGAGAGGCTAGGGCATCGTTACCCTCTGAACAGTCTCTGACTCTTGCCAGCCTTAGAATTCGGGAAGCTGAGCCAGGGCAAAGCCTGAGTATCATGCCCCACCTACATAGGGCACCGGAAAACACTCCCCCCAGCCCCTCCCCCAGCTCTTAAATAAAACAGGGCATCCTTCTAGCAAGGGACACCTCTGTTAGTAGCCAGGGATCAGGTGACAGGGAAGTTGCTCAAGTGATTTTTGACAGATCTTACCTTATCCCAGGGGGATGGGTCTAGAGATCATCTTACACTCATGTCACATACAAACTTTAGGACTCAGGACATCTCTGCTTCCTGCTTCCAAACTGGTTTGGGCTGTTTCCTTATCTACAGTCTGGCTGTTGGAAAAACAAGTTTGGCCCACAACCATCCATGCCCCATGGTAGTTTGGGGATCCAAAATAGATGAGGACAGGACAGGAATGAATGCCATTTCTTTATTATTATTCATTGTCTTGTACAGAAAGAGACGAAATTTAACAACTAAACTCAACAATTACAGAGAGAGAGAGAGAGACTGAGAGAGAGATCAGAAGCAAGTTTGTTTGTTGCTCCAGGCTCCAATGAAATCCTGATGTGTCATTGAATGCACAGATTTCCCAGCTGACATGGGTCAACACATGAGTATGAGCAGTTCAAAGTGGTACCAAAATTAATCCATTTCACAGTAATCATGTCTATAAGCTCAGTTGCACATAGAGTTTCCACTGTCACGAATTCACGATCACAGAGTGAAATAGCAGGTGTTTTCAGGCCTGGGAAAGTGGCATCCATAAGAGAAGACAGATTTGGAGGCAAAAGCAGCTGTGGGATTCATCCCAATCTTGAATATCTGAGTTAATACTCTGGCTGGGGGCGGGAGAAGGGCAGGCACTGTTCAAGGAGCAGATACCTCAGTACAATGGGACAACTGTTGAGGCATTGAGCCTGAGGGGGTGTGCTGTTTGCATATCTTTGTCAGAGAAATTCTTGCTAGAGAGAGACTCACCGCCCACAGCCTGTGAAAGGAGACGCTCCCTACTTTTGAATATTTGGGGGCGAATGATAGGCCAGTCTGACAGCGAAACATCTGCTTGACAGAATATTTAGCAAGATACAGTTACATTACTTTAAATTTCAGCCTAGTTCATAAAGTATGTAATTCCTAGGGTAAAGGAGTAGAATGCAAAGCTGCAATACTTAACATCCCCGCGATGGAGAGAGAACGAGATCGTCCAGTACACAAAGAGCCGCATGTGAGAATTGCTAAACCCCCAAAGCTGAAGGCACGGTGCCGGGATCCTTAAGATCTGGAGCTTTTTGTTTGGAAAAGGTACTCATTTTATACTAGGTCCCTCTTACACATATGACCCTGAAAATTGACTAAAGGGAAGGTTATTTTAAATATTTCTATGGAACAAGAATCACAGATACCATGAATTGAGTTGTGATTTTCTCTAAGTTCTGAATTAGTCGGCTTCAAGATAATGGGCTTTTGCCACGGTTGCAGGCAGTCTGATTACAGTACTTTTGAATTAGTTAATTACACTAATTAGTACGAGGAGACTTCAGTGGGGAGGATGTGCTTGTTTCTGAATCAGCGCAATCCTGAAATGGAGCTTCATTACTTGTCAAGCTGAAAAGCACCCTACACCAGCAGCTCTGCTGCACAGCTCTCCATCTCGCCCTTGAACGTGAGGGTACACACATAAGACATAGCACACGCACACACTCCTAGAAAGACAGAGCGCAGGTGAGTCAGTGTCTCTCTCGATGATCTCTCTCTCTCTCTCTCTCTCTCTCTCTCTCTCTCTCTCAGAACAATCTAGAGGCAGTGTTGTTTTCTTCTTCTCGTGAGATGCCATTTGGTTGTTCAAAGATCAAATCCCAGCCAGAGAGGGACCATCTGGCTCCAAGTCCTGAACAGACACTTTGCCGTCCTGAATTCCTCGTGTTCAGACTACAAAAAAGACAATGTCCAACAAATCGGGCAGATTCCTATTTTCCAAAGCAGCACCCTAAGGAATTCACACTAATGGCAGTGGGATTGGCAAGTAGAAGAGGAGGCCCCTCGCCTCTGGTCAGACTGCTCGGTGTCGCATTTCCGTTTGGTCACCCAGGGCGCAATGCTGGTGCCAGGCATGCTAGGCGCCTGTGTGCTCCACTCTTTCTCTTGTGCTTTAGTTTTGAAAACCCCGGATGGTGGGGAGCACTGGGTGGGGGAACAAGATTGCGATTCTTGTTTTAAAAATTCTTAAAAAGTTTTTGGTTGAAAACAAGTATGACAGTCACAGTTCAAGAAATGTTTTAAAGCCTTTTCTTGTTTAAAAAATGAAAACTAGCTAAATAACTAGCCCTGCCATTTCCAAAGTCAATAGTCACACATCTTTCCACCAAAAATAAAAATAAAAAGGCTTGGGAGTGCTTCAGATTTCCTTCAGCTGCTGACGCCCACAGAACAGGAGCCAAGGCCAAGGGCACGGCGCTAAATGGGTGTGTGAGTGGGGGTCCCAGTGGGCAGAGGCCCACAGGATGGAGCTGCTTTCAAAGTGCTTTGTGAAAGGGAGGCAGAAGGTGGCAACTTTGGGGGGGTCCAACAGCGTATCTCGGCTTTCCTGGCCCAGGGCCTTGTCATCAGGCTGCTCCGGACTGGGAGGGGACATTCCTCCCGTCAGACCGGAACCCTCTTGATACAAATATAGCCACACACCAGCTATTGTTTCAGATAAGCATGTGAGAAAAGGCAACATGCACACGTGTATTGGCACACACACGCGGGCGTGCACACACACACACACACACACACACACACATCCAAAAATAACAAAAATGTTACTTACTGCAGCGTTAGCATTGTATCAAATCAACAAATCAACGTCCATACAAAGACAGAGTTTGAAAGATATGTACAGGGCATTCATAAAAGCCAAATGTGCACCGCGAGGAGTAATGACCATTATAGACTGCACAGTCTTTTTCTACAATATACTGCAAAAAACGTCCCAGAGACCACGGTGGCAACCCCACCCAGAAGATTGCTGCAAAGCACCTGAACTAGAGAACACAGGGCATTAAGGAAGACCGCTGAGTGAGCACTCCCTGCACGCCTGTGCTCAGCGCCTGAAGGACACTTGCCACCCTCCCCAGGGCCAGGTCCCTGCTTCCAGCTCTCTCTGGTCTCCACCCAGCTGCAAACTACCTGGCAGCTGGGTGGGGAAGGGATTGACAGATGCCAAAGGCAGCAGGAATTCCTCGGCTCTGGTTGGTGGGGCTCATGCCTGGCTCTCTGCTCAGTGGGGAGGAGACACATAGGGGTGTCTTCTCCCAGGTCCCACACAGGCACCTGCCCAAAGAAATGCTGGGAGAGCAGGGGCTGGCCCCAGAGCTTCAGGCTGCCCCAGGCCCTCCAACTCGGCCAAATTGTATTGGCCGCAGCCTTCATAATGAAAAAAGCAGGGGCTTTCTAGGCCACAAATGCCTTCGAGGAGAAGGGTAGGAGTGCAGTGCCACAGGCCCAGAGGGATGAAAAGAGGAAGGAAAGGTGGACTGCCACCTGGTCAGCACCTCTAGCATCAGGGAACTCTCAGGGGAGGGGGGACTGGACAGAAAGGGTCAACTGGCAGGAGACTGACTCCCCAGATTGAAACTCAACATCACAGTCATATGAAGCCTCCATGAAGACTGGTCCCCAATAACCTACACATTTCTAGAAGAATCTTCCTAAGGGCAAACCTCACTGCACAGGCATTAGCTCAGTCAGCCTCTAAATAGGCCTGTGAGGTAGGGGGAAAGATGGAAAACCCCAGCCACAGGGTCGAGCTGTCCAAGCTGGTGACTTCCCTGGATAAGAACACAAGCCTCCTGACATGAAGCAAGTCTCAGGGCAAGCTCCCGGGACTGGAGGGGCCTCCAGAAGTCATCTGTGGCCTCAAGGCAGGGCTGCATTCTAACATCAAGGCCCAATACCTGCCTTAGAGAGCTGTTTAGACAGAAAGAAGCTTGTCTTCTCAGTGGGTTTTGAACTGCTGAGGTTGCCAAGAGACCCTGGCTGTGCACTCTTTTGGGCTCCACAAAATGTTGCTACATTTTTTTAAAGCACCACAGAGGAAAAATGGTTGGGCGCCAAGGCCAAGAGGATGGAGAAGGAAGGGTGGGGGAGGTGGTGTCAACAGTGTCTTTTTGTGTGGTCACTGACAGCAAGGGACAGGTCATCTCTGCCCCACTGCTGTCTGAAGCCTCACTGAAATGGAAAGATGGACAACTCCTGGGCCACAGAAAGGGGTTACTAAAAATAGACCAGCACCTGGCAATGACAGGGCAAATCCCCGATGGACCTTCTACCCCAGGTCATGGGCTTCCCCATCTCCCTCGCAAAGAAATTTCAAAAAAGGGACACTTCAGGGTCTTCTCCCCAGGTGGGCACCATCATTAAGGGGAAATCAGCCATCTGAAGTTCAAGTTCAACTCAATGCACCTACTCACGAAGAAGGAAGTATCTTAAAAGTTCAACGCCAGAGAGCCCAGTGCTGAGGGGGTCAAGTTCATGGGTTTAATCATGCCATGGGCTGATCAAGCTCACCAGGAGAAAACTTCAGCTGTCTGCCCCAGCCTGTACCCCAACCATTCAGAGGCTATGGGCTCCATAGGCAGGGTCAGCCATATCGGTTTTCCCGGGGCTGTGATTGGGCTCATGCCAATGAGTAGCACTTTTAGCACAGCCAGTCCATGTGTCTGGAGAGCCAAGACCTGGGGGAGGCCAAGCACAGTAGAACCAGAGCTCCCCTTCAGGGTGGCAAAGTTCATGTGGGCCCCTTGCTCAATCTGGAGGTGGCAGCTCTGCCAGCCAGGCCCCCGCTCCTCATCTTTCACACACCCTGTCCCCCTTCCAGGTTGTTCTAGATGTTCCTTTAAACCTGGTCAGGAGGGTGGGCTGGGTGTTGGGGGAGGCAAGTGTCTCAGATCTGTGTGACTGATTTCCTTTGGTCCCTTATAAGTGGCCCAGGTAATAGTGTTTTGTGTCATTGTGTTCATTATTTATTTGTTTATTACTCTTTTTGTTTTTTGTTCAGTCCTTGTCCCTGTTCTCCAAAGGTGAGCCAGGGACAGAAAGCACAAGACTGTTGAGGGGAAAGGAAGGGTGCTGAGGGTGGGCCTGTCTCCCTCGTCTCTGTGGCCTAGGTTTCCAGACACAGACAGGTGTCCAGCTGGCTGAGTGGCCCCGGGGCCTGAGTCTATGGACATTCTGGCCACAGTCAACTCGTGGGGGGATTCCTTTGGCATTAAGGGAAGCCAGTCCCTGACAGGATGACAGGATGGTGGGCATGGTGGCTTCTGGAAAAGCTGGGCTCTCTAGCCTATGGCTCTCCCCAGGGGCATGCGTGTTCCCAACCCCCCTCCACCTGTCTCTGACAACTGTCTTCCTACAAATCCATGGTTAGGAAATTATTTGGCAACAAGGAGGCTAAGGCTGTTTTGTGGTGGCACAGTCTTTAAAAAGTTAAAAAGAAAACAGGAGACCCCTGAAAGAGGCTTTCACAGCAGACAGGACACGAGTCCCATTACTTGTCTGAGCCAGGGTTGGCAGCCACTATCTCCTCATACTTTGGGGGCGGGTCACTGTAAGAGACACTGGCCTCCTCACTGCTGCTCTCCTGGGGCGCAGTCACCTCCTCGTATGATGGGGGAGGGGTGGCACTGGACAGTCTGGACAGAGAGAGCTCCGGAAGGTAGAGGGTGCTCTCGAGGCGGACCGTGGTTCTGGCCCCCCGACTGGGCCCCAGCACCACCTGGGGATTGCTCCCGGCCTCCCGGTGCCCAGAAGACTCCCCCTGGCTATGCACAGTGCCCCGGTACACCATGACCCGGGGCAGGCTGTGCCCGGCGCGACTGGCTAGGTACCGGTTCTGAGCATATGAGGGGTGATGACGGGTGGCTTTCTGCAGCTGGCACCTCCAGATGATGAACAGGGCAATGACAATCAGCAATGCCACCCCCAGAAGAGGCACCACCACATACATGGCATCCGAGCTCTGCGCGGGGTCTCGGACTGAGTAGACTGCATTTGGGTACCCCTTCCAGAACTCCATCTGTAGAAGAAGAAGGACCATTTACACATACACTTACATGCAATTGCTCATGCCCCAGATGGACTCCAGAGACCTTCCGCAAGCCTGCTCCCCACCCCGCCCGATCTGACTGGCCTTTGAGAGCTATCAGAGAGGCTCTGGAATGTACCAAGGACAAAGGACCAAATGTACCAAGCGAGGAGTCTCCCAGAGTGAGGCAGATGGGACTCTAAGGACATGTTCTTCTTGTTCTAAGGACACGTCTGTTTTTCTACAGCCCAATGGCCCTGCTCTGGACGGCGCTGGCTTTCCTTCCTGGCTTCTGATTCATCTGAGGCACCTGGGCCTGCTCTTCTTAATCCTGAGGTTACCACTCCCATAACCCAGCCCCAGGGCAGTACGTGCCGTTTTCTCTTTGTCCTCAAACACCTCCTTGACCTCTTCGTAGCTGCAGATCTCCTCCATGCACTCCCGCTCGATGGTACCTTGGCGCAGCTCCTCCAAGAACTCATTGGCACGAGGGAACCGTTTCAGGACGGAATGGGCATTCTTGGCCTCCAGA
Source organism: Rhinolophus sinicus (assembly GCF_036562045.2). Taxonomy (NCBI): domain Eukaryota; kingdom Metazoa; phylum Chordata; class Mammalia; order Chiroptera; family Rhinolophidae; genus Rhinolophus; species Rhinolophus sinicus. The sequence goes on along the minus strand of NC_133768.1, from coordinate 109,792,018 downwards.
AACACTGCCGAGAGAGCGGCACTGAGGCCTGGAATGGGGAGGTGCCCAGAGGCTCCTTCAAACCAGACTCAGCCCAGGCACAGAAGCACAAAGATGGAGGGAAGCAAAACAAAGCCAAAGCCAGTGGGCTAGCCACCACCCCGGACAAAGCTGGCCCTCTGTAACGGGGATGGAAGGGCTGACTTTCTGTGATGCCATGATGTATATGCCTTAAATATCAAGGACCCAACAAGACTCAGGCCTCTGGTGCTATGGAGGAAAATGAGAAGTGCATGTTGCATAGGAACGATGGACATGAAGGATTTTCAGGATTGTAGTCATCAGCAAAAAAAACACCCAGTATCTCCTGCCTTACCTCAAAATGACAAAATTGAAGCCCTTATCATGAGAATTTATTCTCCTTTGAGGCTGACGCTGGTGACCAATACCGAATAGCCTCATAAGACTCTATCAAGGTGGCATCCCCCCACCTGAATAACCACCAGTGCCATCAGATGGCCTGGCATCAATGGTCTTGCCCAAGACAGTCTAGGGCAAATCCAAGCAGGGGTAGATCAGACACCCCGGGGAGAGGAAAACTTGGAAGGACTTGAAAGGTGGACATGCACCTTTCCCCTGAGCCCTTACACATGGCCCTTCACCATTCGGCCTGGGCCCGGAAAAGCTCACCTGCCATGGTGCTCCCTCAGATCCAGCGTCTCACTTGCCTGGCAAAGGAGAAAAGCACAGACACAGTGAGATCACGTCCCCAAACCTACAGGGCACCCTCTTGGCCCTGAAATGTGACCCCCACTCCTCACCAGCCTGGTCAAAGGTCAAAGCAGTGCCTTACGAGGCACAGCACCCTCTGCGCAGCCCTACTGTTCCCCATTCTGCCCTGAGCTCTCCTCCAGAGCTCCCTGAGGCCCTGCAGAGCCCGAAGCAAATTTTCTAGCCCTCTCCTCCAAGAACATTGAGAGTCTAGAAGACCTAGACCGTGACTTTTTTCTTTTATAAAGAAAAAACTCCTGTAGGCCGAGGCTACTCTTTCCTCGCTTCCCTCATAGGAATCTGCGCACTTTTGAGTTGGCGAGGAGCTCAGAGAGACGAGGACTTAGGCAAAGTCCAGCAAATTAACAGCGACAGAGACAGAATCCATTTGGGGAACTAATTTTGCTCACGATGGCAAGTCCCAGATACTTCTAATGACAAGCACATTCCTTGCAAACAGGCAGCATGACTTTAAGAAGCTGTCACTGGCAAAGCTTAACGTGGTGACCACAACCATCTCAAAAGTCATGGCCCAAACCCAGATGTTCTGCTGCATTCGTCTTCACCAGACAGAGTGGCAAGGATCTCCTGCAACCACTCACCTCTCCTCTCTTTGCATTAAAGAACACTGCCGCAGAGTCCCAAGACATGATTGACGTGAGCAAAACTGAAACACTAACTCAATGCAAGTGTTGCTGCTAATGTGAACTATCGCCTGGAGGCTTTGCTCCTGCTCAGGAATTATGCAGCCAGTATGTAAACCCCCAGCCACTGCACACTGCTCTCCTAAACACGCACTCCCACTCGTGCACATATTCCAGAGCACTGCCCCAGCTGTCCACACCCAGGAGCAATCACCCCACTGCTCCCCGACCCAAGTAGAAGCTCTGGTTTCATGACTAACTGGATGCCCGACCCATGAATGGTGTAATCCGTTGTGCTACCCTTTTTCCCAGCTGCCAGGAACTTCAGCGGTAAAACTGACCATCAAGCACAAACGTCCTGGCCGCCCATATGTTAAGCACATATGCTTCCCCCTTGCGACGTGATATATACACTTTTCTATTTATGTTTTCAGAGTCTTAAGTGTATTTAAAATATATCTTCTAATCCTTTTGGAAAACAGAATATAAATCATAAATAAAATTCAAAGTAAAGGAAAAACAGTAAATCTAACATCCATCTATGGAAACACCAGGTCAAGGGGGCTTTTCTCTTTTGAACCCCACAACAATCCCACCCAAAACTAGCAACTTGTGAATCTGTCAACAGATAGGACTGCCATTGTGAGAAAAGTTCACCCTCATTGTTTATGAGAGTGAAGATGGAATATTGTATCTAAATTCTGCTTCCATTGCGGATCTCTGAGGTTCCCCCAGAGCCAGCGCCAGTCATGTGATCAGGGTGTGGGTTGCAATGCCTAACAGCAAGGTTTTTGATTGAAGAAAAATGGAGCCCTTGTGTCAGGGTTTGAAGAGCATGAGTAAAGCCTTTACTAATAAGTGAAGATAGAAAAATATGTTTCATTGCTTATCAAAGAGAACTGCAGTGTATTTTTTTAATTTTATGTGGGAAAATTACATAACAGCTTACACATAGCCACCTCCTGTCCCAGATACACCTGACTTTGGTGGCTGCACACCCACACATCTCATAGCCCCAAATGTGAGCTATCCTGACACCTGCAAAAGTCATTAGTTCATTTTTAAGCTTCAAACATGCTAGGAACTCCCTCAAACAGCTCACAAGACATGGCCCCACTCCATTAACAATTCTGTAGGCAACGTCACTGCTGCCGCTGCCATGAGGCCTCCTCCCCCTCCTTCCTCCAAATGTAGCGCCTGCTTCTTCCCCTATAAATACACCATCCATAGGCTGTTACTATGGCAACAGTGAGGAAGCATGCGGGCTCCACGACAGAGAATGCTGCAGCAGTCACGCACTGTATATGTCCCTCCTGCCCCTGGTGGATACTGTAAGGCTGACTGTAGGCCCAAGGAATTTTTAACCCACTCCCCACAGGAACACAGCTGAATCCTGAAGGCCTGGAAAGGAAGGAAGGCCACCACAAAGACCTTCCTTAACCCCACCCCAGGCTGGAGCTTCCGAATCACAGCACTCTGGGACATGGTTCCCAAAGTCCCTGGCATGGGGACTGGCGGCCATCAGACCTGGTGTCCCAAGACGTGGCCTCCAAACCACTTCTCCAAATCCAAGCTCAAGCTCTTTTTATTTCCCTCACTCAGAACTGATCGCTAGGAAAGCTTCTGTGATCTCCAAATCTCATGACTCATCGACCCACCCAGTGACACGGAACTCCAAAATTATGCTCCAACTCCAACTCTGGACCCTCCTTGTCCCCTTGCACTCATACCAGCCCTGGAAGTGCCTATCCTCGCCCTCCATTGCCCACCACCAGAGCCCTGCCCAGGAACTCCGGCTTCTGGCCCAGCAACACTCTTTTCCCGGGTTTACTCAAGACCCTCAACGCCTTGGCCCAGCGGAACCTCCAGATCCCGCCCCCCAGCAGTGCCCCGCGCCCAGCTCAGTGGTCCTAGACACTGAACCGTGCCCTCGGGGCTGGGGCGCCCAACCCCAACGGCCTCACCGTTCTCCGGGCCCAGGAGGCGGCAGCCCTGTTTGCGCAAGCAGCCCGCCACCTCGCTGCTGCGCCTCTTCCAGCAGGGCCCCTGTCCCCGCCCACCTGCTCCCCGTCGGCCAAGCCCCCCGGCCCAGCGCAGCCGTCTCCTCCTCCCGCCCTCCCCGCCCCGCTGCCCTCCCGCCGCCCCGGGCGCCCCGGTGCCTTCCCAGCTGGGGCCGAAGTGCGCCTGGAGCTCCCGCCCTTCGCAGTCGGGCGCCCAGGCCTTGCCCATTACCTCGGTACCCCCCTGCCCTGCTCTCCTCTGGGGGCTCCGCCGCTGCCCGCCCCCCTACACCCTGCAGTGCCAGGTCTGGCCTCGCGCCCCGCGCCTGGCGCGCCACCCTAAAGCGCCACGACCACCGTGCCCCAATCGCCAGGCCGCGATCGTCGCACCACACCCCGCACCGGGCTGCCAGGCCAAGGAGAGGAGAAGGGGTGGGGGAGACGAGAGCGGGCCAAGGGGGTAGGGAGGGCGGGCCGGCAAGCTGGGCCGGAGGGGCGGCGGCGCGCACCGAGCACCGCGCGCCCGCGCCCCACTCCGCCGGCGCCGCCCCTGCCCCCTCCCGTGCCGCTGGGGGGGCGGGGCCTGGCCGGCGGGCCCGGGAAGTGCCAGGGACCCTTAGCCAAAGGCGCGGGTCCCGTCGTGTCCCCGGGCGCAGGCCCTCGGAAGCCCAGTCGCTGTGGCGGGTTCGGGTGGCCGCACCCAAGGCTGGTGCGCCAGGCGTCCCCGCACAGCCCAACCCCCCTTCTCCCCCCCACTATTCCTTACCCCTGCTCACCTGTCATTGCGACCGGCCCTTCCCCGAACGCCAGCTAAGAAAAGAGGGGCGCGGGCCAGCAGCCTGGGTCCGCCGTGCCAGGGTTCCAGCCGGCCCGCAGAAGAAAGGCCGGGTCGAGGCCGCGTTCCGCCAATGACTGGGTGACCTTGGCTTCGTCACTTACCTGCCCCCGCCCTGGGACAGTAGGCTTCTCTCCTGTCAAATCTGGGAAATGGGGAGAATCCTGTCTCTCTCGCGGGGCTGCAGCGAAATAAAGGTGGAAATGGGCTTGGGAAACTCTTCAGGTGCCGAAAGGGGAGAGGAAGGAATCTCCTGGGTCTCCAAGGGGAGCGCTGGGTGGGTGGGTGGGGCACTCAGGAAGCAGCGCTGTGGGAAGTTCAGCATGACAGGACAAGACGCTGGTAGCAGAGAGATGACACCAGTCTAGGGAGAGCCACACAAGAGGTGGACAGTTCTAAGGGAGCTCAGGGTCTCGTCTGCCAAAGCCTCCAAGGAGGGGCCCAGTGCGCCCGTGCTGGGTTTTCAGGGCTCTTTTTGCTCTCTGCACCTTTGGAGCCCAGCCCTGGAGTTGGCTCCCCCCAGCCTCTCAATTTGGTGCTTTGGGGCAGATTCCAGGTAGAGAAACAGCAACCTGTCCTACCACAGGGTGACAGGGAAAATAGGGAAGGAAGACCTCCATCATCCCATGCCTCTTCCAGTTCAGCTCCCAGGGCTGGCAGAAAGCAGCCTTGGCCAGGGCTGCGCTTCTCCTCTTCCTCCCCTTCCCCCACTCCCAGCGGTGCTTTCCCTTCCATCTCTGCCGCCAGTTCTCAGAGTCCTCTCCTGGCTGGCTTGCTCTTCCATGGCTGCAGGAGTATCTCTCCTTGTCCAGGACGGACCCTCTGCACGCCCCCCCCCCCCATTAAAGGCAGCAGGGCCATGGCCTGTGGGGCAGGCTTCCACAGAAAGAAATGAAGATCACGTGATGATGAGCATGGTGCTCCTTGGGGTGCAAAGGACTGTATGTGTTTTAGAGGCACCTTCCGTTTAGGGGGAAGGAGCCTGGGTCATGGTTGATGGGAGCAACTGTTTGGGGCTCTTCAGGAATTTGTTTCTCGGGTCTTCTAGTCTGCCACCATGACCCCACCCTGATCTTAACAACCACCATGTTCACAGGGGACTTCACACAGCTTTCATTGTGTGAAGCAAGGGTCTACGGCTTTCACCCTCCTCCTGGCATCCCACCTAAGCTTCTGACTCCAGCACCACCAGGCTGCTAGTTCCCTGTTGGCCCAGAATGCCTTTCCTCCCACTGTCAGCCTCTGTGCACTGTATTCCTTCTTCCCCCATAGCTCAGGGGTCTTAAGGGATTCTCCACCCCCACCTGTGTTGACTGTTCCATTCTCAGCATTTCTCTGCAGAGACTATAAACGGGGCTTCTATGAATGCCAAGGGCAGGGAGGATTCAGAGCGGCACCTTTGCAGCGTGCTGCCCACTTAGAGGTACCACTGCTGAGTTCTGTGATCCTCAGCAAGTGATTTAACCTGTCTGCAGCTCCGTTTCCTCATCTGTCAAATGGGAATGATGATAATAGTACCTGCCTCAAAAGGTGGTGAGGAGGGCAAAAGGGATGGATAATCAGGTCAGATGTGCCTGGTGCTTAGTATGAGCCTAATACAGGTCGACTTTGGCCATGTCCAGCTTCGTTGTGTTGTGTTCATTTGGTTGCTCACGTGGGTTGCACACTCAACCTTCTCTATCTTGGGATCAGAGACCTTATCTCTTCGTGTAGCCCTAGCATCCAACGCAGAGCTTCAGCTCACTAGATGCTTACAGAGCTGAGGTGGGAGAGGCTGGATGAAGGTGTGGGGCTGGAGTGGGGCTCAGCCTTCAACTTACCACCAAGATGTTGCCCCCAATACCTCCAGCAGCTCTGGCCCCATGGGGAGCCCGAGTCTTTGCTTCTTCCAGATCTTGGCTTCCTCAGAAAGCTTTCTGCTTTCCTCAGCATGGCTTCAGGCACTCCCAGGGGCTATCTGGGGAGGACTTCGGCTGTTCCCCCTGGCCCCACACCTTCTGTTAGAGCTTGATCTGAACTATCCCCCCTGTGCCCTAGGACAGGAAGGGCTTGGCCACTGGCTGCTCTGCCTTGGTCAGGCACTGGGCAGTTTGGTGCACTTGATGGGCTTTATTTTTTTCAACCAAATCATAATTACGGGTACAGTTCAGATCCTCATTATCTAAATCCCGGAGAGCTGTTCTGGTGTTCCTGTGAGCCTTCACTCCCTCTTCCCCATCCCCATCATATCCATCATACACCTTTCTCTTGCTGCATTGACGATCTCAAGAAACGCACCTTGGCACACATCAAAATTACAGTGTAGGGCACCAAGGATCATGGGAGGACCCAGCTCCAAAAGAGTGTACAGTACAGTTGCTAATAATTTAAAAAGATGGCAAAATGCAGGTCACATTTCAATAAAAATTTCCAATACGGTGTGATAGGACAGACCTTCCACCCCAACCTTATTCAAACTTCTAATCTGTCTCCATTTCTGATCCAGATCCCATCTGGCAGGACCAGCTTCACAGGTGTTGGACCTATGGAGTCGGACAGTGTCCAGCACTTAGAAGGGTTCCCTATGCTTGGTTTAAGGCTCTGCTGTTGCCATCTTGGAATTCTTAATACTTTTTGAACAAAAGACCTATATTTTCATTTTGCACTGGGCTCTGCAAAGTATGTAGGCAATCTTGTGACTATCAGTGATATTCCCAATATCCTTCATCCTATCCCAGGGTCTCAACCACCCTACCACTCTTCTTACTCTTCTCAAGCTTTGCCAGTCCCGATTTCCTCACTCCTCAATGCACCAATTACTCCATCTTCCTCCACATGGCCTCTCCCTAACCCCATTCCTATGCCTCATCGTTTGTCTGAGACAAGTACCATCTTCCAGCCTCATTCGCTCCTGGTACCTCACTCTCTGCCTAACCCTCATTCACCCCAGAGTTGAACCCTTCTATGGCTGTGTTGTTCTCCAAGCCTCACCCCATCCCTGAGCCTAAACAGTAATCTTACCCCATAAGAGCCTCATTTCATCTCTGCATGCTAATTGACCAATTGATAAACTATTATGGCCTGGGTGATGCCCCCCGCCCCATTCATGTGTCCACATTTGTAGATAGGGTCTTTACAGCAGTAATTAAGGTAAAATAAGGTCATTAGTATGGGCCCTATTCCAATCTGACCGGTGTCCTTATAACAAGAGGAGATTAGGACACAGACACACAGAGCGCAGACCATATGAGGACACAGGGAAAAGACAGCCATCTATAGGTCAAGGAGTGAGGCTTCTTAATAAACCAACCTGGATGACACCTTGATCTCAGACTTCTGGCCTCAAAAACTGGGAGAAAATAAATGTCTGTTGTTTAAGTCCCCCAATTTGTGGTGCTTTGTTATGGCAGCCCAAACACAGTAAGACATCAAGTATTTACTCAGTTCTACTATGTGCCAGGCACTTTTCTAGGACCCAGGATTGCAGAAGCCAACAAAATAAACAAAAACTCTTATCCTCGTGGAGATTACACAAAGAAACAAAGAAGTTGTAGATACAGGATGTTGGGTGATGATTGGTGCTATGGAGAAAAATGAAGCAGAAAAGGTCTCGGGGCATGGAGTGTTAGCATACAGTGGTCATGGAAGACCCTACTGAGAAGATGGTATTTGAGCCAAGATGCAAAGGAGATGAGGGGCCATACTGTTCCAGGTGGAGGGATCCACACGTGCAAAAGCCCTGGAATGAGGGGCATGCCTAGCATATCCTTGAGTCAGTCAGGAGGCTGGTGTGCCGACATGGAGAGCGTTAGAGAGGAAGGTAATGGAGGATGAGGCCAGAGAAGCCATAATAGGAGTGGCGTGAGATCATGCAGGGTTTCTCAGGCCATTCTAAGGACTTTGACTATTAGAGTGATGTGGAAAGACACTGAAGGGTCTGAGTTATGGCGTAACATGATCTGATTTCTATTTTCATATATATGAGCAATGTGACTGCTTTATGAGAACGCATTGAAGAGCGGCAAGGGTGGAAGCAGGGAGATTATTTAGGAATTATTGAAATAATTATCCAGGTGAGAGACAATGGTGGCTTACACTAGACGATGCAGTGGAGGTGGTGAGAGGTAGGCAGATTCTGAGTCAACTTTGATGGTGGAGTCATTAAAGTTTGATGACAGATAGGTATTGGGCTATGATAGAAAGACAGGGGTCAAGAACAGCTCTCAGGATTTTAGTCAGAGGATCGGAAAGGATGGAGGTACATTAGCTGAATTGAGGAAGATAGCAATGGAGGATGGAGTAGGTTGGATGAGGAATCTGGAATTCAGGGCAATATCAGGGCTGGAGAACAAGTAGCACCTAATCAGTATTAAAAGTCATGAGACTGGATGGGATCAACTAGGGAGAGAGTATAGAAAAAGAAAAGCAACCCAAGAACCAAGCCCTGGGAAGTCCAACATATAAAGGTTGGGTAAATGAGAAGGAACTAGCAAATGAAACTAGGAAACAGTGATCAGTGGGGATGGGGGTGGGGCAGAAGAATGTGGAGCCAACTGAAGAAAGTGTATCAAGAAGGAGGAAGTGGGGTGGCTGGTTAGCTCAGTTGGTCAGAGCACGGTGCTCTTAACAACAAGGTTGCCGGTTCGATCCCCACATGGGCCACTGTGAGCTGCGCCCTCCGCAACTAGACTGAAACAACTACTTGACTTGGAGCTGATGGGTCCTGGAAAAACACACTTAAAATAAATAAAAGTTAAAGAAAAAAAGAAGGAGGGAGTGATCAATTCTTCAAATCCTATTGACTGGTCAAATAAGAGGAGGACAAATAACTGACCATTGTTTTTACCAACGGGGAGGTCACTGGTGACTTTCAAGAGCGATTTCCAGGGAGACTTGGGAGCACAAAGGCAAATCAGAGTGTTTTCAATCAAGAGTGGAAAAAAAGAAATTTGAAACAGTGAGTACTAACTGAAAATGTCTTTGAAGAGTTCTGCTGCTGTAAAAGAGAGCAGAGAAAGGGGAGAGTGGTGGTTGTGAGGCTACAAAGGGACAAAATGAAAGGTTTTTTTTGTTTTTTTTTAATGGGAGAAATGAAAGCATGGTGACTTGTTTGTGTGCCAATGAGCCAGTAAAGAGGGAAAAACTCCTGATGCAAGAGAGAGGTGCACAGATGCAGGTAGTTGGGAGATGTGATGGTACAGCTTGGACAAGTTCTCTTCTGATAGCTTTTATTTTGTCAGAGAAATAGGAAGCAAGGTCGCCAGCTGGGAGTGAGGATGGAACAGAGGTGTTGGCAGTTTGAGGAGAGAAGGGCTTGAAATAGTCTTCTGGGAAATGGTGAGGCTGAATGCTCCACGGAAATGTAGCATGATTGTTGGTCTGCACTAAGGGCCCACTTTAGATTTAATGGCCATTAATTTAAAGTGAAATTACTCAGCATGTCTGCATGGTTTTCTCCAGCCACGATCAATCTTATGGGTGTAGACCCAGAGTAAGTGAAAAGTTGGATTTTTATCAGGTTAAGCTTTACTAGATGAAGACAAAGAAATGACAGAGAAACACAGGAGTTTCTTGTGGATTTAAGGGAGAAATTATGGTGATTGATTATAAATTTTAGGCTGGGTAAATAGGGAAGGATAGAGTCCGGGTTTGGTGAAGGATAGTGAAATAAACAGTGGGATTGTTGGTTGAAGGGTCCCAGTGGTGGCCAAAGGATGGTTGGAGTTATAGTACTGAAAGGAAAAAGCTGGCTTTCAGAGGGAGGGATATAATGGAGATCATGGAGGGGGTGGTGATAATAGGTCACAGCAAGGTCATAGGATGTGACCGCAAGAGTAAGCAGCTACAGTAGGGAGGAGTGAGAGAGTGCATTGGTGGAGAGTAGGTCAAAGGATTGAAAGACCAGGGAGTTGAATTATCTATGTGGATATTTGAATCACCAAGAATGTACATGTTTAACCAACTCTTATACAAGACCCCTTGAAGCCTTATCTTCTCCCCAACCCCTCACTCCATTCCTTGGATTCATCATGAACCTGAAGGGCACCCCATTCCTGAGCTTCACATCTTCCCATAGCCTCATACCTTCCTCAGCCTCACTTGTTCTGTAGGCCACCCCACCACTGAGCCTGTGTCCTAGCAAGAGTGACACCCCATGTCCCAATCTGCCAGGGATTTCCTAAGTCTTGCCCCTCAGCATGTAATTAAGTACCTACAATGTGCTAAGCACTGTGCCTGATGTTGGTGACATAAAGGTGAATCAAACAGACCAAGTCTCTGCCCTGCTTCTCATCTGGTTAGAGAGAGACAATAAACTAGCAAACACAGAGAATATCTAAGAAAGCAGTTGGCAGAGGTGCGATGGAGGAAACCAAAGCTGGGAAGGGGGGCAGGGAGTGCCAGGTCAGTGACTCTTACCTCATCCTGACTCTAACCCCAGCCTAGTGCCTCCCAGTCCGTGGGACTGTCACCCCAGAGCAGCTCATGGTGACAATATGGAGCTTTAATCACTCCCCCAGAGTGTTCCCACTGCAACCACAGCGCTGATCTTCACCTCCTTCGTGGGCTTCACCCCATACCAGCCCCCAGTGACATTGCTGATTCTCATCTATTTCTCTGCCCTCAACGGATCTTCATCTTCTCACTCAGTTTTACACTGTCTAGAGGCTTACTTCCTTGAAGAAGCTCCCCCACCCTGACCCTTACTTCCAGAAAGCATGCCTCCTGACTTGGTCCCTGAGCCTCACCCCCTCCTTCACCCGGACCCCACCTGGTCCTAGGTGTGTCCCTGAGCCCCACCACAATCCCCCCCGTAATGCTGCTCAGCCTCCTCCCTCACTCCGTCCTAGCTCCTACTCTTGCTCCTGTTCTCCACCACTTCAGTCGCCCTCAGCACCTCTGCCCCTCACTTCAGCTTGCATCTTCTCACCACCCCATCCCTGATGACACACCACCTCCCTACGTTTCCTCCATCTCCTTCTGTAACACCATTCCTGGCTAGGGGCACAAGCTCTGGAATCAGACTGCCCAGGTTCAAAGTCACCCTTTCTACTTGCTCGCTGTGCGCCTTGGGCAAGTGACTCTACCTCTCTAGGCCTCAGTTTTCTCATATGTAGAATGGGAATAATAAGAGATCTCACTTTCAAAAGTCATTGTGAGGACTTTATTGAGATAATGCAAGTGAAGTGTTTAGCGAAGCACCTAGTTCCGTGGGGTCTCAATCAATGCTAGCTACAAAAATATACTAGTCTTGAGCAAATGGTCTGGCACAGCAGGTGCTTCTGGGTTGATTTCTTTCATCCCAAAGGTGAAACTCAGCCTGAAAATCTGCATATCATCACGAGAGAGTTTCTACCCTCACCCTCCACCCCCACCTGGTGCCGTGGGACGCTCTCAGAAAGCTCTGATGTTCTTTAGACAAACTCCGGTAGGGGAGGTTGGACAAATAGTGAGGTAACAGAACGAGGGGTAGCAGAGCAGCTTCTACCTCCCCAGCGGGTGTTGGACTACCTCTCAGCAATCAGCTCCAGGGCTGAGAATCCTTCCCATGTAGCCCAGGGTTTCCCTTGGGGAGTCAAGGTCTGAGGGGCCAGAATCTTGGGAACTTGAAGACAGCTGAGGAACTGCCCAAGATTGGAGGCTGAGCCTTCCCTAAAGAGGAATTCAAAGTCCCCTCAGTGGTTGCAATGTCCCTGGCACCTCTGCCGTGGCAGTGGAATTTCCTCCCTTTCCCTGGGCAATCATAGTCCCTTTGGCCATCTGCCCTGACTAGGAGTAAAGGAACTTCCAGAGTAGTGTTTCTCAAAGACTGTGCTGCACAGGAATCAATTGAGTTGCCTTTTAACCATGGCAGTTCTCATGTCTTGGACGGCATCTCATACAGAAACAGTCGGTCTGAGGGGGAGCTGACCCAATATCCAGCATGCCCATCACTTGATGATGTGGATGCAGCGCCCCAGGTGGGCCAAATATTCAGAAAACACTGCTCTAATCTTGACTTTCTGCACAGGAAGTCTCTCTCTCTCTCTCTCTCTCTCTCTCTCTCTCTCTCTCTCTCTCTCTCCAGCAGAGAGCTCCCAGAAGATGGACTATAAGAGGAAGTAGCCTGACCTCACATTTAAGAGTTCAAGTGAACAAGCACACGAGGTCTTTAGAAACGCCAGGAGTCAGCAAAAGCAACTCAGGGCCCGGGACAGGGCTCCTGAGAGGTCTGAGTAGGGTTACCTGGGCCAGGCTCAGTCTGGGGCTGGGTGGCCATTATATAGCCCATCACAACCACGCATTCCTTTCGTTCCAGCATACACACACACACACACACACACACACACACACACACACGACTTCAGGAAAAGATGCTTAAGCAACCAGCTCCCAACGACCTCAGGCCCTGTACATTTCATTCCTTACTGCCACCTCCTGGACACTGTGGGCACTGTAGCTACCACCAGGACCACTACAATCCCACTCCCTGCCCCCCAACCCCTACCAGCAACAGTGAGGACATTCCTTTCCTATGCCAGGCCCCTCTGAATGCCATTAGCACATAAGTTGCACCAACCATGCTTGAGGGCTCCGGACTTACATTCAAATACATTCCTGGCTCCTGACTCTTCTGATTACGGGTGGGGCTCCAGAATCACACCGGCTTTCAGAAGGCATTGAGCCTCAGGGAGCCAATGCTTTGACTGGAATGTTCACCAAGCATTAGAGGTAACACCACCAGCCACTGTGGCCTCCTTGCTATTCCGGGAGCACCTGAAGCATGTTCCCACGTCAGGATGCGTTGTACTTGCTGTTCACTTTGCCTGGAATTCCCTGTTCAAAGCGTGTAACAAATGTTTATTAAGCAGCCACTGTGCCCAGGTATGTTTTAGAGGCTGAGGGCACAACAGTGAACCAAGTCACCTCAAGGCCTGGCCTTCATGGACATGACAGTGAGGGAAGACAGACAACACAGTAATAAATAAGCACAATATGGATCATAGTCCATCAAATCGAAGATGACATCAATTGCATGACCCAGCAACTAAGCCGTGCTTCCAATTAAGCCATGAAACAATGCTTGCTTAGCACATGCAATTTTTATTTTTTACTTATTGAAAGAGCTCTTTTAGACTTCATAAGACATTGTTTTTTTTATCACAGTTCTCTCCGGTGCTTGCATAAAAAGGAAAATATAAACCAAATAAATTTGTTGAAGTAAACTTGCCTACATTCCGAGGCCAACTCACCTGAATCACTTTTTGACTCAGACTTGTTGCTGGCCTGTTTTTCAACCCAGCATCATCCTCTGTGCCGTCAGGACTGTTGGGGAGGCTGCCTGCAGGCCCTAAAGCAGGCTTTGCGATTCCCAGATGCTGACCCACTTTGCACTCCTGCTTGGGGAATGTACCTAATTTAGCAGATCACATTTTATTCACCACCTGGGCACCACCTCCCCACCCTGTGCCCATAGCCATTGGTTCCTAGAGTAGAGTTTAAAGGAGGGATTTCCTATTGTCTCAAGATTTATTCTCCAACACCGACACTCACCCTGCAGGTTTTGATATTGGTCCTTTTGATGTTTGTATGTGTGTTGTGATTGGTGTCCAGCTGGCAGTGTTGTAAAATGAGAGTCATCCTTATTTCAGAGACTGAAATATGAATCAAATGCGAAAGTAAAAATGTATTATACTTCTTAGCATGTCAGATGGCGATAAGGCCTCCGAAAAAAAAGAAAAACAGAAAGGGGGGATGGTAAGTTCTGGGGGGGGGGTAAGGGATTGGGAACCACTCATTGAGGGGTAGTATTTGAGCAGCATTTAAAGCAGGTAATGGAGATAGCTGTGCAGACAAATGGGAGAAGAGTATTTTAGAAAACAGGAACACGTGCAAAGGCCCTGAGGCAAGAGTGTGTTTTGCATATTTGAGGTACAAGGAGTGCAAGGGAAGGTCTCTGCCATGGCACTCTAGCGACTTTGCATGTCTTCAAATAGGCCACGTACACAAGGCTCAACCACAGGTTGACTCGTCTTGATGGAATGGCCCATGATCCTCCCGGGAGCACCGGAAGATGGGCAATCTTGTGAGGAGCTGTCGTAAGAGCCTTTCTCATGTGCCTTTCCATCTCATGCAAGACTGCCACGCGGTAGCTTCTCATCTACTTCCCTGGTTCCAGTGTGGGATGGAGCTCTCCACCATGCCCTCTCCCCACCTAAGGGTGCAGCTGCATGCTATACAACTGTTTTGCTGCTGTCTGTCACCTGACCCTTGTGGAATGAGGGACATGAGGAGGTGACAGGAGCTCAGTGTGGAAGAGTGGTAAAAGAGGAGCTCAGATGAGGCCACTTCTCCCTGTCAGTGTTACTTCCCAGATGCTGCTGCCTTTCCTTTACAGTATCTACCACTCCGCTGTTTTTCTGGTTCATTTCCGGTTTCCTCGCCAGATTGTCAGCTCCTCTCTGTAGCCTCAGCTCCTTCCTGCCTTTCCAATCTCTTTTCCCACCACATAGCCCAGGAATTGTATCTATTTGTTTGAGTTCTAATCCTAAAAATAACATCCTATCATTGTGGCAATTTTAGAAATAACCACGCACAATCCCACCAGTCAGACAAAGCCATGATTAAAATTTGAATATATAGTCTTCCTGTGTTTCACTACACAAATCCAATTTTCTATCATTTAGTTCATAAACGTAAAGGTTTTTGATTTCCTTTGTTTCTATCTGATTATAAAAACCATAACATTCACATTATAAAAATATTAAGGCAAAATATGCATACATAAAATAGAAAGTTAAAAATCACCCATAATCTCACCACCTGGTGAGAATCACTTTGGTATTTGAGATTGATCCCACCATATGTTTTCTTCCGTGTACATATTTTTCTCACAAACAGGAACTGTGAACTGTTTTTTTTCTCCTAACAAGATCTGGCAATGTCATGGGTGTCTCTGCTTGTCAAGGCAATAAAGGGTGTATCTGAACCAACTCTCTCATATTTCCTACTCTTGTTCTCATTTCTTTCTTTCCCTTTATAAGCAACGCTGTTATGACCCTGCTTTGACACATATCTTTGGTACTTGACTATGTTTTCCCTTTGCTTTCATGTTTGCAAAGGCCTTCTCCACCTCTGACATTTTTAAAAAATGTACTATTTCTACCATGCATTTTTATGTTTTCATTAGTTAACATGTACATATTTTTTAAGTTACGTGAGGGACGTTAGTTAGTTTCAGGTGTACAAAACAACATAGTGATTAGACATTCACATCCCTCACAAAGTGATAACTCCTATAAGTCTATTACCCACCTGACACTGTACATGGGTATTACAATATTATTGACTACATTCCCTTTGCTGTACTTTACATCCCCATGACTATTTTTAAATTGTAATTGATAGTCAATATTATTTTATATTAATTTCAGGTGTACAGCATAGTGGTTAGACATTTATATAGTTTATGAAATGATCCCCCCGATAAGTCTAGCACCATTATTTCTCCACCAGTGTTGGAGAGAAGGGGTGGCTTAGGTGACTTGATCCTGTCACGTGGGGTGTCATGCAGGGTCTCTGGTCCCGCTCCCCACATAAGAACGCAGGATATGGTGAGGCCAAAAAGGAACACCCACAGAGACATAGATAAGGGAGTCATACCACTATATTCTCACTGGTGGCTGGGTTGGACACACAGGAAGCAGGAGCCACACGATCTGCAACCTGCCGTCCACTTCTCTGCCAACCAACCTCACTTGCCAACTGTAATCCGCCATGCTAACTACAATCCCTGCTTGCCGGCCACCATCCGCTGCTAGCGTAGCCATGGCAGTTATATTAGTGGCCAATGGCTCACTGGTTACAGCTGATGGCCAACTAGCCACAGCTGATGGCCATCCAATCCCAGTTGATGGCCATTTACTACCTGAGCATGAGGCCGAGAGCCTGGAAACTGCATTCCTGGCTCTGTCCCCACAATCCCCTGTAATATCCATTACCGACCCATCCCCCGGCATTTCTTTGATGTGAACAATTAATACTTCCTCAGCCTTCAAGAATCCCCTCCCCTCCGTGCTGACCAGAGAACCACCCTGAAGATTCATCTTGAAAGGAACTCTGGAGCCCCAGCTATGCCACATTGATGGAAGCGCCAGTCCTACCACGTCTTTCTTACATAGCGGTTGCTCTGTTTCCAGTCTAGTCCATCTCTTCCTATGCCAGTCATACCATTAGGACCAGTGCAGGTTTAACACACCTATTAATATATAGTGGATCCAGCACCCTCAAACCCCTTGCCCCAAAATATTTCTACTTCTTTCCCTCCAAAATTTTATCATTGCTTATTTATGCTTCTATTTAAACTCTAAAATAGTTTCATAAAGCTACAAAAGAAAAGGAACACTATCGCCTTCTTGTTTGTAATTGCATTACATTTATGGAATAAATCTGGGGAAATTGGTATCTTTACAATATAAATTGTTTCAATCAACCTTTTGAAATTCCTGTTTATTTTCCTAAATCTTGTGTGATGTTTCTCAGTAAGGTTTTCTAGTTTTCTTCTTATATGTTCTGCATATTCGAATGTGCTATGTATAGTTTATATATATATAATATATAACATATTATATATGTTAGCATATATAATATTATGCAGTATAAACTATTATACGTTATGTAGTATATAACGTTATATTATACATAACATATATTACATGATTTTATATATATATATATATACATACATATATATAGTGCCAAAAAATGTATACACATTCTAAGAAAAAAAAACTATTAAATTTTTAATACTCAATATATACCAAAAACAAAAGATGAATACAAGTCACGTTTGACTTCTGCAATTATAAGAGGTGCTCAAAGTGGTTACCATCAGCGTCCAGACACTTCTGATTACAGCGAACTACTGCTTGAGCAACGCTGACCAAAGTGTCCTCTTGTATACATTTTTTGGCACCCCTGGTGTGTGTGTGTGTGTGTGTATGTTTGTTGCAATTAACCAAAGTTTCGGTGAACTTCACAGTGCGTAGGAGGTAGCTAACACAGACAGAGTAGTCTCATTATGTTGTTTTAGAATTCTATTCAGTTTTTAGCCTAATTCAGCTCAATAAATAACCACTGACTGCTTCTGCTTCTTTTTTTAAAAATGCTTCTTGTAAATCAGGGATGATGTGGATTAAAGACAGAGTCTACCCAGCCTCTGCCTTTGAGGATCTTTTGGTCAGCACGTCCTCATGTGAGAATATGCATGTACTTCTTCAAAGCAGAATTATGGGTCCCTAGCAGTAAAATTCCTGGTTAAAGAACATGTACCTTTAAAGCAGGGGTGTCCAAACTGTGGCCTGTGGGCCAACTGCGGCCCGCAATCCATTGTTAATTGGCCTGCAGCAAATTCCAAAACTATATTTAGTTTGCTTAAATAAACCAGGTGAGGCAATACGCACTTCACCTCGAGTGAGTGGCCCGGCTGTTTGTGTATTTTACCGCATATGGCCCTTGGTGAAAAACGTTGAAAAAAGTTTTCCTGCTTTAAAGGGTCTGACCCTGAAGAGCTGAGTGGTTATACAACAAAGTTGTAACAAATTCCAGTGTGCAGTCAGTATTTTTTTCACCTCACGCTTGTAAGCAAGCAATATTGTAATTCAATTTTCTTTGTAAAATTTATAAAGTATTTCATTGTTTTAGTTTATGCTTTTCTCATGCTTAATTGTTCACATGTTTACTCACCATTTTCCTTTTCTGTGAATTAGCTGTGTGTTTTCATTTTTTTTTTTTTGCTGCAATCTTAGTGCTTTTCTTATTGATTCACATATGCTCTTTGCACATTAGGTACACTGATAAATAGCACATACTTACTTTCTTGTTTGTCTTTTATTGTTGCTTGTCTTCTTGGCATACAGAAGTTTATTGTTTTAATGTAGATCAATCTATTATTTTTTTCTTCCTTTGTGATTTTTTCCATTTCTTTTAAACATAGAAAGCCCCATCCATCCAGGATCGGAAAGATATTTCATAGATCCTCTTGTTAGTTTTCTTATAGCTTTATAGTTGGAGCAAAGAATAAATCCAGAGGCCCAGAAAGGGTGGAAGCTCACAGAGTGAGATGAGGTTTACAACACTTTCGTAGCTCCCAGGCCTTTCCTGTGGCTGTTTCCTCACCCCCGCCCCTTCTCTGACTGGCGAAATCCATTTGGAGCTGAGATCCAGTAGAAGCCTGCGCTGACACACCCCCTCTAGCGAGAAATGGTCTCTCTGTCATTTTTACCTTCACTCAACAAGCCACTACATGCTTCCATTAGAACATCTCCATTTCTTTCATTTTTCTTTCAATATACATCTAATGATTGTCCACCCTGTTTCCTGGACTCTGGAGAGAGTGGGGAATCAGAGGTAGGAGCAGAAGCCAAATAGTTATTTATTCAATATATTTAAGTCCATTTATACTCATGTATTCAACAAAAAGTACAAAATGAGATGATTTGTGTTGTTATGAGGGTATATGACAAGGGAGGGGATTTTAGTTAAAATTATGTAGTAAAACTAGACCAAGAAACAAGAGGCATATCTATTGGAAATGATATGTTGCAAAAATGTATCAGTGTTTGCAAATTCTGTGATTGCCTGCTTAGAAAGGTAAAGATCATTAACTAAAAAACGTTTTTAGCAAGGCAGATAACTATAAGACAATTTACAAAAACATCAACACCTTTCTTATAAATCAGCAATAACCTGCTGGAAAATATAATGGGAAAAATATCCCACTCACAACTGCACTATGCCACTAGGGAAGTGACATTTAAACTGAGACCTAAAGGCACACAGTTATGTAAAGCTGGCGTGAGGGGGTAGGGATAAGCATTTCAGGCAGAAGGAATAGTAAGTGCAAAACCCCAAGACATAAAAGTGATTGATGTGCTAGGGCCATAAAGGAGGCCAGTGTGGCTGGGGCATGACTAACAAGAGGAGATGAGCTCAGAGAAAGGGCAGGGGCCAATCACTGCAGGGCCTTAGAGCACTTTGAAAAGGGTTCACAGTCTTTCTAAGTGCAATGACGTGCATTTGAGGATTTTAAGCAAGCAAGTGATGTGCTCAGTTTTATATTCTCTAAAGATCACCCTGAATGCTGCATAGGGAATGAACTGTAAGGAGCAAGAATGGAAGTAAGGGGACTAGTTAAAAAGTTATAGCAGTAAGACATGTGAGAGGTGATGGCTTTGGGGATGAAAAGCCGTAGATGGCTTCTAGATAGATTTTGGAGTTAGAGCCAATAAGATGTGGATATGGAGAGTTCAGGGAAAGGAAGTAATTAAGGATGATAGCAAGTGCATTCGTTTGCAAGAGTAACACAAACTGGGTGACTGTCTTAGCTTGAGCTGCCATGACAGACTGGGCAGCTTAACCAGACATTTATGTTCTCACAGTTCTGGAGGCTAAAAGTCCAAGACCAAGATGCTGCCAAATTCAGTTATTGGTGAGGGCTCTCTTCCTGGCTTGCAGACGGCTGCCTTTTCGCTGTGTCCTCACATGGCCTTTCCTCTGTGTGCTCACAGTGAGAGAAGAATCTCTGGTGTTTCTTCCTCTTCTTATAAGGACACCAGTCCTATTGGATTAGGTCCCCACCCTTCTGACTTCACTGAACTTTAATTACTTCCCTAAAGGCCCTATCTCCAAATGCAGTCACATTGGGGGTTAGGGTTTCAATATATAAATAGGGGGGCACAATTAAGTCCGCAACGGTGGCTTATATAAAAGAAGTTTATTTTCTCACAGTTCTAGAAGTTAGATGTCCAAGATCAAATGTTAGCAGGGTTGTTCCTTCTGAGGGCTCTGACAGAGAATCTTTGTTCGGCCTCTCCCCCAGCTTCTGGTGGTTCACTGAAAATCTTAGGCATTCCTTAAAATATAGAAGCATTCCTGCCCATCAATTTCTGCTCCATGTTCACATGGCATTATCTCCGGGTGTGTGCCTGTGTCCAAATTTTACCTTTCATAAGGATACCAGTCTTATTCAACTGGGACCCCACTCCGATATGAACTCATTTTAACTAATCACATGTACAATGTTTCCTTATTTTCAAATAAGGTCACATTCTGAAGTATTTAGGGGTTAAGGCTTTAAAATATTAATGTTTGGGGGACACAATTCGACCCGTAACACCAGATTCTGGCTTAGAGAACTAGGTGAATGACGGTTTCATCTATTGAAGAGGGGAGACTATGGGACAAGCAAGCTTGTGGGGGTATCAGGTTTATGTTGGGCATATTAGGCTTGAAATACCAATTAAGTATCTGAGTTGGGGGTATAAAGTGAGCAGTTGCATATATGAGTCTGGTTCAGTAAAGAAATGTGTGTGTGTGTGTGTGTGTGTGTGTGTGTGTGTGTGAGAGAGAGAGAGAGAGAGAGAGAGAGAGAGAGAGATTTAAAGCTATGGGACTGGATGTATGTGATCACAGAGGGTGTGAAAGGAGGTAGAAAGCAATCCAAGATCCAAGTTCTGGGCCCTGCAATGTTTAGAAGTCAAGGGGAAGAACCAGCAAAGGAGAATGAGAAGGAGCATCCAGTGAAGTGGGAGATGGCAGAAACAGAAGTGAGGTGTCATAGAATCTTAACAGAGAGAAAGGGTTGTCCAGTGAATCAACACTGCTGAAAGCCAGAGTAACACTAGAGCAGAGAAGTCAAGAGTGAACTTGACAACATGGAGTTCATAGGTGACCCTGAAAAGAGGTATTTTAGTAGAGTGGTAGGAGCTGAGACTGGATTCGAGTGTGTTGATGACTGCCCTTGGAAGAGAGAGGGAGTAAAGACAGTACCTGCCGACAATTGCTTTGAAAAGGAGCAGAAAAATGTGGCAATTGCTGGGGGAAGATGTGGGAGTCAAGGGCTGATTGTTTTTAAAGACGGGAAATACTACAGCATGTTTGCATGGTGATGGAACTAGTCAAATAGAGAAGGGAAATTCAGTGATGCTGAAGAGAGAGGTATGTGGGAAGGGATGGGATCCAAGATGCAGAGAAAGTATGAGTCTTAATAGTTTAGTGGTTACCAGAGGGTAAGGGGGGTGGGGGGTGGGAGATGAGGGTAAGGGGATCAAATATATGGTGATGGAAGGAGGACTGACTCTGGGTGGTGAACACACAATGGGATTTATAGATGATGTAATACAGAATTGTACACCTGAAATCTATATAATTTTACTAACCATTGTCACCCCAATAAAAAAAAAGAAAGTATGAGTCTTAGGAGAAGAGATCGTTCCACTATTTTAGCTTGAGCAAAGAAAGAAAGGTTGAGTACAGAGGAAGGCAGATTAATAGGCTTGGTGATAAGATTATGAGGGAATTTCCATTCAATATCTTCTAATTTCTAAATTGAATATGGACAAGGCAAGCAGGAGCAAAGTGGGAAGGCATGGGCACTTTGAAGAGAGAGCAAATTACTGTTCTAAGAATCTGACTGGAAAAACACAAAACATGAAGTCCTTCTGAGCAGTGAGGTGTGCCTGGGTGGGGTTGGAGACGCTAATTCTATAGGGGTGCAAAGTCTGTCAGCTTGTGTGATTCCTTCTAGCAACACTGAGACACTTAAGTGCAGACACAAAAAGCACAAATAGTTGGGTTCATCCAAAGCTGGGGATTCGCCGGTCGATTGTGACAGAGGGAAAGAGGGGACAGAGAGTGATTGTATGATGGATCATGACTCTGAGGGCACTTGGACAGTAGAGAAGGGACATATACCAGGGAGCTGACTACGGGCTGGACTGAGATCTTGAGAATAGAATTCTGTCTGGCATAGGGTCTGGCCCAGATTAGGTGCTCAGGAAATATTAACTAGATTGGTCACAAGGGAGGCCACCGGAGAGCTGCAGTACTGCAATCACACGCCAGGGGGCAAGAGACGACAAGAAATGAGTCCGACCAAGCCCCACCTGAAGTTTGGGGGTCATGTACCCAGAGCACCGGTAGCCCTTCTGCCGGACCTAAGCTGCCCTATGGCCTGGAGGTGAATGATGCTGTCTACTCAAGCTGGAGCCTACTGTGGGTACCACCACGTGGCTGGTGGTGGGGTAGGTGGGGCAGGAACAAAAGAAACCATGAGCCCTGAGACAGGTTAGGGAACCTCCTTCATTCTACTGGTCCTGTGTTCCTGGCCCATGTCTGAGCTCTGGGCAACGCCCCAGCCCTGAGCAACCACAGGAACAGATTCTGAGTGTTCTTGGGCAACCTTAAGTATGGGAAGCTGGTACCAAGAGCCCAACTTATGGGCTGGCCCTGAGGACTGAACCATCAACCTTGGCTGGTACCATGGTAACCTCACAGGCTGTCCCAACCTAGAGCTAAGTGCCAGAGCCTGGAAAGGCATTTGGCTTAAGTAGATGCCTAGAAAGTCTCTGGTGGAGAGGAGAGAGCCCATTGTTCAACAGATCTTCCCTGATGCCTCCTGTATGCCCAGCCCATGCTGGGAACACAAGACAATGAAGACTATACAGTTATCTGTTCACTCATTTATTCCCTCAGTTATTCGCACTTCCCCTCCCCCCTACTATGTGTCCATGGAAGAAACAGACAATTATGCCCAAGAGGTTAGACTGGGGAAAGGGGGGAGTCAAGGCCAATCCAACGTCTATTAGCTTGGGTTACTGAAATGATGAAAGTACCTGTCCCTGAGAGGGGAGCTGCTTTCAGGAGATACTGAAGAGCCTGGTTTGGGCTGTGTTGATGTTGATATGTCTGGAGGACACCCCTGGGAAGTGTCCGGTATGCAATGGGATCTAAGGGTCGGGAAGCCAGTGGAGAGTGCAGGGATGGGGTACTGAGGTTTGGAAGTCGTGGATCACTTACCAGGTGGGGGCTGGGAGCTGAAGAGGGAGAAAGTGAAGCAGTCAGAGGAGGTGAGTCTGAAGGGCGGCTTCCGGGGGACTACTATGCTGAGCATGCACGTCAGAGCAGAACAGACCAGGGCAGGAGAGGAATGGGAGGTGAATGCAACAAGGAGGCGGGTGGTCTCTGTAGTATGTCGATCTCCTCAGGGACCAGACACCCCCTCTGTGTCTCCATTAAAGCTGTGGGGGTGGGGGTGGGGCAGGCAAAGGGGCCAGACTGGCAGGGTACAGACTGACATTTATTCGCTCATTTCTTCATTTGTTCCTTCATCTAGAGCAGACCTCTTATCTTTGCCTCTCTGTTCCAGAGAATCAGAAGAGACACGGAGAGGTCAAGTGATTTGCCCAAGGTTTCAGCCCAAGTAGGTAGCGGGTAGAAATCGAGAATAGAAGTTCAATGTCTTGCCCTCCTTGGCACCACATCACGTATGGTAACCGGTGGGCATTGTCTGCAAGCCGGTGAGGGGAAAAGGATAAAGGAGCAGCACTAAACTGGGTGGCCTCACCTCCTGCCCAGGTCCCCTGCTGTCCACAGAAACCCCTCTTGGCAAGCAGCCAACTTTCCTAGCAAGACGCGTGCTCCAAGATTCTGGGCGGAAATCTGTCCGTGAGCCGAGCTCTTACCCAGAGACCCGAGCCCAGTTCTCGGCTGAAGTCACGCCCATTGCACTGAACTTTCAGCCCCTCTCTCCCCTACCTTCTCCACCGGCTGAGGGTAGAGCTCTAAACAAATTACATAAACACTTGTGTGTGTGATTCTAAGGACTGCAATTTGTCTGTCCTGTCTGTTGACCTTTGCCTCCATGCCTTTGACATGTTTTGATTCTGCAGGGTTGTGGGTTTTGTTTCATCAACAATGTGACCATGTGGTTAATTACCCTTTGACCTTCAGGGTCAGGGCCTGCATCTGGGCAGGAAACATCCATGGTTCCCAGAGTTTGAGGACTCTTGGCATTTAGTTGTCATTGCCAATTCCCTGCCCTCGTTCCCAGTCTCCCTGCAGTGTTCCCACCTTTGGGATTTGCAGATGTTCAGTGGAGCTACCACCAGGGCCCCTGCCCGCTCACACGGGGTGCTTTGAGCTCCCTGACTTATACCCTCCTGCTCTCTTATCCACCAAGCGCCCTCCTACCCACAGTCCCATAGGAAAGTGGCAGTGCGGGGGCCAGGCCTGTACCCCCACTGCAGGGCACTTCAGCAGGCTGTGCACACCCTCATCTCTGAGTCCCTTCCTGAGGAAGAAGCCTGAAGAGGGGCCGAGTTACTGGCTAATGTCGAGAAGCTTAAGAACACATATACCTGAGCTAAATAGAGGGTGAGTGGAGGAGCAAGGCTTTCCTGGGGTCCAGGGCTGGGGGTATGGGCTACTTTTTGGCCCCAGGGCCTGCCTGGCCCATCCAAGCTGCTGGGAAGTTACCCAGTAAGACTCGAGGGCCTTGACTTCCCTCAGGATGATCCTGTCTGAAGCAGCTATTTTTCTTTTTTAATTTATTGGGGTGACAATTGTTAGTAAAGTTACATAGATTTCAGGTGTATAATTCTGTATTACGTCATCTATAAATCCCATTGTGTGTTCACCACCCAGAGTCAGTTCTCCTTCCATCACCATATGTTTGACCCCGTTTACCCTCATCTCCCACCCCCTCCCCCCTTACCCTCTGGTAACCACTAAACTATTGTCTGTGTCTATGAGTTTTTGTTTCTCATTTGTTTGTCTTGTTCTTTTGTTGTTTTTGGTTTATATACCACATATCAGTGAAATCATATGGTTCTCTGCTTTTTCTGTCTGACTTATTTCACTTAGCATCATACTCTCAAGATCCATCCATGTTATCACAAATGATCCTATATCATCTTTTCTTACCACTGAATAGTATTCCATTGTGTACATATACCACAACTTCTTTATCCATTCATCTATCGAAGGACATTTTGGTTCTTTCCATGTCTTGGCCACCGTAAACAAAGCTGCAATGAACATTGGAGCACACGTGTCTTTATGGATAAATGTCTTCAGATTTTTTGGGTAGATACCCAAGAGAGGGATTGCTGGGTCATATGTTAATTCTCTTCGTAATTTTTTGAGGAACCTCCAGACCGCCTTCCATAATGGCTGCACCAGTCTGCATTCCCACCAACAGTATATGAGAGTTCCTTTTTCTCCACAGCCTCTCCAACACTTGTTACTATTTGTCTTGTTGATGATAGCCGTTCTGACTGGGGTGAGGTGATATCTCATTGTGGTTTTGATTTGCATTTCTCTGATGATTAGTGATGTTGAGCATTTTTTCATATGTCTATTTGCCATTTGTATGTCCTCTTTGGAGAAGTGTCTCTTCAGGTCCTCTGCCCATTTTTCAATTGGGTTGTTTGTTTTTTCGTTGTTGAGTTGCATGAGTTCCTTGTATATTTTGGATATTAGCCCCTTATTGGAGGTACTGTGCAAAAATCTTCTCCCATTCAGTTGGTGGCCTCTTTATTTTGTCGATGGTTTCTTTTGCTGTGCAGAAGCTTTTAAGTTTCATATAGTCCCATTTGTTTATTTCAGCTTTTACTTCCATTGCCTTTGGAGTCAAATTCAGAAAATGCTCTTTGAACCCAAGGTCCATAAGTTTAGTACCTATGTTTTTTTCTATGCAGTTTATTTTGTCAGGTCCTATGCTTAAGTCTTTGATCCATTTTGAATTAATTTTGGTATATGGTGACAAATAGCAGTCCAGTTTCATTCTTTTGCACGTGGTTATCCAATTCTCCCAGCACCATTTATTGAAGAGGCTGTCTTTCCTCCATTGTATGTTTTTAGCTTCTTTGTCAAAAATTATCTGTCCATATTTATGTGGTTTTATTTCTGGGTTCTCAATTCTATTCTATTGGTCTATGTGTCTGTTTTTCTGCCAATACCATGCTGTTTTGATTATTGTAGAAGCAGTTATTTTTCTTTGTGAAAACTTTTCCAGGTGACTTCTAAGGACTTCAGTCACAAAAATGTTCACAGAACATCTGTAGAGGGAAAGCTCTGTCTACAAGGCATTGTGGTATGGGGGCCTCCAAGACCTTCCCCAGGCTTTGCCCTCGAAAATGGTGATGCCACAAGTACGGTAGGAGCTGAACAGACACATGGGTGCTCTGAGTAGGGCACGGAGAGGCGGTGTGGTGGAGAGAGGCATGGAGAAGGGGGAGCCTCCCCACGAGGCTTTGCATCATAGGCAAGGGTTGGAACTGCAGATAGAAGGACATTCCGGGTATACAGAAGTGACAAATCCAAGAGGGCAGAAAGGCCAGGGCTTGTGTCAAACCCAAAAGTCCAGTGAGGGAGAGGGCAGAGTGGATGAAAGGAAGAGGGACATGCAGCCGTGGAGGAAGGGGGAGGTCAGAGCAAGCCAGGCTAAGAACTTGGATTTTATCTGATAACCAATGGAGAACCATTCAACATCATGTTGCTTGCCCGTGAAAACAGAAACGCATCCCAATTATTTAATATCCCCTGTGGAACATTTCATTGGGTCTTAGCTATAAACCAGAGAGTTTCTTTTTTTTTTTTTTTTAATTTTATTTTATTAAATTTATTGGGGTGACCAGAGAGTTTCCATTGAGGTTGCTGAAGTCCATTTTGAGAGGTGGTGATGGCATCTGCTGTGGTCTCTCCTGAGGCTTGGGGACCGAATCCATCCTCTCACCTTAGTTAGAGAAGCTGCAGTCTTGAGCTCCCGAGCCCACCTTATCCCCTTCACCTTTTCTCCCTCAACCTCTCCTTCCCAGTGATTACGGCAGGGGTGAACAACATTCACACCCCAGAACATTGCAGGTCTACCTTCACTTTCAGCGTCTCCAAAATCTTTGGAACAGTTAAGATACCGCAGAGGGCATTAGCTGTGCTGTCTGCTGCGAATGGAATCGAGGAGGGACATGGGCGGGGGCTGGCAATTTTAACAACACTCCTCTTTCTTTATTATCACAGGCATCTGGGAAGAGTAACATTTATAAAATGTTGATGCCATAGAAAACACATGAATATTCAGCTGTTAAGCCTATGCATGGAATATTCTATTACATCCAAACTGAGAATTGCTCAGTGAGGAGACTGTGCTGCCTATGGGGGAATAAGCTGATGGGAGGTCACGGTGGCTGTGTCTGGAAGCTCTGCCAGCTGGCAGCCAGGACACCTCTGTTGTGTTCTTCCAACTTCCTCCGCCCACCAACCCAAAGAGAAATGCAACTCCATGCTTTTCCAGACATGCTAGAGGGGTAAACAAATCCACACCAAGCCACCATCGTCTTGCGGGGTAATGGTAAGGGGATGATGGTCTGGGCAAGGGGCACATTGCTGACAGCATTGCTGGGGGCTGCCCGCTTTGAATCTTGGGGCTGCTGGTGGCTGTGCCAAGGAAAAAAGGCCCGGACCTGCGGCTTCTGGATCTACTGTGTCTGGGCCCGTTCTTGCTGCAGGAACCCTCTGTCTACAAGACCTCCAGCCCCTGTGCCTATACCTCCCGCTCAAGGGGGAAGCTGCTGTGGGCCAGGCAGCTGGGTGAGGGGGAAGGCCACAGCTATCCCAGCAGAGGCACACAGCAAGGTCCAGAAACTCTGGCAACAGGCAGCCCTTGTGTCCCAAGCCACATGCCCCACCACTGAGTAGTGTGTGGG
Organism: Rhinolophus sinicus; assembly: GCF_036562045.2. Taxonomy (NCBI): domain Eukaryota; kingdom Metazoa; phylum Chordata; class Mammalia; order Chiroptera; family Rhinolophidae; genus Rhinolophus; species Rhinolophus sinicus. Next base: position 109,764,291 of record NC_133768.1, on the reverse strand, counting down.
CCACTATGCCCAAGGACTGGGGTGGAACATGGCTACCTCTCAGGGGCTGCCCAGGAAGGAGAGCCAGGTGCCAAGGCTGGGGCACTGGGCGTGGTGTCCCGGGAGCAAGGCCAGCTCTGCCTTTGGATTCTCCCTCCCAACCTCTTCCCTGAGATCAGCTCATCTCCCTCTGTTGTATTTCCCACCCCTGAGAAGAGCCCCAAAGTAAAGAAGAGATGGCTTGCGTGTGGGGCCAGGAGGAGGGTGATGGACAGAAAACACTTATCCTGAGTAGTTCCAGGTGCGGCGTGCATTTGAAGAGCTCCCTGGTGAAACGTGCTATGGGCTGCAGTGTCCCCAGAGCCTCCTGGCAATTTTGCACAGACCACAGGGCCAGCCATAGCTATTTCCAGGTTGACCTGTGGACTTCAAATTTTGTCTTGTGCCCAGTCTTCTCAGAGCAGGGACTGGGGCCGGAACTGCCTGAGAGGCTGCAGAGAACGCGCTCACCGTGGTTTGACTTCAGTAATATACAAAGCAAACTCATAACTGGATGATCCTGTGTGTGAGCACTGCTTCTGGCCTTTGGCCCCCGTATTCCCAAATGCCCCCCATGCTAAGATGGGGTGTCCTTGCAGTTACCCCTGAGGGGATCCCTGGGAAGAAGCAGGCCTGGACAGCTGGCCCCCCTGACCCTGTGGCAACCTGGCTCTAGGGCTGAGCTGGCTGCTGAGCGGCGCATTGAGGCAGCGCCTGAGGTGACCACAGACTTCCCAGTGCAGGATCCTTGTTTGAAACCCAGGCGGTGCTGAAGCCAGCATCACTTGGACCAGATCAGACAAATTTCGGCCCAGGCTCACCCTGAATTCAAACAATAATCACAATGGAATGGCTCCAGCCTAGTCCGCTTTTATAGCACCTTTGCCAAAAGCTTTTTCGGTGCTACCAATCCAGTTAGCCTTATCTCTGAGAGCTAAGTAGAAAAGGCATTGTGTCCTCCTCCCTCCTTTATTTCCAATGGAGAAAAAGAAGCCCAGAGACCTTAAATGACCTGCCCAAAACAGAACGGGGCCTCCCTGACCATCTCTCCCTTGCCATGTAAAGAGAGAAACAGGGCAGGCTCAAATCCTTTTCCTGCTCCAACATCAGGTCCAGCTATAGGAACTACTGATGCCATCCAGTAAGCCTCTGAGCTGAGCTGCCCCCACGGTCGGAATAGCCAGAAGGAGTCTGCATGCCTTAATGCCCTGTCTCCAAGCAGCCTTTGACCCCTGAGCCTGGGCCAGGGGTCATGCCAATGGAGCAGTGCCTCTCACTCCTCTGCAATCTCTCACCACTTTCACACATATGCAGTCCTTCCTATACTGTCTGGCAGGAGGGGGTACAGTGGCCCCATGACCTCCCAAGAGGAGGTGGCAAACACCTTCCAGCTTGGTCTCTCAAGAGAGGCTGCTGCTAGTGCAGGAGGCAACAAATTCCCTGCCCACACCCCAGAAGCCAGTCACTTCTAACTCTGCCTATCGAAAATCAGAGGGTATCAGGAATGCCCCTGATCTCTGCTCCCATCTCTGCTGGGCAGCCCCAGAGACCGGGTTGTTGGCCACATCCTACATCTGCTGAACTCAATGGGAGATGCACCTTTGAGTGCCAAGTAGTGACTCAGAAAAGTGGAGGGGCCTTCGGCTGCTCCTTCAATGGCTATGAAGAGATATGCCCGAAAGCAAACAGCCCTGTGTCTTGGTCAGCTCCAGCTGCCATAAAAAAATACCATAGATGGGGGGGGCTTCAGCAACAGACCTCTATTTCTCACAGCTCTGCAGGCTGGAAGTTGGAGATCAAGGTGCCAGCAAGGTAGGTTTAATTCTGAGACCTCTTCTTTCAGCTTGTAGGTGGCCACCATCTTGCAGTGTGCTACCATGACCTCTTCTTTGTGCACACAAGGTGAGAGAGGGAGCAAGTTCTGTGTGTCTCTTCTAATAAGGGCACGAATCCCATCATGAGAATCCCATCCTCACGACCTCATCTAAACCTAGCACCTCCCAAAGGCCCCACCTCCAGATTCCATCACACTGTGGGTAGTGCTTCGACGGACATATCAATTTGGGGGGAACACATTCAGTCCATGGCACCCTGCTAGAGAGCAGGCTGGCTGAGGAATGTCAAGCTCCTCTGGTGGGTGTGAGAACTCATGTAACCCCTTTCTTTTCACTTGCTACTGGAGACTGGAAGTTTCCTTTGCCTTCTCCCAGCAATGGTTCATTACCTAAAGACTGACATTAAAAGTACACAATGACTTCTGGTAAAGTTATCCTAGCGCTCCCCACCCCCCGTGTGGAGAGCTGGGAAGATGCTCTCCTTGGTGCTTGACCAGAGAGCACATCGTTTAATCACTTTCCCTTCAGGGAGTACACCTGCCCCCCAGAAGGCCATGGCAGGAGAGAAGGAACCTGCGTGCAAAGTGGATGGGCACCTCGTTCTTTAGCATCCATGCTCACCTCTGAGGGGAGGTACGAGGCATGAGCACCGTCTACAGACTGGCTAGCGCCTAGGCCCACTGTTGTGGGCCTGGTGGGTCTGTGGCTGCCCTCTCTGCCGATGACTGAGCTTCAGCTACACCAAGGGCCTGGGCACACAGCCACCTGGGAAGGCAGGAGCCCATGGCCTCTGTAAGTGTGGCAGGGAGCTGAGGTGGGAATGAGAGGCTGAGGGGAGCAGATCACGCGCAAGGGGCACAACACCAGGAAACGAAGCCTTCACTCAGGACCCTGGCACCAGTCAGCTGGGTCAGTGCCATTTCTAGATTGCAAAAGTCAGTCATAAGTTTACAATTTTTATTTAACAGTAAAACTGGTACCTTGTAGTACCTCTATTGACCTTATTTAAGTTTCTCAGAGTTGGAATGTTGTTTCTTATGGGTTTCCCCTACAAGACTATGGGGGGGAACGCAGGGCCTAATGGTCAAGGCCAAGACCTAGGAATTCTTAAGACAGGCAGCTTCTCACTAGATTACAAACCATGCTGGAAATATTTCTTGGCAGAAAAAGGGTATCTGAACTCGAGCAGACTCTGCAGCCTGCCTGCCCATGGTAGAACAGGTGTGTATGACACTAGGCAGTGGATATGGTGACAGTGGTCTTCTGCCGTGGCTTGGCTGCTGTCACATGTTAGCACACTAGGGATCACAGGCTGCCTGTGCAGCACAATTTCTGAGAAACAGGTTGCACTCAAGTAACAATTACAAACAAGAACTTCACAAGAAAGAAAAATAAGTAAGGGCCCCTAACCCTTATACCAGGGGACGCTCTGAACCTTGGTCCCCTGGCCATACAGGCTTCATTGGCCTGTTTCCACCTCTTCTCTCAAGGCTTGGTGTGAATGAACTGCTCGTGCAGGTCAGGCTGCTCGCCAGACAAGGAATAGCTGACATTTTCTGATGAATATTCAGCGGGGTCCTGGACAGCTTGTGCACCTGATGGTTCCTCGGCTCCTGGCTCCGGAACTAGCACCTGCTAGGAAAAGGGGGAACAAGGTGGAGTCCTTCGCTAGAGTTCCTGGGCCTGTTTTACAACAGTGGGAGGACCCCTTAGTTCAAGTCAGCAAGGTATTGAAAAGCTCCTGTTTGGAACCCAAGTCTGCAAGGTGCTTGTAGAAGGTGGAGCTGGGGGAAGTGGGTTCCTCCCCACTTCTCTCTCCCAACAGCATCTTGGCTTAAAGACCAGCAGAAGCAGGCCTGGGCTCCCCCAAACTTGTCTGAATACTTAAAGCTACTAGTTTCCATGTCAGGCCCTCTCCAGCCCAGCTTGTCTGCCAGGCATGGCTAGCCAAGGCCCTGGAAGGTCCGTCCCCACCCCTACCCTTGGACCTTGCCATTACTCTGCTGGGATTAAGGGACTTGAATGCTGTACCTGATTGGCGGCTACCTGGCCTACTTGAACCATGTGACAGGAGAGGTAACAACTCACTCTGGGCTGTGGAGGGGAAGGAGGGGCAAACATAAAGGCGGGGTTACAAAGAAAGTGCTGTGGGAGTCTTTTCTGTTGGAGAAAGGGGGACCCCTTTGGGTTGGATTTTGAAGGTGATGCAAGATTTCAACAAGTGGAACTCAAAAGGGTAGAGAAAGAGACAGAGGAAACAGAAGGAGCAGGGCTGGGCTATGGGCAGAGAGATGGAGGTGTCTGGGGACCTGGGGAGAGGCAGGGCCAAGAGAGCAGTGGAGATGAGCGAGGGCAGGATGTTGGGAGCTCCTGAAGCCTAGTAGATAGGGAAGCTCTCACACCATCCTGCCCATGGCTGATCCACTGTGTCCTCCCATCTGCACACCCTTCCAGCGTTCTCCCTTCTCCACTTCCCTGGCATATGTGCTCAGCTTTGTCTCAGCTCTGCCTCTCTGAGCCCATCCAGAGGGTAAGTGCCTTGAGAGCAAGCATGAGGAAGGGTCTCACCAGAGTCTGGTGTGGAAACCCAACCACAGGGTCCACTGACCATCTGATCTCTTTGAGTGGGCAGTCCGTTTAACGGATCAACTTTCTAGAGGGCTGGTGGCCCGGTTGGTCAAGATGTGCATGTGAAATAAATCACATCCTTAGCCATTTCAAATATCCAAACTCCTTCATTTTGCCTTAGCTTAGTGTTTTTTCCTTGCTGTTGTTTTTTTATTTTTATTTTTTAAAGAGGTTAGGCTCTATTAAGATTTCTAAAGCTAGAAGCAAAACACCCTTTGTAACTGGTGTTTGTCAAATTGAGAATCTGTGGTCCCCAAGGGGCTTCTGGGGCTGTACCTGGGAGCAAAGCCTGCTATGTAACTGCCATCTGGACCAGCTCCCACCACTTCCCTGGAAATATGGCCACTGCAGATGGTCCCCGAGGTGGGGTATGTCTTGCCAAATACAGGGCACCCCATGGATGTATACCAAGCATACTCAACAGAAGGACCCTTGGCTTGTTTTCAGTATGAGGGAACATACCCACACTAGGCCCTGGATTATCTAGCAGAACTAAAGATCCACAAGTTCATAAGGGGTCTGGGCTGGAGCAACGGGCTCAGCATATAGCATGACTCACTTTTCCCAAGTGATATATTTTTTAGAAGTTTCTAAGTCAGGTTGCATTTAATAGCCATGAGGATTGCTCACTCTTTCATGGAAGGCTAAAGAGAATGTTTTTACTCAGCAGTGAGTGCTACCACCATGTGAGTAACTGCCGTCAATTTTTTTGAGCTTTGAAGTCTGGATTTCATACACAGAGCATATACTTATGGTGTGCACCTTACGGGGAAGGGTCCCAGCCTCTGTGAATAACCCCTGAGCTGGGCTGGAGGGCAGAGGAGAAGGGGCTGCTATACCTGTGGCCAGGTGGCTTCGTCCTGCTCACTGCATGTGCGATTACTCACTTTAAGATAGAGGCAATTCGGTGAAGTCGATGACTGTTCCCAGATTTGGATATAATCCCGCGGGGTCTCCAGCTTGACTCCATTTGACTCAGAAGCAATAGGAGGGGGAGACAAGCTGGCAGAAGTTGTCTCCGCGTTTGGGTCATTTGCTAGTGGCAGTGGATTCATGGAGAACCCCTGCTGGTCCTCAGGACAAAAACTGGAAGAGAAGATACATGTTACAGTGCCATGGATCTAGAAACAACGGCCCAGGAAACATTGTCTGGCTCATCAGTAGGTGCTTAAGGCACATTTGTTTTTGGTGGTTAAGTCAGGATTTACTTTTTTAAACTCTCACTTTGGCCTGAATAAGACTTGATTTGCCAAAGTAAAGCGGATATAAAAATTGAGGTAAATTACAGTCATTTGTTTCAAGTGGTTTTATTCATGTTACTTGGACTGTCCTGGTTGTGCCACGATGGTGATCTGTATGGTCTGTGCAAGTCACTTCACCTACCCCAGCCAGTAACTTGCCATTTGTCACTAAAGAAGTTAGCAGCTAACAGGGGCTGCAAGGTCGATCTTCTTACTCCAAGTCCAGTGTTCTCTCTACAACCCTAAGCCTGGGGGTTGCTCATGCGATAAATTGAGACTTCTGAGCCGCATTGCAGACTCTGTACCTTCGCTTTCAACAATGTCCTCAGGTTGTTGATTAGGCCACAGGGAAACATGGCACTGACACACCTCTGATCTTACAGGAAGGCCCAGATGGAAATTCAGGGAGCTTTGTCAGGCCTGCTCAGAGAGCTGGCCTTCATTCAAAAATATTTATCAGGAAAAAATATATATATATTTATCAGGCACCAACTATGTGCTACGCAGCCCCTTCATTGCTGAGCAGAACCTTCTCTTTCTGGCATTTGGGACCAAAGACTTTATCACTGAGCCAAAACTGTGTTCATGTCCTGGGCTATGGGCAGAAAGCTGCCTCACAGGACTTAGCCCTTCTGTGTTCTTGGCTCTTTAGGCATCCAGTGGCAACCTAGCAACTGTTTCACGCCCACTTCCTTCATATAGATCAGTAAAGCCAGGCAGACCGTTTACCTGGTCTACTGTGATCATCAGATCCCAGCGAAGTGGCAGAAGGAAACTGAGAGGCCGGGAGTTACTTGGCTGTGGGCACTTAAGACTTCTCGTAGATACCCTGTGCCATGAGACTGAGCTTGGATGGATGAAGCCAAGCGGATTTGAGATGTGCATGTGAATTCCCTAGACGGGAGGCTTCCTTATCTAGTCCTCCTGTGTCATGGAGACTCCTCGGTCCCATCAATGTATGCTTGGCCATGCACTGTGCATGCAGAGGTGGGGGGGCCTGTGACCATAGAGCAAGATGCATGGTAGCATGCTGCTTTTGATGAGGGCACTTTGAGTGCCCTGTGGGCAAGTCGCCCATCGTTCTCAGGCATGGTGTCCAGCCACAAGGGGATAGCAGTGACCTTAGCCCTTATCACCATTCCATGCACTTCTTACCTTTCATCTTTCTGGTCATCAAGGTTTTCATCTTTACAGCAGACAGAGGGCTTGTTCTCAACGAGTAATTCGAGAGGAACGAGAGGCTGGGTCTGCGTGAAAGTAACAGAGTCATTATAGAGGGGCCCAGAGAAGCCAGCTTGGTTTGGCAAGTGTATTTGCAGTGCCTGGTTTTCCCCCAATGATGCTACACTGCAGATGCTGCTGCATCAAAAGGAAAGAGATCCAAGTACATCAGTGTTGACAAGAGCCTGCCGGAAATTGATTGAACACTCCCCATTCTCGCAAAGCAGAAGGCAGCAGTAGTCCTGCCTCTCTGGGCACAGGTGTCTGGGTGACTGTCTCCTTGTTTGGCGGAGGACTAACTACAGTCATGCTCCTGCCTGTGAGAAGCTGCAATCCAGCACGTGTGTACATGTATGTGTGCATATGTGACCACGTCTAGTTAGCCAAGATGTTTTTTATCTCCTCAGGCAAATGAATTGCATCCAACTGAGTAGTCATTCCCCCCTCAGCAGAACCAGACAAGCCCAGATTTTCATGAACATGAAATCTCCTTTCAATGACACAGTGAAAACAGACTTTCCATACCTGGGTGGAGACACTGCAAGCCTTCCCAAGCTCCTCAGGAAATTTCAAAGGTGTACATGAACATGAACTATGGAAATATCTGGTCACAGTAAGATCCGGGAGGAGCGCCTTCATTGTCATCTCCTCAGTGCGTTGTTTCTTGAACAGTGGCTCCGAAGGCCGGGACTCAAGATTGTCAGGATGGCTGACTGGGGCTACCAGCATCTGTAAAGACAAAGTATCGCAAAGGTCTTATTCCAGGGCCACACCTTTTCTTAGGGCACAAGACATGCTGCATGGAGGGAGACTGCCTACAGGCAAGCCCACGGGAAGCTCTGGCTATATATATATAAGCCTCACCTGCCACTGCCAGAGCCCTGCTGGGCCCTTCTCAGCTCCTGCAGCCTAGGGAAAAGGGGCAAAGCCTTCAGTCCCTGCTGAAGATTTCTCCAGAGGTCCTTGCTGCCCTGGGGCAGCAGTTGTCACTACTATCAGGCTCAATTGACTTAACTCCTTGAAGAGTGTCCCTTTCTCCCACTTACATGGAACTGGTCTCTAACCTGTAACTTGGAATCCTGCAGCTTCTTAAGCTGCTCCTTCATCATGTTCATGTTCTCTTGCTGGATTCTGAGACCAGCCTGCAGCATTTGAGTCTTCTTTTCCAGTTGCTTCTTAAACTTCTTTGTAAGTTGTAGCTCACGTTCCTTGATGTATGATCTAAATGGCAATGGTAGCTGTGGGGAGGAATCACTTATAGTTCATATATAGGGTTACCAGGTTCCCCAAACCCTACCATATTGTTTTATTTCTAAGTTTTGAAAGACTGAGAATGAGAACAATGCCACGCCAATCCTGATTCTACTCATTACTAGAAAGTTTAAAGAAATGTTTCGAGAATCCAGGAACTCTAGATCAGAAGTGAATCATGGGGATCATTCAGTCTGATTTTTTCCCCTCAACACAAAGCTGTAGAATTGGCCCAGAGACATGAAGCAATCTGCCCAAAGTCCTTAGTGGAAGAGTCAGAGTGTAGTGGGTCAGGTCACAAAGGAGGCATGTGGGAAACACCCATCAGATGCCCCTTAGCAACGCAGTAAGAAAAAGAATGCTCAACTGGCACTTCCTTGTTCCAGGTACTCTTTTAAGCACTGTACAGAAATTCACAGATCTGACCTTCACAACCCCCTGCAAAATAGCTACTTTATAGACATACAGTTACAGTACTTAGAGCAATACTCTCCTCTTAGCCCTGGGAATCTAATTTTAACTTGAGTTAACAGCCTCAGATCTGGGAATAAACAAATGGACAGGTTTATAAAAGTAGAGAGGGTGTTCGGTGACAAAGCAATGCTTCAGGTTGGCTGGCATAGAGGGAATGAGGCAAACCTCAGGTAGAAGGGAAAGTGGAAAAAGCTTTGTGCACACCATACAAGTGTAGGAGGCCAAGGAACTTGGATTTTATTCATCAGCCATCTTGTGCTGCTTCCAAAAGGAGCGTTTTAAAACACAGATCTGACTAGAGAAGTGGCATGCTCAGATCTATGTTGTAGAACAAGCCTTCTGAACTGACCAGAGAGAGCAAGCTCGGAGTTAGAGAGAAGCCAATTAGAGGGCTGTGTGGGTCATTTCTAGAGAGACATAAGAGGGGCCTGAAACAGACCAGAGGCAGGACACATAGAAAGGAAGGGACACATTTAAGAGAAATTAACAAAGTGGATAGCACTTCTCAACTGATTGGCTGAGGGGAGAGAAAAGAGGTGGGATTCTTGGAAAACAACTGTCAGAGCTATAAGTAGGACCTGGAAACAACTGTTGTTTGCTGTGATCGATGCTAGACACTGGTGTACGAACAAGATTAGCGAGCCACAGTCCCAATCCACAATCTCAATATTAATGATGAGAAAAAAGTACCATATAAATGCAACTGCTGGAGAACAAATATAAGGCAGTCTATTATATCACACAGGGGTCCTTCAAACCTTATGACTAATGGAAGCACATTGCTGAGTAATCAAAGAGAGAGAGAAAAACCATACAAGTTGCTTTTCCTCATGTGGAGTAAAATAAAATTATATATATATTTATAATTAATCATTAATCCATTGACAATTGTCCTCTTTCACTATAGTGTGTGTGTGTGTGTGTGTGTGTGTGTGTGTGTGTGTGTCTTCATATAAGAAAGCAGGCATTCATTCGACTAAACAAAATCTCTACATTCAGGACTGGAATAGACAAACCTTATAGGTCATCACATCTACCCGCTCTTTTCCAGGCAGGAATTTTTTTTCTCTGCTGTCCCTGGTAGATGAGCGACCAAGCTTTTGCTCAAACCATTCCATTAAAGGGGAGGGGCGCATCCCCTGGGGAGGCAACCTAACTCATCCCAGAAGGGTTTCCTTGAAGGGAGCAGAAAGCAGCCTGCCCTGAGCTGTTCTCTCTCTGCCCTAGTTTGATCCATTGGAAACACATCTTCCACTTCAGGAGCAGGACAGCCCTACGGCTATGTGGATCAAGCTGTCCTGTCCCTCTCCAGTCTCCTTTCTCCAGTGCCTTCCATTACTGACCATATGACTTTTTCTAGTGCCTCTCCATCCTGGTCTCCATCTTTTAGATGCACTCTAGTCTATCAATCCATGGCACACTCAAATAAGCCTAATAGGCTACCACACGCAGAGACACACCACACACACTCATTGCTGGTTATTATGACTATTTTAAACAAAAATTATATTTAAACTTCAGTTATAAATTAGTTCAAAAGAGAAACCTGTTACAGTAAAAGGGGAACCACAACTAGACTGAAAACAACTTGACTTAGAGCTGAACTGTGCCCTCCACAACTAGATTGGAAAAAAAAAAAAAAATGATGACTTGACTTGGTGTTGATGAGTCCTGGAAAAACACACTGTTCCACAATATTCCCCAATAAAAAAAAATTAGAGAAAAGTCACCTTCCCTTGAGATAGTCAGGATCCTGTTACATGTGATAGGGAACATGGCTCTTAAAATCCTGCCTTTTCTTAGTGTTAAGCTCCCTATTCAGCTCAAACTTTCTCTCAAACACAGTGTCTTTGCATATTTCACATTAAGAGGAGAATGGGGATTTGGTCTTAGAGAACCTCCAACCTCCCTGTTTGCTAGGACCCCTTATAATCTCAGCTGCATCTAAAAATCCAGTACAACAGTGATGCACTTAAAAAAAAAAAGCATGCTTTCTTCAAAGTGAGACTCGGCATAAGAGTGGAAACTTGGAGCTTTGCAGGGTTAGTGGTCCAGACAAATATGTGGGGTAAGACTCCAGAGGTACCTCAGCACTGCTGTCAGCAGGCATAGTGGAGGATGAGGGGGTCTCCTGCAGGGCCTCTTCCACCTGGTCCTCCTCTTCCTCTTCATCGTTTTCTTCCACTTCGTCCTCTTCCACCTCATCCACCTCTTCCATCTGGTCCTCCTCGTCCTCCTCTTCCTCTTCATATTCTATCACTTGGATCACCTCTTCCACCTCGACCTCCTCTTTCACTTTAACCACCCCATCTGCATCATCCATCTCAAAACGAAATTCAAAACTCTGAGAAGATGATGAGCCTAAGGAGAGAAGCACACTGAAATTCATGACCGAAAAAGCAAAAGTACCAATGCTATCAAAGAGATTCTATAGGTTTCTATTTGATTATTTCCTTTTATAAGCCATAAAAACAAGAGAGTCCAGTTTTATTCCATGTTAAGGACTAGACATGCCAGGTACCAAGAGTAATTCAGAAATTACTTAAAAATCTGTTCATATCTGAAAATGAAGAAAGAGGAGGCAGTGTCTGACTTTACCTCTTATGCTCACTCAAGCATAAGCGGTGCCCAAACACATTAGTGTTAAGTGTCTTTTCATTATACAATTCTTTTGGTACCTTCCAACTGATACAAAAAAACATTCAACCTAGTCATAAATCACTTCTGAAAAACTAAGTTCCCCAGGATGTGGGATCTCAGGAATTCGTGAAGTGCTCTTGGAGGTGTTGCAACAGGATGCTCTTTCAACAGCCCCAAAAAGCAAAGTGGAGAACGTTATTTAAATAATGCCAAATGGTAGAGTCATTTTTTGAAAATAGTTTGGCAGGTTTTTTTTTTCATACACGCTTCCCATATGACCCAGTAGTCCCACTCTCAGTAATTTCTCCAAGTGCTTTAAAAATTTATATTCACACACAAAAATCTCCATGCTGATGTTTATAGTAGCTCTATTTATAATCACTGAAAACTTGGAAACAACCCAGGTGTCCTTCTACAGACAAACGAATTTTTAAAAACTACTGTGGTACACTCATATGATCCATTACTACTCAGCAAAGAAAAAGAAATGAAACATTGATTCATGCAACATAAATGAATCTTATATGCATTTTGTTAACAAAGTCAGACCAAAAAGGCTAGATGTTGTATGATTCTATTTACATGACGTTCTGGAAAAAGATAAACAGAGATGGAATACAGATCAATGGTTGCCAGAGAATGGGGGACAGAGTTTGAGTTCAAAGAGGCAGCACAAAGGAATCTGGGGGTAATAGAAACTTTCTGCTTGGCACTGTGGTGGTAGATACATGACTCTTTGCCTTTGTCAAACCCAGAGAACTATACACTTCTCAAAGAGTGAATTCTACTGTGTGCAAATTTAAAACTAAATTGCTCTTATACATTTTAGAAATGACAATTGTGGGTCCATGGACTTTGCCTTCTCCCCTCCAAAATCAATTATTTTGAAAAGACTTTTTTAAACAAAGTTTTGAGATTGACAGCAATAATGGAAAGGTTGTTAACTAGAGTATTTAAAAAATTGAGGTATCACGTCTATATACAGAGATTCCACAATATAAGTTATCTATAATAAGCTCAGCTAATTAGAGGACATACTCTCCATTATGCATCTACCACTGCTTTAAGTTTTGTATTTTAGTACAATTATGTTTATGAAATATCTTTAATATTAAAACTTACATAATAGATATCACTTGTTTTGAGACTATCCTTTTTGCTCTGTACTAGCCATTCTTCTTATAGTACAATTTTACAAACAAGAGATTTCTTTGGAATGCAACTACTATGCCATAGCAGAAAAGGCTACATGAGTATGAAAAGATAAGATGCTTTTCTTTCAAGAACTACGATCTAGCACCAATCTTTAGAAGATTAAAATTAAATGGGAGGGACTAATACCATTCCCCAAGCACTTCAACCATTGATGCGATATTCATTTTCATTGCTCTCAAATAATCATTCTCAAAAAATTTAAAGATGAAGCCGTCTGAGTTTATTTTACTGCACCCATATAAGCAGTTTGAGTACGTGCAACTTAGCAACGAAAGTATGTATTAACATAACAAATGTAAATTCTTTAACTTTCACATAGTCCGCGATCGCCATCATCAAAAAAAAAAAAAAATTTAAAGATGAAGAAAGTTAGAATTCACTCCTTTGATTTCACACCATTATAAATGGAACATTATCTTCACTTGAAAAACTGTAACTACTATGTAAGGCCACTACTTTTCTTTCTCAATAGACCCTATCCAAATGTCCAAATGTACCTACTTGATGATCCAAGCATCTTTAGCAGGGTAGGTGTGCTGGTTTCAGAAGATGTACCAGAATGCACGTCCATTACAGGAGTAAATTCTTGTGATCCATACTGCTCAAGCTTTATAAGGGCAACTTCATCCTAGGAATTTCCAAAAGAGAAAAAGATGCCATGTTAATTTGGAGTCAAAGAGGTATATAAATAAGAGGAAACACAGGCAGAACAAACTTTGGTGCATTTCACATAACAATTTCTGACATTGCTTCAATAATTGAATACATTGACACCAAACCATCACAAAACATGTCCATGAAAAATATTGCCAGAACAACAAGCAGTGATTATGGGTGCCCCATTCTATACATTATAAAAACTGAGAAGAGAAACATAGTATAGATGTGCTAAAAGCACAAGTATAATAAAAATATGTGCCAATCAAAGACCATGGAACGAAAGAAAATACACCTTCCAGAGTGTTAGTAGGATGCTGACTGGCTGGTTCAGAGCAGTGGGAAGGCTGTGGGAGAACAGTACCACCAACAGGGCCATTTTTCCAGAGGTCCTGCACATGCAGCCTAGGTTTAGAGCAAGGAAGGGCCAATTGGGGAGCTGTTGCTCCATGTTTTTAGCAACTACTCCATGTTTTGTTTTTTTTTATTCCATGTTTTTAAAACACAGATTAAAGTTGAAAGTGTTATTAGCAGAAGTACCTTTACTATAGTAGCAAAGAGACAGAAATAGCCCTGGAGAGCTTCTACTGCCACCTCCCCCATTTCACAGTGTCAAAGAGAAGGTTACAGCAAGTTAGGAGCAGAGCAAGGGATAGAATCCAGTGACTTCAAACCCAGTGCTCATTCCCTTAACCCTGGCTACCTCAATTTAAGCCATGTACTGCTTTAAACCATATACATTGTATTCCTATTTAGTGATCCACTTCCACATCCTTAACAACTGGATCTTTTCTGAATAGTCTGGGGCTCACTGCTTATATAAAATTGAAGTACAACACCTGATTTATCAATGAAATCTTTTACATCTCTGCCAAAAGACTGTTAGTTTGCTTGCTTGTATGTTTTGGACTAAATTAAGACATAGACCCAAGCTTATTTTTCTACAAGGAACCTGTTTTTTGGAGCACACTCATTCAGATCAAATCCCAACATTTGAACTTCAAGAAATTGTGCAACCTCACTGTTCAAATACACTGTGTTTTGTACTTCTTAAAATAAGCAGAATGTGGCAATGTTTTCATTATTTAAAAAGATATTCTGGTGGGGTGGTATTCATTGAGGTGGGATATGACCTCTCTCTGCCCTCATTCTTCTGCTCTTTATCATAGCCTCATATCGATTTATATCACTAGCTCCTTACTTCCTGGATGATTTTCAATAGAAATGTATATACTCAGACGTTGATTAAGATATCCATTTTGTGCTTTCATATGTTTTAGCCTATCAATATAAATGCAGTGAGCTTAAATAAACTTAAATGACAGAATCATGTGTAGTAATGGTAATTGGTCTGAGAAAAAACAAAGAGAAAAAAAATGACTTTGGAAGCAAAAAGATACTAGTCTAAAACACAATTAGGACTAAGGCCTGAAGACAGTCTTTCAAGAGAGGCAGCTTGACTCTGGGTGATGAACACACAATGGGATTTATAGATGATGTAATACAGAATTGTATACCTGAAATCTATGTAATGTTACTAACAATTGTCACCCCAATAAATTTAATAAAATTTAAAAAAAAAAAAGAAAGATGAAATGAAAATGCATACATGGGGACAGAAAGGCAATCAGTATGCTTTCACAAGTTGAAGAGGAGTTTTGGGTTTACTTTTATTCCACAATCATCCCCATGAACAGGATGCTAAAGGATTTGGAAAGAGAAGCATTGCCTTTGAGGTTACACAGAGTAGGCTTCAAATGCAGGCTCCAATACCTGATGATTATGTGATCTAGAAGTGGGTATACGTTGTGGGGGTGGCAATCTAGAAGTATGTCTTCCAATCTTCACAGTTTCTCTATTGTTAGCTTAATGCCAAAAGTGCTCTGCCTAATTTTAAGAGATCCTAGCATTTTCCTTTTTGGAAAAAAAAAGTGCTATAAGTTGTCCAGTGAAGATGACACATTGAATAGACATGGGGAAAATGCTAGATAAAATAGAGTAGAATATAGTAAATAATATTGTAATGACTATGTATAGTGCTAGGTGGGTACTAGACTTATCAAGGGGATCATTTCATAAATTACATAAATGTGTAACCAATACGCTGTATATATGAAACTAATATAAAATATTGAATGCCAACTATAATTGAAAAATTTAATAACTGAAAAAAAATTGAGTAGAATTTAAAATATATACATACCCCATTAAAAGTCCTCTCTGGATCCCTCCTCTCCTCCACCTACAATCTGGTTTATGTGATTCCCTTGAGAGCAAAACTTCTCAAAAGGGAAAGTACTCAAATGTCTCCAATTCCACCAGCCTCTCTTAAATCTACTCAATCAGATGTTATCTGCCCGCCCCTGTCCATACTCCACCAAAACTTTTCTCAAGTTCAGCAGTGGCTTCCAGGTCCTAAATCTAATGGTCACTTCTGAGTTGTGAACCTACCTAATCCATCAGCAGTGTTTGACACTGTTCATCATTCCCTCCTCCCGAAAATACTTTCTTCTCTCAACTGAAAAATAATATTGACTTGGTGTTTTGTCACTAAAAATGATTTATTTGGGAAAAAAAGAAAAAGATTGCAAACCAGTGCATGTAGATACGGTGATCCACATGAAAACACTGCACTGTGTGCCAAGATGGAGAAGTGTAAAGAGAAGGGGAAAGAAAGTTAAGGGGAGGGACAGTTACAACCATAGAGCTTTATTGTAAGCATAGAGTTCTTCCTGTAGGGTTCTTGTGATTATGCAGAGTGTGAGAACTCCTCCCATAAGCCCTAGCTCCTCCCACAGACCCATGTTTGCTTAAAGTCTCAAGTCATAATCATTATCACTTCACTTGGCTTACCTCTTACCTAACTGGTCACTTCCTCTCAGTCTCCATTGCTGATTCCTTCTCTTCTCCCTAATCTCTTAACTCTGGGGGTACTCTAGGATTAGTCCTTGGTCTTTGCCTCTATCTGTTCTTACTCCCTTGGTGACCTCATCCAAGCTTATAGCTTTAAAACCATCCATGTTGATGATTTCCATATTCTCATCTCCAATCTTGCTCTACATTTCCAACTGGCTGCCTAATAGGCATGTCAAATGCAAACATCTTCAAAACTGAGACTCTGTTATTACAACCCCCAACAAACACCCCTAAGCTTGCAAGTTCTTCCCACAGTTTTGTCCATCTCAGTTAATGTAATACTACCCTTCCAGTTGCTCAGGTCAAGTAGCTTAAAGTCATGCCTAACTCCCCTGTTTTTCTCACACATTTCATCTAATGTCAGCAAATCCATGGGCTCTTCCTTCAAAATATATCTAGAACCCAACCACTTCTCACAATTTCCACTGTTAAGACCTTGGTCCAAGCCATCATCATCTCTCAGTTGGATTGCTGATAACCTCCTAACTGGGCTCCTAGCTTCCACTCTTGCACCTCCTCCCCACAGTCTATTAACTCCCATTGCATCTCTGACTTCATACCTACTCTCCCCTTTGTTCACTCTGCTCAAGCCCGTCTGGCCTCCCTGCTATTCTCTGTGGACAAAAAAAAGGGGGTTCTATGGAAAGTAACCTCACAGGGTGATCTGATCATAAATTCCTAAGTAGGCAGGTCATGGTGGGTAGTCATGCCCGAGGGCTATAACTTCTTTACTAAAAGGCTCATCTTTGCCTTAAGCAAGGCCTGTCCATTGGTTCTGTGCATCTAGGTTAACACTCCTTTGAAATGCCCCCTTTCAGACCTCTCCTTCTTTTTTTTAAATTAAATTTATTGGGGTGACAACTGTTAGTAAAATTACATAGATTTCAGGTGTACAATTCTGTATTACATCATCTATAAATCCCATTGTGTGTTCATCACCCAGAGTCAGTCCTCCTTCCATCACCATATGTTTGATCCCCTTTACCTTCATCTCCCACCCCCCACCCCCCTTACCCTCTGGTAACCACTAAACTATTGTCTGTGTCTATGAGTTTCTGTTTCTCATTTGTTTGTCTTGTTCTTTTGTTGTTTTTGGTCAGACCTCTCCTTCTAATACCTGATCACCCTTTCAGACCCCTTCTTCTGAAGTGTCAGAGCACATAATCTTAACTAGTTTGTAATCCAATCCTGGCCTTCCTTTCTCCTACCTCCATGTAATCTTCCTTATGTTTCCTTCCTTAATTTCAAATGCATAAAAAAAGCTGCAAAAACTTTTATTCTCTGGAGCATTTGAGATCTTGCTCCCCGGCATACGTCATCAGTTTGGCTCAAATAAACTCTTTTAAAAATTCTCTACAGCTTTGGACAGTTCTTATGTCAACATTTACTGGGCATAGTCAGCAGAATTCCAAAGAAGCCCACAAAGGACCACCCTGCAGGCCGAGACCTGGTGCCAGCTACAAGCAAGGGTCCATTGTGTCCCACCGGCTCCCTGCTTCGCATCGGGTAAACTTGGGTGAGACTTCTCTCAGAAGCGCAGGCCTCCTTGCTTTAAAGCAGCAGGCCATGACTTTATCTGAGCTGTTCTTAAAAAATCCTCGAAGTGGATAGGGTTGAGATAACCCAGGGAAAGGAAGGGAAAAAATGGGGTGCTGCTTTTAATTTTGTCTTTTTAATTGGATTGCTTACTGAGAGTCTGAACAAAATCTTTGCTGGTTAAATGAGAGGCTGAACTCTCTTTAGCTTGGAAAAATGACACTTGCTTCTCCAACCCAAATAGCCAAAGGGGTGAGGATAGTTGTTTAAATCCCTGAAGCCAGAGTGGCAGAGATGGGAACCAAGAGTTCTCCAGTGTAGTAGCACAGCCAATCCTGGAGAAGCCAGCAGGAGACCTGGGGAGAAGGGCAGGGCAGGGTGCCATGGAATGGGTTCACCCCCAGAGAGGGGCCCATGCCTTGGTAAGCATCATGTTTCCAGTGGTGTCCTGTAAGCTCTCGCTGGCCCTTGCGTGGGTATTCTTAAGAATCTTTGTGGGGTTGCCTGAGGAAAATTTCCTTTATGGTGTAAAACAGTCTTGTAGGGATATTTACCACATTTGGCTTGTCTGGAGACATGCGCAAAAAGGCTGGATTGCCCCAGAAGTTTGTTCAGACTCTACAGATCTCAAAATTAAGATGGAAAATCATGCCTCTGAAGCAACAACCCCACAACAGTCAGCCACCCATTAATAGTAAGATGGCTGAGATGAGGATCTTTTGATACTTCTAAATGAATTTTTGCACAAGCAATTAGAAAAAGCTGGCTATAAAATTAGGTAAAGTGAATGGAAAGAAAACTATTAGAGAATGTCTCAAAACTAAAAAGGCCTTGTCCTCTCAGCTAAAAGGAAGCTACGTAAAAGGATTTAGATAAATATTTCATTTAGGTGTCAACCCAATTCTTTGAGGTATTAAAATTGGCTGTCCTGCCTCTTCAATAAATGGTGCTGGGAGAATTGGATAACCACATGCAAAAGAATGAAACTGGACTGCTGTCTGTCACCACGTACCAAAGTTAATTCAAAATGGATCAAAGACTTAAGCATAAGACCTGACACAATAAACTGCATAGAAGAAAACATAGGTACTAAACTTATGGACCTTGGGTTCAAAGAGCATTTTATGAATTTGACTCCAAAGGCAATGGAAGCAAAAGCTAAAATAAACGAATGGGACTATATGAAACTTAAAAGCTTCTGCACAGCAAAAGAAAACATCGACAAAATAAAGAGGCCACCAACTGAATGGGAGAAGATTTTTGCAAACAGTGCATCCGATAAGGGGCTAATATCCAGAATATACAAGGAACTCATGCAACTCAACAACAACAAAACAAACAACCCAATTGAAAAATGGGCAGAGGACTTGAAGAGACATTTCTCCAAAGAGGACATACAAATGGCAAATAGACATATGAAAAAATGCTCAACATCACTAATCATCAGAGAAATGCAAATCAAAACCACAATGAGATATCACCTCACCCCAGTCAGAATGGCGATCATCAACAAGACAAATAGTAACAAATGTTGGAGAGGCAGTGGAGAAAAAGGAACCCTCATACACTGTTGGTGGGAATGCAGACTGGTGCAGCCGTTATGGAAGGCAGTGTGGAGGTTCCTCAAAAAATTACGAATAGAATTGCCATATGACCCAGCAATCCCTCTCCTGGGTATCTACCCCAAAAATCTGAAAACATTTAGAGATAAAGACACGTGTGCTCCAATGTTCATTGCAGCTTTGTTTACGGTGGCCAAGACATGGAAACAACCAAAATGTCCTTCGATAGATGAATGGATAAAGAAGTTGTGGTATATATACACAATGGAATACTATTCGGCAGTAAGAAAAGATGATATAGGAACATTTGTGACAACATGGATGGATCTTGAGAGTGTAATGCTGAGCAAAATAAGTCAGACAGAAAAAGCAGAGAACCATGTGATTTCACTGATATGTGGTATATAAACCAAAAACAACAAAAGAACAAGACAAACAAATGAGAAACAGAAACTCATAGACACAGACAATAGTTTAGTGGTTACCAGAGGGTAAGGGGGGTAGAGGGTGGGGGGTGGGAGATGAGGGTAAGGGGGATCAAATATATGGTGATGAAAGGAGAACTGACTCTGGGTGATGAACACACAATGGGATTTATAGATGATGTAATACAGAATTGTACACCTGAAATCTATGTAATTTTACTAACAATTGTCACCCCAATAAATTTAATAAAATAACAGTAAAAAAAATTGGCTGTCCTTATTTTATAAAGGAGAAGGTCATTTGGAACTTGAGTGGTCAAGGACAGATATAAGTTGAAAATACCTGCAAAACACAATTTAGATCCAACCATTCTTTTATAAACTGGTGAGTTGTTCTCCTGGCTAAAAGGTCTCTGTGTCTGTGTGTGTCTATAGACGTATGTTGTAAATGTGAGATAATTTTCTCCCTTTGGATAGTATTATTAAAATTAATCTAAAGACAAGCACGCGTAAGGACTGGGTATTCTAAAATTTTCAGAAATACAGAAACTAACAAATACTTTTCAAGTTCATGTGATCCAACGTTAATCTTTAGTAAATACAAGCTAGCTTAAGTTTGTCAATTTAAGTAAAACAGACATGTCTTGATTTTACCTTGGTTTTATAAAAATAATCCCATATTAATAATTGACTTTGATGTCTATGAAATATATTTCTAGAGGTTATAAATATCTTCATTAATCTGCCAAGCTAAAGAATGCTAATTGCTTATTTCTTGGTTTTCATTAGAAATTAAAGTTTTAAGGGTCAAAAATCTCAATAGATGTAGGAATAACTTGGTGGTGTTCCAGAATAACATCTCAAAATATTTGTCTTTCATGATAAACTGCATGGTAAACATTTTAAAAATAAGTGACTGAAAAAAACTTCCAAGATATATTGTATGGGTAAACAATGGTTGTAAATTAAATGAGTAAGTCAGAGCTATGGGAAACCCAAAATGGGCGCTTAGTTCTTCCCTGTTCCCTACCATACCCAGTTTTTCAGTTGTTACATTCCTTCATGCATCATAATGGATCTAAACTGGACTTAAATTAGATGAAGGAATTTTATCAGCTGACATTATTGAAAGGAGACATCTTACACTATTGCCGAGGTTTGATAGAGTCACTTCAAGAAAATGCCAAATAGGTAACCACTTCATTTCACAGCGAGTTCCCAGGAGACAAAGATTAGATTTTGCTTATTGGAAAGGACATCATATAAAAGGCACCCTCCAACCTCGTTAGAAGGGACCTTATTAGGCACCTATCCACAAATGGACATCTACCCTTGTCTCTGACACTCGCCTCCACCTACAACAGGACATCAAAGACTAATTGAGATTGAGAAGCTGCTGACATCAGAGGTAGACAGCTATTCCAAGACATCGAAAATGCTTGTATAGCTATGAATTGATGCTGAACTCAGAATCCATTCTGCTTGATTGTCTTTACCTGTCAATGATATTAGTCATAATGATACTTATACTTGTTCTTTGGGTTTTTCTATATAGCCCAACTGTTTACAGTTATAACTGTTAATAATCTTTTCATGGCTCATGTAAACATTACACTAGATGCCAAATACAAAAACAATGAGACAGAAGGCAAAACTCAGATCATGAGAGTTCATAGGATAGAAATCCAGAGTATTTTTTGTGCAATGAAAGCACGACGACCTGGTTGCTTTCCATTTACCTCCCTTCCCTTTTGGGAAAAACAGCCTCAGCTCACATTCCATAGTTAACGGTATTGCCCCATCCCCAATGGTCGACAAGACGACGTCAATACTGAGATTTCCCACGAATGAGCCATGCTAGTGCTGTGAGACCACACTATCTGACCAAAAGGTTGTTCATCAATGCATCATTCAGATTGATTTGTGACCAAAACAGGGAACTATGGATGAAAAAATAAGGGGTCCTATGGAAAGTAACCTCACCGGGTGATCTGATCACAAATTCCTAACTGGGCAGGTCATGATTGGTAGTCCGGCCCCAGGCCTATAAATTCTTTTCAGAAAGGCTTATCTTTGCCTGAAGTAGCCCTGTCCATTGGTTCTGTGCATCTAAGTTAGGACACCTTTGAAATGCCCCCTTTTAGACCCCTCCTTTTAAAAGATAAGAACACATCATCTTAACTAGCCTGTAATCTAATCCTGCCCTTGCTTTCTCCCACTCTCATGTAATCTTCCCTATTCCCTTCCTTAATTTCAAATGCATAAAAGAAGCTGCAAAACTATTATTCTTTGGAGCATTTAAGATCTTGCTCCCCAGCGTATGTCAGTTTGGCTCAAATGAACGCTTATAAAAATTCTCTACAGGTCTGCTCATTTCTTGGGTCAACATCTTGTTAAAAAAAAAAGAAATAACAGGCCCAACATGGAGTCATTTGCCCCCCATGTAATTGCAACTTCAACCTCTCCCAGCAATGTGACCTTTAAACAGTCAATCTGAAAATTCCTGATTAGCACTAGTGAGGTCATCTGCATGATGAAACCCCTGCCATTCCCTTCCCCCAGAAAGATGATGACCTGGCCTGAAACAATCCTTTCTTCTCTTTGGCTAATGACTTCCTTGCTCCACCCTCCTTCTGCCTATAAAACCCTTGCATTTTGTACAACTCTTCAGGAGCATCTCTCTACATGCCAGATGGGATACCGCCTGATTCACGAATCGCTCAATAAAACCAATTAGATCATCAAATTTCCCCAATTGAATTTCTGCTAACACTCTCAACACTAGGCACACTTTCACTTCTTGAATCTTCCCCCAGATGGCTTCATGGCTACCTTTCTCACTTCCTTCAATCTTTTCTCATATTTAATACTGTACTCCCTCTACCTGCTGTATTCCCAATCCTTCTCATCCTTCTCTACTTCTTTTCAATAGCTCTTCTCACCTTCTACTGTGTGATTTATTTGTTTAATGTACTTATCTGGTTTATCATCTATCTTCTCCTGCTAGAATGTAAGCTCCTCTAGAGCAGGAAATTTTCAGTTTTTTTTTTTTTTTTTTTTTTTTTTAACTGATGTATCCACTTCCTACACCTAAAACGGTATCTGGTATAAAGTAGGTGTTAAGTAAATATTTGTTCAATGAATCAATAAATTAATGAATCTGAAATGGCCTTTAAAATAAATACATTCAAAATGTTCAAAAATATAAAGAAACAGAAGTCATAACAGAATAGGACAATGTGAAAAAATAGAGCTTTGAAAGTAGATGCCTCCTTGTGTGGTAAGAGACAGCTATTGCGACCAGACAGGCCTGGGTTTGAATCCTGACTCTGCCGCTCTGTGTGACTTTGGACAAGTTATTAAATAGCAAGAACCCAAGATTTACTATCTGTAAAACTAGAATGATAATGCCTCATAGACTTGTTGTGAAGGTCAAGCACTTAGCCCAATCCTTGATACATAAGTCCTCAATAAATTTTAGTTATTAGTATTATTATCACTTTATCATGAGTACCATCTCACTCCCCACCCCTAGTCTGTGTTAGGGCTGACCTTCTTAGACCACTTTTTAGATACTTCCTAAGTACCTGTTGATTAAGTGCCTACCACATAGTAGTTGTAAAACCAACAGTAGATATCTTTGTGATCATTCCCTAAGTTAGATTTGTCCTGTCCTCCCTATTAACACATCATCAGCTTGGGCAGAGTGCTTCTGAGTCTGAGGGGTACTATGGCTCTGCTACCCCACCCAGCTCCCTGGTACATGCTCAAAGTCAACTACTTCTGAAGACTTGCCTGTGACCTCCAGACACCATGGATTTTGGTGAAAAAGCAACCTGAAAATATGCAAGTTCCAGTTCTACCAAAATGCCTGTTCAGTGCAACACGGTTCAGGAGAAACAGATCTCTAGGCTTGGATGGCAGAATGTCAGTAGCTGGTAACACGAGTCACCTACATTCATCATGAAAGTATTCGGGACAGTCAATTCGGAAAAAATTGGTTTGGATTGGCATTGATGTCCAAATGGCGAGGTGGTGGTTTTGTGGAAGGAACTTTGTCCTGAATACATCACCTTATTTTCAATTCCTTGCTAATTAACAGTTGTTTTGAATAGAACATGCTTCTTTGACTACAGGCTTGTCTGTAGTAACAGATGACAGATCAAAATATGATGACCCCTGGCAGGGGGCCAGTGCGTGCATTGTGTGGTTTTCATCATGTTTCTTTTGCTTAGGTTTAGTTGAGATCCTTGGATCTTGGTATTACAGCATTCACCAAATGCGGAAAACTTCTGGCCATTATTCAGGTAATTATTTTGTGTACACCTGTCTACCCTTTGGAGATTTCATTTATACGTATACTGGGAGTGCCAAAAATGTGTACACATTTTAAGTGATGTTATCTATGCTAAAACAGTAGTTCACCGTAATCAGAAGTGTCTGGACACTGAGCACCTCAGTGTCTTTGAGCACCTCTTGTAACTGCAGAAGTCAAACATGAATTGTATTCATCTTTTGTTATAGGTACATATTGAGTATTACAATTAATACAGTTTTTTTCCTTTCTTAAAATGTGTATACATTTTTTGACACCCTCGGTATTTGGCTGCTTAAAGTTTCTAACAGCTAATTGATGTTCTTTTCATTTTTCTTTTTTTTTTTCTTTTTTTTTTCTTTTTTCTCATTCCTTTTAAAGTTTTTTCTCCTTGTGTTTAATTTCGGAGAATTTCTATTGCTTTGTGTTTAAATCTACTAATCTACTAAGTCTACAGTGTTTAATCTGCCATTGATCCCAGCCATTGTTGTCTTCATTACTCAAATTCTGACTTGAGAGTTTTTTCCCCATCTTCCATGTTTCTATTTAAGTTTTTTTAACATATGTAATACATTTGTTTTTAATATCCTTGTCCACTAATTCTAAAATCTGTGTTTGTTCTGAGTGGGTTTCTACTGATTGATTTTTCTCTTAAATAAGGATCATATATCACTGCTTGGAATGCCTGGTAATCTTTGGCTGAATGCCAAATATTGTTCATTTTTACCTTGTAGGGTAGTGGATATTTTTGCATTCCTGTAAACATGCTTCATCTTTGTTCTAGAATGTAGTGAAACGGCTTGGAAACGTTTGATCCTTTTTGGTTTTGCCTTAATGATTTGATAGAACCAGAGCACTGGTTCCCCTAGGGCTAACTTTTCTCCACAACTAAGGCAAGACCTTTCTGTGTACCCTTACACTTCATGTCCTGTGTATTATGAGTATTTTCAGTGTGACTGATAGAAACAGGAACTATTGCCAGCCTTGGATGAATGCTGGCACTGTAGCCTCTAATCCTTCTGGATGGTTCTTTCCTCTCACTGATCCTTGGCATTCTCTCTCCATCCAGCCTTCTCTTCTCTGATGCTCTGCTAACAACCTTAGACCCCCTATACTCTCACCTCAATCTCAACTCAGAGAGTCCACTGGGATCCCTGTGTGTTGTCTCTCTTGGCCATGTGGCCTGGAAACTCATTAGGGAGCAAGCTGTGGCAATTGTAGGGCTCACCTCATTCATTTCCCATCTATTAAGAGTCCCTGTCCTTTGTTGCCTGCTGCCCATTATTTTGAAAACTATTATTTCACTTATTTTGTGTTTTATTTTTGGCTACTTTGGGCAGGAAAGTTAATATTCATTTGCACATCTAAATTTATGAGCACCTATTGCGTGTAGCAAGCCTAGTTCAAGATATTTGGGGATATGCTGATGAGCAAGACAGTCCCTGCTCTCACAAAAGCTTCATTTTATTGCAGGAATATAGACAATGTACTAATAAATAAGGTTTCTTTTGAGCATTATTACATCCATATGAGGTAGCCTAGCAGAGATTATTATTACTTCCATTTTACAGATTAAGAAACGGAGTCTCTCTGTGGTAAAATAACTATCTCCAGATCACAAAATTGGCAGAATCAGGAATCAAACCCTTATCTTCTTATGTCTAGTCCATCTTTTCCCTCTGCAGTACTGTCACCACTGCAGTGATCCAGCCTAGCCGCTGCCTTACATGCCGCTGTCTTACATACCCATGGAGTGGCGGGTAAGGTGAAAGACCATCCACCCATTGGGAAGGCTTTCTGGGACGTTTTTTCTGTTCTTCCATATCTTTTTTCTTGCAGTTTGATCTCATCTCTCAGACTAGATTCAGATCATTGAGGAGAAACCCGGGGTTCATTTTTCTATTAATGTGTATCCCTATAGCATTCTCTCTAGTAATGTCTGGTGAATGGATAAATGAATTATACATTCAATGGCTTAGGAAGAGGAAGGGGGACAATCTAGGTTAATTAGGGACTGGGCTCTGCTCATGATGGCATAATGCAGTCTCATGAGTCTATTCACAAAGCCTAATACAGCAGGAAGGTCAGTAAACTTTATCTTGAAATGCACTCACAAGTCAAAAAGATCTTGAACAATGTCTGGCATAGAATTTAGCTTAATTGTCTTTAAAGCTAGTATAGGGACCATTCCAAGCATGGCTGTTACTGGCTCCCAATAAGAAATGGCTACAAAATGGCAATTGTGTAACAATTGTGCCATGCCCATATGGGATATTTTTTGAAATTACAACCTTTCTATGTTGGTGAAGAGAAGCAGAATTTGTCAACCCAA
Organism: Rhinolophus sinicus; assembly: GCF_036562045.2. Classification (NCBI taxonomy): domain Eukaryota; kingdom Metazoa; phylum Chordata; class Mammalia; order Chiroptera; family Rhinolophidae; genus Rhinolophus; species Rhinolophus sinicus. Next base: position 109,738,025 of record NC_133768.1, on the reverse strand, counting down.
AATATGTTTCTTTGGCATATTGATTATTTCAAGTTGGTTATTTTTAAGCAACAGTAGACACAGGTGAAACTCTGAAAACTGAGTAGAAGTTACCATTTGGTAAGAAACGTTTATATTTATAAGGGAAACCTCTATTGGTAAGGGCGTCTCCTGCTCTGTACCAGGAAGAGGAGGATGACCACATCTCTAGAGACTTATCAATGCCGAAGGCAAGGAATGAAATATTTGTAACCACCTTACCCTTGTTCACTGTATTTTCCCTGGTAACCTCCCATAGCTGGCCTCCTCCCAGTCCCCCTCCGCTCAACATCTTTTGTCTTTAGCTGAAGATGATATTTAATGTGGTGGCTTGGGCCATTTCAAGGAATTTCTCAGATTTCCTGGGTCTCTCCCATGTATACAGGAGGCATCCATGTTATTAAACTCTTGTGCATTTTTAAGCCTGTGAATCTTTTTAGTATAGGGGCACCTCAGCCAAGAACCTAGAAGTGTAGAGGAAAAATTATTTTCCTCCCCCACATTGGCAACACACATTAACTAAAGAATCAACATTATGGGGATAAAAGCTTTTAGTTTTTGGTTGTCAATGTACATACGTTTGCGACAGCAGCAGGACATTCAACAAACAGGGGTTGAGTCCTAGAATTCCTTTGGCCTTGAGCACTTCTGTAAATTGGTAAAAAGAGAGATGGTAAGCACATTTCACTTGCCATTTAAATCAAAATTTTCTATAATTACAGTAAAATAAGGTTCAAATTAGAAAAATATTTTATTTTTCTTAATACATAACATCATCAATTTTGGGGTGTTGTGTTTCCTACAGAGAAAGTTGTTCTGTACCATATCTATAAAATAAACCATCTGGACCTTCATTTGAATGAAGTTTGCTGCGGTCTCAATGTCTCTTTTGACAGTGATGAGCAAAGCAAACTTTAAAAAAAACACAAGGTGTATCAGTGAACGTTCTTAAGTTTTAAACCAACTGCAATTACAAAAAAAATGCCTTCAGGCCAAATTTAATTTTGTTTCCTGTAATTAGAGAAACTCTCCATTCTCTGGCTCATTAACAATTTATTTCTATCAAAATTAGAATTTTGATGCCCAAGGTGAGAATGCAGCTTCATGACATAAATACTAGCTTACTTTTCACCAAATAGAGAGAAAGCAAAAGAGAGAGAATATGAATGAGAACCTTGTTTTTAATACTGAAATTACTTTTCAAACCTTAAAATTTCATAACTGAGAATTATGACAATGTATTTTGTGTTCAGTTTTTTCTTTTGCAGGCCAAAGAGTGAAAAACCCCTAAAGGGGAGCAGAGTCTGCCACCTAAAACTATGCCTCTTTGGGATATTATTTTAAGCTGGCTGTTTTTTAGGAAAGAAAAGATTCAGGAAGAACCTTTGACCTTCCCTCTAATTGCCCAAAAGAATTTAGATAGAAGACCTGCTCCAGGAAGGGAGCTATTATCATAGATAACTATAGTTTTATATGGACTAGGTGTGACAGACAGAGAGGAACCTAGCAAGCCTATTTGATCAAAGTCCTCTCTGTGCCCCATTGTTAAAGACAGCCCAGTAAACATTTGTTTACCAAACATTTGCCTTTTCATCTCCGTGTGAATTGCCTTCCTCCCCTTTGAAATCCCAAACCACTACCCCCTTTCTCCTTAGCTCAAGAAGGCTTGTAAGCCTCAACTGCATGATATGTCCTCAGGCCCCGTTCTTATGAAACACCCCCATACATTTTCTCCTGTTAACTTGTCTTATGTCTTTTAAATTACTTGACTAGCCAGAATAACTAAGATGGAAAAGGGGAAATTTTCTCCTCTCCCACATCTCTATCACTCCACAAAGTGAGAAACTGGAGTCTCATAACAGATATGATAAAAAGTAAGGCATCACTGTAGCAACAGTGACAAAGTGATATTTGTGAAACCCAATTCATTCAGAAGATACAAAAATAACAATAACTGGATTCTTCTGCATGGTTTCCAAAAAGGAATACAGATCCAATGAAGAGAAATTTTCCATTCTGTATTTCACAGGACCCACTGAAAAAAAATCCATTTTACTTATATCATCTTTATAATGGTAGAAAATTAAGAAGAGTTTCAAAAACTATGTTTTGAATACCGAAATATACATTTAGGAAGTATTAATTTAAATAGCGTAAAACAACTAAGTAATGAGTTAATTTAATCATTTGTGTGTGTAATGGTGCTATAAAATGGCTAATATATATTTCTTACTGGTTTGACTTTCAACACCAAGTAACTTAGACATAAGCAGTTACTTATAAATTTGCCCCATCATCATTTAAAAATAAAATTCCTAAAAGATTATCATCTATATTTTATTTTTTTCAGTCTTTGACTAAATTTATAAGCCAGTTTAGTCTAAGAGAATATTTTCTTACTTAGTGTTGATACTTCTTCAAGGTTGTTCTTCACTTTTTGTTCTTTCTTTACATTATGTCTCTTGTAGACCATTGTGAACGAAAAGGGGGTGCTGCAATAAGTCTGACAGGAACCTCACAGGGTGATCTGATCATCAATTCCTAACTGGGCAGGTCATGGTGGACAGTCACATCCCAGGCCTACAACTTCTTTACTAAAAGACTTATCTTTGCCTTAAGCAAGTCCTGTCTATTGTTTTTGTGAATCTAAGTTAACACACCTTTGAAATGCATCTTTTTCAGACCCCCTCAGAAGCCATAACCACCCTTGAGAGAGCACATAGTCTTGTTAACTATCCTATAACCCAATCCCCACCTTTCTCCCACCTTCATACATCTCTAGCTCCAAATCTCTCCCTGAGCCAGACTCATATACCCAACTGCCTATAGGACATGTTGTCTGGATGTCTAACAGATACCTCAATTCAACATGGTCCAATTAACTCCTCCTCCTCTTGTTCTTCCTCTTCCTCCTCCAGTGTCTCATATATTGATGGATAGTGCCACCTTCCTCTCAGTCACTCAGGACTGAAACCTGCATGTCATCTCTGACTCTTCCCTCATTCAAGTCTCTTCTGTTCTGTATGCAAGTCTGTTACTACATTTTGTCCACCTTTTCTACCTGGTGAATTTCTTGAAGGCAGTGCACATGCTTTGAACCTCTTGGATCCCCAGCACCTCACACAATGAACACTTACTAGGTGCTTCATGAATATCTGCTGAGTGACTAAAGGAATAAACAAACTTACCAGTCAATTCAATTAAACTATTTGCACACCCCTTACCTCAGTTCTTGACTTGATACAACTGTTTTCAACGATAAGCTGAGGCTTCTATCTGTTCTTTAAAAGCCATTAAATGACCTCATGTGGGCTTCTAAATAGTAAATATCTATACCTGTGCAGCACGTGAATGAATGTCCAGTACAGTAGCCACTAACCACATGTAGCTAAATTAAAATTTAAAATTTAGTTCTTCAATTACAGCAGCCACATTTCAAGTGTTCAGTAGTTACATGTGGCTAGTGACTACTGTATTAGAGTAAATTAAAGGGCATTTATCATGTCATAGAAGTTTCTATTTGGCAGTGCTGTATCAAGAGACACAGTGAGTTGTACTGGACAAGACACAGACTGACAACAGAACACTGTGAAACAACTATGTTATGCTTTAAGTCCACTGGCTTGGTTATCAAGAATGTAAAATAAAAAGAGAAAAAAGTTTTCCAAAATCTTCTGTAAATTTGTATTTGATGCTCCTCTATATAAGTCAATATAGATGGGAGATATTTGACTTATAATCAGAATGTACAAGTAACAAATAAGTACATACATTGTTAATCAAAAGCTTAAGGAGTATTTCATACGTAACTCGTCTATGCATGTAAATAATAAATTCAGGCTCAAGATATGACGCGTAACAAAGGGTTTACAGTCGCATTCATTGCTGGCCTTTTGTCAAGAACAGATACAAACAGAACTTTCTTTTTCCAAATAGCTTCAGTTAATTTTCAAGAAAGAACATGATCAAAGAACTTTTTGCTAGTTATATTTACATGAAAAGAACACCTTCTAATTTTACAAAGAAAAGTACTTCAGTCTCTTTATGTAAAATTTCAAAGTGTTACTCTTTAATTAGGCCCTTCATGTTTCGTACTCTCTCTCCATTTTAAATCCTTCCCCAAGATTTGATATTCATTGGTAAAATACTCAACACAGCTGAATTAATTTAATGGAAGGTTGTTCTTGGACGAAAAAAACCCATGTACTTCTACTTGCTGTATAAATGAAACTGTAACTATGAAAAAGATATCCGACTAATGCTGTCCTTTCATATGCCAATGCAGTACAAATTAAGTTGTTTTCTGAAGTTGTGGCAGAGGGTCAGGAAACTGATGACAGTACAAATATAATCTTAAATGTCTCTCCTTGTTTAATTTACAGCTGGGATGATCTAATCTAAAGTGATGGAAGAAAGGAAAACCAGATTTCCCTTCTTGGTTGCAGGTTGTGACCAAAGTTTAAGGAGCTAATTTTTACGATTACACTAGCCAAAGCCAGTCTGCAGGTTCACAGAGGAAACCCACTACCACCCTGTCTGAAACATAAAATCTTGGGTCAAGTTGCAGGCATCCTCTTTTCCTGCAGGACCAACTGCATCTCAGCCATCCCTGACAACTGGATTAGTACTAGCATCTCCAGAACCTACCTCCCCCCAAGACTCACTATGTTCTTAAGTGGTCCCCTAGGGATCACGCTTAAAACAGCCTATTCTGCCCAGCCTCCACCACTGTGTCCAGCGTTACAGAGCTGCCATGAAAGGTGGACAGAATTTGGGGCCATGCAGCTTTGGGCTCAAACCTCAACTCTGACACTTCCTAGAGCAAGTCTCTTAGCTTCCCTGAGTCCCAATTTCCCAGTGTTTAAAGTGAGACTCATAATACATACCTTGTAGGTTCTTGTCAAGAGAAAATAATGTTTGGAAAAAGTGCTTTGTAATCTGTACAGTCCAGTGTGATCATCTCAAGTGCCTTCATTAACCATTCTCCCTTTGATGGCTCCATTCCTCTAAGTATCTGCTCCACTTAAATGTATGATACTGTGATTTGCTTTTAAACGGTTCTTTTGTGATTTTAATTCCCTCTCCTATAAAATGTGTTCCTCCAAGATGAGTTCTGCATGCACTATCATTTCTCTGTTCCTTCAGAGCCAAGCAGCAGACTCTCCACTGTTAAAATAGGCAGTGTTAAAATGTGGGAGGGGTGTTGTATGGCTACAGGGTTCAGTATACAGTGCACACTTGTAAATACCTCCTGAATCTACAAACTGATCCTTCTGGTTAAAGAAAAAACACAGGCCCAAAATGGTGTCACTCATGCTAAAAGCCCATGATACAAAACCTAGATTTAATACCTGATGTAATTGCAGTTTCAACCTCTCCCAGAAACATAATCTTCATCAACCAGTATGGAAGTTTCTGTTCAAATCCCAGTAGGGTAATCTGTCACAGGCTCCTCTCCATCTCCCATAGAAAAAAGAGGCAACCTGCATAATAAAAACACTACCCATTCTCTTCCCTCAAAGAAAAGGTGTCCAGGGCCCAAAAATATTCCTTTTCTTTTGTTAATAGTTCCCTTGCTCCACCCTTTTCCTATAAAAATCCTTCCATTTTGTACAACCTCTCCCAGTACCCCTCTAGTTGCTAAATGAGATGCCGCCTGATTCATGAATTACTTAATTAAAGCCAATTAGATCTTCAAATTTACTGGGTTGAAGTTTGTTTTCTAACATGTTAAAATCAGTTTCACTCCTTTATAGTCATACCACAAGCTAACCTATGAACAGCCTACACAGAATGAACTGCAAATGAGTATGACCTATTGCCAACTCTATCAAATAGTTCGTACATATTACTATGCTCTCCATTACTGACAGAGAGAATGGAAACTTGTCCCTTTACTGACTCCTTCTTAGCTTCATTTTTGGAAAGATTCTGCTTTTTAGGATGGAAGCAGGCCAATTCACCAATTCAATTTATTAACATCAAACTTACCAAAAGCCAACTTGCCAGTAGATTATTTGACTGAATGGCCAATGAATGGACTGTAGATGAAAAACTGGTTCTATGCAAAGTAACCTCACAGTGTGATCTGATCAATAAATAAATAATGAATAAGGAAAAGCGGAGGAGAGAAGGAGGGGAGAGGAGAGGAGAAAAGAAGTGGGATGGAGGAGAGAATAATGATAAAGCAAATGGGGGGAACTGTAAACAGTTGTGAGTTTGAGAAATGAAGGCTACATGTTTTAGTTCCTGCCAATATTCAAATAAAAAGTTAAACAGTTAAAAAAAAATAATGGAGCTGTAGCAAAAGAATATCCTGGGATAAAAATGGGTAAAGCAAAAGCATTAAGTCAAAAGAGCGCTGGATCCTGTCCTACTTCTTTGGATGCCTAATACAAAGCCCGGCATTTTCATTACAGGATGACAAATGAAAACCATGAGGAAAAAAAATATTTCACTGTTAATTGTCTGAGTAGAACAAGCAGCTGCCAGCATATTTATCCAAAACTACTTTTCATAAATAGACTAATCTTCAGCTAATTCGTCCCAGATGTTTCCAAACTTTGATATTTATTAGACTTCTTTTCATTAGCGTCTAAACCCTCAGTGATTTCAGGGTTGCTTCAATGAGTTTTGAGTACAAACTCTTACTTAGAATTTTTCAAAAAATATGAACAATGAAATTGCTCTTATCAATTGTAAATCTAATAAGACAGTCTAATGATTTTATGCTTTTAGATGATCAAAATAATTTGTAATGTAACTGAAGATGGAATATGGGTTGGCTAGAGGTCATATAAACACAATGAAATATAAAACCCAAAGCGCTGAGAGTGCTATCCCTTCTTCTGTCTTCGTTTTCCTACGTCTGTCCTTTTCAAGGACCAGGCCCTGTACATACCAACAGGACCAGATAATGGAAACCAAGAGGCTGGATCCAAATCTAACAAGCACAGCTGCATGGGAATTGGCTCATGGGCTTGTTTTCTTTGATGCCAGGCTGCTGAAAAGTCCCAGTTCCTTTCCTTATCTGTTAGTGCCAGGTGTTAGCATGTAAGTCTCTCTCAGATGGGTGTGAGAGCACTGAATCATCCACTAGATTTGGCTTCCAAGATGGGAATTCCTTTTTATTCAGATTTGACCACACCTCCTCTGCTCAGCAAGGAGACACAGACGTTTCCTGGAACAATCTGGGTATTAATGGATATAGAACCATCTCACAAGGATGGAGGTTTAAAATGTGCTGGTTTTAAACAAAAAAAGAGAAATACTAAGAAATAATAAAAGGGGGTGGCCGGTTAGCTCAGTCGGTTAGAGCGTGGTGCTAATAACACCAAGGTTGCCGGTCGGATCCCCACATGGGCCACTGTGAGCTGTGCCCTCCTTAAAGAAAAAGAAAAAAAGAATAAGAGTACTGAAGAACTCACCAGACATCACCAGACACAGACTTCAGATCATGTGCATAAGCCACATTCACACGTAGCCCTTTGTACTCAGTATGTCTTTATAACTCAGTAAGGATTTAGTGTAGTGCTAAATTGTAATTGCTCTATATTTGGAAGTATTTCCTAATGGATAATAACTTGACTTTGTACAGTATTTTACAAAGCACATAGATCTCATTTATTTATCAAAGCAGATAGATTTCATTCCCTTATTTGATTGTCATACACATTCTGCAGTAATTATTCTCACTAGAGATAAAAAAACATGAGACTTAATGAGGATTCTCCAAGATCACACAACCTGTCAATGGCCAAGCTGAGAAATAAAACCCAAATATTGTATTATAGTTTAAAATATCCCAATCTTATGTGGGTTTTTTGCTTTGTGGATTTTTTGTTTTTTGTTGTTTTGCCATAACTATACCACAAGACCTCCACAGTATCTGCAAAAGTGACAGGAGGCAATGTGGAGTGAAAATCAGCCCAGTTATCTGCAGAAGGAGAGCAGAGAGCCTTGCCTGGGGCTTCATGTGGCAGTGGGAAGCAGGAAGAAATAATGGTGAGTGCTTCTAGCATGGCTATGTCCTGCCTATTCCACAGGGGCAGGGGCAGGCTGACATGGTCCCACAGCTGCTCACATCTTCTTGGTTGTAGTCCTCTCCAAGTTCTGTGTGTTCTGCTCCTCGGTTCCTTTCTGCCCTCCTTTCCTACTAGGTGTTCCCTGCTGACTCTGCTCCAACCATACTGGCTTCTCAAGCACACCTAATGTGTTCCTACCTCAGGGACTTTGCATCTGCTCTTCCTTTTGTCTGGAATCCTTCCTCCCAAATCCACATGGCTTGCTCCTCCACTCCTCCACTTCCTTAACTAAAAAGTCACCTTCTTTTTGAGGCCTCAGCTGGCCACTCTATCTATTACCATAAACCAATGGGAATTGCCCATATTGCACCATCTTCTAACCTATAAAAATGTCAACTGTATATGGCAAAACCTAATAAAATGTAACCTGCCCCACAACACCCCCTTGCCCTCTCCATTGCTCAATGTTTGCCCTTGGCCCTCTTCACCATCTAACCTACTCTGGTCTATTGATTTATTATCTTTCTCCTCCATTAGAAGATAAACTCCAGGAAGATAAAGAGTTTTGTTCATTGCTGTCTCCTCAGAGCCTAGAACAGAACCTCCCACAGAGTAGGTGCTAAATATCTGCTGTAGGAATAAGTTTCACTGGGATGTGGGTGGGGGTGGGGGGGTTGGTGATGAGGCTGGGAAAGTTAGATACCTAGCGGTAGAGAAACCCAACCACGTGGCATGTGATCCAATGATGTATAAGGGTCCTTCGCCTGCTCAAGATGGGGTGGACATAAGGAATTAAGTCATTGCAGTATAGGACAAAGCCTCCATACAACAAAACCTCACTAATTAGGACCATTGCACATCTTTGCAAAATTCTCCTTACACCTTTGCACAAGGTCACTCTTCACTGAAATGCATTGAAAGGGGAAGTAGGCAGCAGGCCTGTTCCTTTTGGCGCAGTTGCTTACAGGTAGAGTCTCCCCAGGACCAATTCCAGCATTGCAGGAGAGTTTTCAAAGACTGCAAGTAAAGGTAAGAGCTACTAGAACCCTTGGAAATACTTGTCATTTGATTTTCCAGTGTTCTCTTCTTTACCGTTGAAAAGATACTATCGTCATAAAAACTATTAGAGCAAATAGGTATAGGCTCCTCCCCTACTAATTCGTCTCTCCTGCTAAATTTAAGGTGAAATTAAAGAAAAAAATTTGTTTCAGTAACGTCCCCAAGCAAATACTTCCCAAAGACTTCTTGAATTTTCTTCTTGGAAGAAAATTCCATGCCATCCATAGCTCCTGAAACTGCTGTCCTGACAGGAACAAGCCCAGGAGAATGTGGGTCTCAATTCCAGCTCTACTGCTTAACCACTGTGTGAGTTTGGGCAAATCATACATCCTCTGCAACTGCACTTTCTCATCTGTAAATCTACTTTATAGATTTGTGGGGAGTAACTAGGTTAACAAGCATGAAATCACATCATGAAGGATAAAACGCAGATGGATCTATATTAAGATGGTACTACTACAGGAATGTGGGCCTCTACATACAACTAGCCAAACTAAAAGGGTAGCTAGGTGCTTCCTTCTGACTCTAGCAGTAGTAAGATAGGAGTGGGCTTTGCCTCCCCTTGCCGACTCTCAAATATCCCTTACTTCTTTCTATCTTCAATGGTCCAAGCAAGCAAGACCTTCTACCCCAGTGCATCAGTAACTTTGATGGAAAATAACCCAGTCATTGAGTCCCTTTCCTGAAATGAAAGGCTCTTTAGCTTCAAATCTGAAACATCCTACGTGGAAACAGACCCTTTCTTCTAAACATTTCAAATTCCCCTCTTTGTGTTTCTTTCATGAGCATACACAAAACTTTCAAGCCTCTTAGCAGGATGCTTCTTAGCTTTCAAAGAATATGTAGAATTACCAAGAAAAGTTCCACGAGCATTTTAGGAGCTCTAGGTCCCTATGACCCTTGTGCCTGATTAATTTTCTAACTATCCCTTGAACTATAAAATGGAAGCCAGGTTATCAATGAGTGCTCATGGTGCCTGCAAACTACCACCCTGACATGCCACAATCTCTTTTCCTTCTTTTTACTTGAAAAATATCCTGAGGACAAGGAAGAAATCTATGAAAAAATAAGGAAATACATGTTTATACTTATTTTCAACAATGCTGCATTATGTTTGAGAGGTCTCATGGCATGGAATGGATTACCATTTTAATAGGATCAATCAGTCAAATGTTTGTTTCTACCTATTCAAAGTCAGGTTCTGTGCTGGACAGAGATGAGACTGACAGGTCCTCCCTTATAGACCTCAGGCTAGTGGATGAACCATATCCACCAACAATCCATCATGTGAGAGCTGAAGTGGTTGGAGCCAGAGCAGTGGCTGTGGTGTTAGAAGAGAGGGGAGAGATATGGAGGACGGGGGCTGGAATGAACAGAATCGTCTCCATCAAATTCATCAGTTCTTTCCTAAGTGCCATTTTTCCATCTTACTGCCTATATGATAAACAAGCCATTGCCTAATTTTTGAAAGAACTTTAGTAATATTTTATGAAAGTATAGAATGTGTAAAACTATACTGCATTCATCTACACTGGAGTGGTAACTTCTTACAATATATGAAAGAATACGAATTTAAGCCTCAAGAAAACACTTTTTTATATTCTGTGAAAATCAGTGGCATAAATGTAGTAGTTGGCTCATTTCTGCATCAAAATATTTTTCATCTAATTAAGCGCTACTTAAAAATAAAACACAGATCTCCTCACTCTCAGAACTCTCATGATCTGAACATCTGCTATAATTATCTGCTAATATACACAAAATTCACTACCCAAACCTACTAAATAAATCTGTTTAGGTTGCATTCAAGAATATGTTTAAGTCAGAGAGAGAGAGAGAGAGAGAGAGAGAGAGAGAGAGAGAGAGAGAGAGAGACTGTTTAAGTCATGGGCTACTAGCCAATAGGATGTGGTTTGCTGCTATTATATCTCAGATATTCTCCTAATAGAGTTTACATCATTTAAACATGGTATGCTTGATATTTTCTTCCCCACATAATCAGGAAAAGGTCTTCTAATAAAGCAGAGAAATGAATGATGGAAATGAGCAAGCCTAAAGCCTAAAGAGGCCTAAATAAGCACATGCTCTACAAGAAAAGTTGGGAGTGATGAAGCACATTTAGAGAGTTGAATGGCTGTTAGTCTTAAGCCAGGCCATGCACGTGTCCCCAACTCCTATGAACCACAAATACAATGCTGAATATTTACAAGAAATTTGAGATTCTTGTAAAAAAAAAAAAAAAAAAAAAAACCTTGCTGGTGCGAGTGAGTGTGATCATGGCATGAGCAGACCTGTCACACTGAAGCCATAAATGCAGTCTTCTGTTAGTGAGCGTTGTAGAACACCAAGCAAAGGGAATGCAAACAGACTGCCACTATGAGCTCTGCTTTTCATCCCATTACCCTGTGTGTAGCTTCAGACCATGGTTCACAGCCAAATACCTCTGAACTCTCCTGCCAGGAAGGGAAGATTCTCCTCTGTTCCTTAGATACATGGATGTATCTCAGACATTTCCTGTTTAACTCATTTCTTCACTAGCTCTTTCTTCCTTACCTCTTCCTGCCACCAAATAGTAACAGTGACCACAGCCTCCAGCTCCCTCTTCTCACCACCAGACCTCACACAAACACGTCTTCAATCATAAGAAACCTCTTGAGAAACTATCTCGTTTATTTTATGTTGCTCAGTATTACTGGCATGTAATTCACATCTTTAATGTATTATTTTATTACTTATTTAAATGTACCTGTACACTGTGATGTGAAAAGAAAATGTAACTCATTCTCAGTGCTATACACTGAGCAGTGGATAGTATTAAGGCTTACTACATACAAACAGACCCCTACTAATCAGTTCATCGAGTATTAAATAAGTAGATAGGATTACAAGTAATTTCTATTTTACTGAAATCCTTAGTGGCTTGTTAAACGGGTGTATAAATGGGTTTTAGTGATATTTGACAAATTGGCCTTTTCCTGTGGGTTAGGAACGCATTTTTATTTTTCCCACTTAAAATAATGGAATACTGGCTGCTGTTCCGTGAAAATTTGTGAACAAACAAATGTTAAAGAACAGATTAGATTCACAAAAGAGGGGCATCTGTATAATAGCAGTTACCACAATGCATATTTTTTCTTCTACCATTTAAAAGTGTTTCAAAAAAAAAGAAGTAATCAAGTACTGTTTTTAAATGTACTGTCTTAATTTGAAAGTCATTAAGCTTTATTTACTGCTTTTCTTTTTTAAATAAAAAGCCAAAAACTTGTATTTATATTCAGTCAGACAAATATGAATTATAGTAGCTGGGAAAGCGAATCCAGACTAGTAGATTGCTCTTCTGGATTCCATGGCTTGTTTGTTTTCATTTTGATGGAAAATATTTGAAGATGTTATTTCTCTTGTTTTAGTTTTACTTAATAAAAGTGTGTTCAAGGTCTTCATTACTTACGTCAACCCTAGCCTCTTACCTATTGTCCATAGATGGACATTCTTCATCTGAATCTTGTATCACCACAATATTTTCTTCATTGGTTTCCTTTATACCGGAAAGTTCCTGCAGAAAAACCAACATTTTAAGTACTTAAAATGTACTTACAAAGTAAAAATACCTGACACATTTGTATAGCATGTAATAAACTCAGAAGCAACCACATATCCAATGTCACAATTAATCTGCATAGCAATGTCAGAAAGGCACTGGATTTTACATATGGGAAACGGAGGGTTACAGAGAAATAATGATTTGGCCCATGACACACAGCTAGTAGTTCAGGGTCAAAGTAGATCCATTTCCAAGTTGAACTCTGAGTTCACTGCTCTTTCCACTGTGCTACTAACGGTATGAAAAAAATATTCATCCAAAAAAGCCCTCTGTACTCACAAGATCTGTTTTCTGAAATGAACATTAATCTGGGACAAAGATCCTAGATAAACTGGAATAGATCACAAATAGAGATCCTTGTGCCATGAGGAGGACTAGGGTGAGGGTGCTCTTTCATAGAGAAGGAATTAGATGTGGGGGGTGACCCCCAAGATGGGATGTGTGCCTTCAGATGTGAGAGCTCAGATCCCAGAGAGCTGCCAGAGAGGGATAATGAATGGGGCAATCAGACCAAGCAACTTCCTTTATTTGCTTTTCCCTCTACTACTTTTCTCACCATCTTAAATTTGGACAAATACGAAAAAAAATTTCAAAAGAATTTCAAAAAAATCTATCACTGCTCTAAAATTGAATACAAACCGGTCCCTCACCATTTCTGAATTGTGGGCAGTTGAAGCTTGCATTTTAAAGCAGAGAGGAAAACTAAAGCAGGTCTTTTGCCCTCTCTGGATCCTAATGATAACAATAATTAAGATAATGATAATAATAATGATGATGATGATGACTATAATAGCTCACATTTACTGAGTGCTTACCATATATGAAGGGCTGGCTTCATTTCTCTTCACAACAACCTTAAAATGAGGTACTATCATCACCATTTATAGAAAAAGAAACTGAGGCTAAATGATGTAAGTGACTTAAAGAAGGTCCTACAGCTAGTAGGGAATGGATTTGAACAGAGCTGGTAGGGAAAAAGATTTGAAGTCGGCTGCTAGGGAAGTGATTTGAACCCAGGTAGGTGGTCTGGCAGAGGCCTCTTATAAGGTGGTTGGATGGGTTGTATGTTACAATGTCATCACAATGTTAACATGACCCAAACAGAGCTCTTGATTTAGTCCTCCCCTTACACACACACACACACACACACACACACACACACACACACTGCCCAACTCACACTGTCCCAGTCTTGCTCAAGTCATTAGTGGTACTTCCATTTACTGAGCTGCTCAGGTATAAAAAATAACAGATATCCTTGAGTACCTCTCTCTTCTCCCACCCATTCAGCAAGGAATTTGGGTTTTATCTCTAAAATATAATCCAAATCTGTGTACTTCTGTTACTATAATCCAAGTCCAAGCCTTAGCATCTCTCACATGACTCCTCTGGCTTCCATTCTTGTTTCACTATACTCCATTTCCCACCAAGCAGTCAGCCTCACCTTTAAAAATAGAATCAGATCATGTCAAAGACTTCTGGTCAAGATGGTGGGGTAGGTAAACACTGTGCTTGCTTCCTCCCACAACCACATCAAAATTACAACTAAATTATACAACTACCCTTGAGAACCACCTGAAGACTAGCTGAACAGAACTCCTCTAACTAAGGATATAAAGAATAAACCTTGCAGAGACTAGGAGGGGTGGAGAAATGGGCTGGTCCCACATCCAGGTGTGGTGGTTAAGAATCGGAAGGGATAGCTCAACTGCAGAGGTGCCCACTGAGGAGTGAGGATTCCCAGCCCCACACCCAGCCCAGAGCACCAGTGCCGGGAAAAGGATTCCCCAGGGACTCAGTCCTGGTGAAGTGGAAGGCTGCTATAGACCCACATGTCCTCTTAAAGGGCCTGAACACAGACTCACTCACTCAAAAACACTCGCCCTAAGCTTCAGAGAAGAGACAGCAGCTTGAGAAGTGCCAGGGACATATGAGCAGGAACTAAATTGTCTGGCCTCAGGGAGAGGGCTGGAAGGACAGCTCTCTCAGGGACTAAAATGCCAGCAAGTAGCATTGTTCCTTTGGCGAGCCCTCCCCCCTCCCAGCTGGCAGGCACCATTATTCTTTTGTTGAGCTCTTTCCACACCCCCATAGCCTGTAAGCACCAGCAGGTGTCAAATCTGAGTCTCCATTAACCTGGCTAACACTGCTCTCCTCCCACCTTGGTTATTCTCTGAGACCCCATTCTACCCAATTCATGGCCCCGGCCCAAACCTCTTTCAGAGTTTAATCCACACAAGGGGTCAACCTGTGCCCACTCTGTAGACTTTTCTACAATCTCTCAAAGGTCCACAAAACCCACACAAGCAGTGGCTGGCCTCACTGTGCCCTGAACCCCTTGCTAAGAAGTCCCAAGCCTGGCACTAGTGGCAGCCAGCCTCAGTTCACAGTATAGCCTTTCTCAGGCTCCTGCAAACCCGGCACAGGCAGATATCAATGACAGGTCACTTTGTATCTCCTTTGAGGTGGCCCTGGACCATGTAACAGGCAGTGGCTTACCTGGGCCTGCACCAGAGCACCTCCCAAGAAGCCCAAGAACGAACATACCTGGTGGCCAGCCTCAGACCACACCAGAGAACCACCCCATTGGTGTGCACAAATGATACATCCAAAGAGTGGACTCTGCAGGCACCAGAGCCCCAGTAAAGAAATTCTACTCCACGGGGTCAGCCAACACAACAGCTTGCCAACCGTAGTCATGGACAGTCCTCAAAGCCAGTCACAGTGAGGGTCAATACCACTCACTGAATGTCAACAGCAATCA
Source organism: Rhinolophus sinicus (assembly GCF_036562045.2). Taxonomy (NCBI): domain Eukaryota; kingdom Metazoa; phylum Chordata; class Mammalia; order Chiroptera; family Rhinolophidae; genus Rhinolophus; species Rhinolophus sinicus. Next base: position 109,722,559 of record NC_133768.1, on the reverse strand, counting down.
AGGCTTAACTACAACAAGAGAGAACACACACAACCTATACAAAGGATGCTCCTGGAGCACCCAACTCAGGGGATCAGGCAGACTACACCACTCGGCCCCACAGGACACCTACTACATAAGGCCACTCTGCAGACTGGAAAATGTAGCAGACCTAATACATAGAAACAAACATGGGGAGGCAGCCAAATGAGGAGACAAAGAAACATGTCCCAAATAAAAGAACAGGACAAAATTCCAGAAAAAGAACGAAGCAGAATGGAGGCAAGCAATATCCAGCAGATGAAGAGTTCAAAATACTCATTCTAAGGATGTTCACTGAACTTAGGAGAATAGATGATCTCAGTGAGAACTTCAACAAAGAGATAGAAAACATAAAAAAAAAAAAGGAGACAGAAAACATGAAAAAGAACTAGTCAGAAATGAAGAATATACCAAGGGAGCCAAAAAAAAAAAAAAATGTGTATATACATGACTTGTATTCATCTTTTGTTGTCTGTATATACCGAGTATTACAATTTTAATACAGCTTTTTTCCTTTCTTAAAATGCATATACATTGTTTTGGCACCCTCTGTATCAGATGGACTCAACAGATTAGATGAAGCAGATTAGAATCAGCAATTTGGAAGACAAGGTAGCAGAAAACACCCAATCAGAAGAGAAAAAAAATTATTAAAACAAGAATTGAGGATTGTTTAAGGGGCCTCTGGGCAACCTCAAGTTTAACAACATTCACATTATAGGGGTACCAGAAGGAAGAGAGAGCAAGGAATTGAAAACCTACCAGAAGACATAGTGACTAAAAACTTCCCTAACCTGGCAAAGGAAATAGACACACAAGCCCAGGAAGCACAGAGTCCCACACAAGATGAACCCAGGGAAGCCGACACCAAGACACATCATAATTAAAATGCCAAAGGTTAAAGACAAAGAGAGAATCTTAAAAGCAGCAAGAGAAAAGCAGTTAGTTAACTACAAGGGAATCCTCATCATATTGTCAGCTGATGTCTCAACAGAAACTTTGCAGGCCAGAAGGGAGTGGCAGGAAATGTTCAAAGTGATGAAAAGCAAGCACCTACAACCAGCAAGGCTATCATTTAGAATCGAAAGAGCAATAAAGAACTTCTGAGACAAGAAAAAGCTGAAGAAGTTCATCGCCACCAACCACTAATACCAGAAATGTTGAAGGGACTTATTTAAAAAGATGAAGAAAAATATCAAAAATATGAGTAAGAAAATACTGCAAAGAAAAAAATTCTCACTGGCAAAGGCAAACATAATAAAAGCAATGGATCAACCCACACTAAAGCTAGCATAAAGGTCAAAAGGCAAAAGTAGGATGATCACGTGTAATTACAACAGCAAAGTAAGGGATACGATACACACAAGCACACATACAAAAGAAGTTAAAACACAATGACAAAACATAAACTTGGAGTGTGTGAATAAAAATGGTAGTGATTTTAGAATGTGTTTGAACTTAAGCGACCATGAACTTAAAATAGACTGCTATAAACACAGCTTGGTATATACCAAGCACATAGTAACCACACACCAAAAATCTACAAGAAATATACAAGAAATAAAGAGAAAGGAATCCAGATACACCACTAGAGGAAATCATCAACATACAAGAGAAGAGAGCAAGAGAATAAGAAAGGAACACAGTAGAGCTACAAAAACAATCAGAAAACAATTAATAGCATGACAATAACCATATATTTATCAATTTAAGTACTTTAAATGAAAATTGATTACATGCTCCAATCAAAAGACAAATGGATAAAAAAGAGGTGGTACATATATACAATGGAATATTATTCGACCATAAGAAAGAATGAAATCTTACCATTTGAGACATGGATGGACCTAGAAGGTTTTGTGCTAAGTGAAACAAGCCTGACAGAGAACGACAAATACCGTATGATTTCACTTACATGTGGAATCTAAGAAACAAAATACATGAACAAACAAACCAGAAACAAACTCATAGTACAGAGAACAAACTGATGGTTGTCAGATGGGAGGGGGGCTGGCTGGAAAAGGTGAAGGGATGAAGAAATACAAATTGGCAGTTACAAAATAGTCATGGGGATGTAAAGTACAGCTTTTGGAATACAGTCAATAATATTGCAATAACTGTATATGGTGCTAGATGGGTACTAGACTTATCGGGGGATCACTTCATAAGTTGTACAAATGTCTAGACTGTACACCTGAAACTAATATAATATTGAACATCAACTCTCATTGAAATTCAAAAAAGAAATTTTTTTTAAATCAAATCATGCACTTGGAGTAAAACCCAAACTCATTACCTTGGTTCTCAAATGTCTATATAATCTGGCCCTTGCCTACATCTTATACCCTATTTTCTACTACTCCTTCCCTCTTTCACCTTACTGTAGTCACAGAACAGCCTTTGTTCCCTGGAACTCTCCAACTAGTTTCTACTTCAGGACTTTCACAGCTGCTGAACCCTGTACCTGGATTGCTTTCCTTTCTTCACTGGGTTGGCACCTTATCATCATTGAAGTTGGGGGGTGTTCTATTCAAAAGACAGGTTATCAGAGAGACCTTCCCTGACCACTGTGAACTTCCTACCCTCACCAGTCATTAGCATAGATTCTGTTTGATCGTCTCCATGACACTTGTCTATTGTCTAGTGCGCCTAATGTTTCTCTAGCTCCTAGCACAGTGCCTGGAACACAGTAGGTGGTTACTAAATACGTTACTTAGTGAATAAATTCATTGAACCTGAATCTATGAGATGAATTCTAAAGACTGATTTTTCTTTTTAGAGACAGAATCTGTGAGTTTTATATTAGGAGAATACTAAGTGATCAGTGTGGCGGGGGGGCTGCCTCAAAACTCACCATGTGACAGGAGCCCTCCTTTATCCACCTGCAAAAATGGTCCCTTCTCTTACTATAGCCCAGCAACCAGCCCCTGTATATCTCTTTTATATTATATCAAAACCACTTGTAAATGACTGTCCATCTCTTTCAGGTGTGTTCAGGTCTCCACTCAGGTGCTCACCTTCTGAAATACAAGAGCTGATCTTCCCTCACTCACACATCCCAGCACAACCCTCCACACACATCGGGTGCTTTAGCAATGCTGTCCAGTGGCTGAAGGACCAAAGAGGACGTGGCCCTTCAAAGGAAGCCCACATTGCCACAATGGCTGGGAGGCACACACACAATAAACTCACCCGTAGGACCTGAGATCTGAGGATACAAACGGTCCCCACCATGTAAAAGCGATCCTCCAAAGGAAGGTATGTGGGGAATGACATGTTGTAGGATTGTCTGGGGAAGAAACTTTTCAAAAGCGCCAAAGACCCTAAGGGAGAGAGAGACAAACATGTAACAATCTAATAGAAAAGCAGGCCAGTTACACAAGAAGATAGAAAAGTTACACAACTTTCAAACTTCTGAGCCACAGATTTTTCCTGTCTTCTGTTCCAGCCACCCTCCCCATTCTGGTGTCCACTGAAATATAAAGTCATTACTGAAAAATAACTGTTGTGAGTTCAGGGTGATTTTCAGTCCTGTGTCCTAACCCTGTCGATGATGTTTTAGTCTCCAAAGGAAATTCAGTCCCCTCTCTTATACATTCCACATGTGTATCAAATGTGTGTGTGTACGGAGTCAGGTAAGATTTTTTTTTTAAAGTACCTGACTTTTAGTTTCCAAGACACATGACAAACATATCGGCAATTATTGTATGAGCTACTTTTTATTGTTTATTTACTTATTCATTCATTCATTCATTTGTTTATGTTTTTAGAAATAAAAGAGTTAATTACACTTTTTAGTTCATTGCATATTATGAATACAGAGAAAGTCTCTGCTCTTTTTATTTTCTTCCTCTCTGTTCCTTCCCCACCCACAGATACTGTCATCTGACATCTTTTACATTCCTGTAAACTATGTAATCTGATTTTATGTATATGTGTTTACAATTTACAAAAGTGGCATTGTCCTATAGATCTCATTCTGTGCCTTACTTTTTGCAATTAACAATATGGTTTCAAGATTTAACTGTTATAGTATGTATATCTAGAGTTAATTGCTTTTAACTATTACAAAGCTTTCCATGTTGTGTATTTCCCAAATTTTACTTGTCCATTTCCCTAATGATGCACTCCAAGCCTAGTTCCAAGCCCCTCCTACCACAAACAACACTATGGCATGTAGAGTACATGTCCCCTTAGACACAGATCTCTCTGCATATTTGTCTCTGGGATATTTACACCCAATGATGGGATTGCTGAGCCACAGGATAATCAACCTAACTTAAATTCACTGGCTTATGAGTTAACATTTCTCTCAACAATGTTAGTTTTTTCATTTCTCAGATCCTCATCAATATTTGGTATTATTCACACTTCTAATTGTTGCCATTCTGATGGGTGTACAATGCTTTCTCATTGGTTTTAAAATTTTTCATTCTTTGCTTACTAGTGAGTCTGAGTATCTTTTCACATATTTGTTGGGCTATTTACCTCTGAGTGAAGCCCTACATGTTTCAATGGACTCAAATCAGTGTTTATGTTAATTTCTCATCTTGCAGTTCCTGAAACCTTAAAAACTGTAAAGTTGGACCCATATTCACAGGACACAGATTCAGGTTTTGATTTCCTGTAAATGACACATTTTTTTCCATTCAAATTTCAAGAGAGATGGCAACCTTATTCTTCCACTAGGCCAGTGGAATGAATTTAACTGATCATTTTAAGTCTCTAGGTTTTATGTGTTGGCCTTGAATGAGTGTTAGAACTCCTGACTCCAGCCAATGGAACCTATGTATGATTTAAAACCCACCCAGGCCACCAAAAAAACAGTTTCCTCTTATCAGTGTGGTTCTCTACTTTGTCCTTTAATTTCTGGCACCCATGAACTTCCCTTTCTTTTAAGCTTAGCTGGGCATTAAACTTCCTTTGTTATGTTTTTTGTTAAGTGTTTTTTTCCAGGACCCATCAGCTCCAAGTCAAGTAGTTGTCTCAATCTAGTTGTGGAGGGCGCTGCTCACGGTGGCCTATGTGGGGATAGAACCAGCAACCTTGTTGTTAAGAGCACCGTTCTCTAAGCAACTGAGCTAATCAGCAGCCCCTCCTTTGCTATGTCTTAACAATCATTTCCTTGTTTTTATAGAAGAACCATCCTTAACAGCTCAGTCCACCATGTTATCATATGACCCCACATTAAAAATTTCACTGTTAATGTTTTTTTTAAATTTTATTTTATTAAATTTATTGGGGTGACAATTGTTAGTAAAATTACATAGATTTTGTTAATGTTTTTAAAGTCTAATTAATGTCTATAACCAAACCCTGTGGTCATAAGAATATCAGAGAGTTTGAGAGTACCGAAAATGGAAGGACATTTATATTAGCAGCGAAGGGCTGCATAACTCATCAACTTTATCTAGATCAAATTAAAAACGGAATTGCTTACCATCATTAAAATCTTTTATACTCATGATAAATTTTGCATATTCATAAGTAGGGCTGTCACCATGTTTAAGACAACCTCTTCTTAAATGACAGCAAAACTCATTTTGCTTCCCCACTAAAAGAAAACAGATACAAAACAAGTTTACATTTGTACCTTACCATATTCTTTGGGATTATTTCATAATTATTGTCTTAGTTAGACTAGATTTTCCAAAAATATTATTTTCTTTCCATGAACATTAGTATTTGCATAGCTATGTTTATCTGTAGAGTGGGTTACCAGCTAAAACATTATTTATATAACACTAATGCAATTATACAAAAGCTGAAGCAATCAGTGCTCATAATAAAGAAAAAGATTTAATGGAGATTTTTAACACTAGAAATGTAATTTGTGAAATTGTACTAAGTCAAATTAATATATAATCAGCAGCTATATTGGTTCTAATGTCTTTATTTTTACTACTCCTCTGAGTGATTTTTACTGTCTCTTAAAATCTAAGAACTTACTATTTGAAAAAAAAAATCTATACCTAAGCTTGACACAGGAAGTACGAGAGTAATCTTTCTGTAGATTTCTCTTTTCTCTTCTTCAGGCAGGAGGGTTAGTAATTTTTTACCCACGATCTCATCCTTGAGAAGGAAAGAGAGAGAGAATAAATTTTGTTATATGTGCTATTACTGTTCACTTTTTCTATCTCCTTACCTCCATCCAATAAGCTTATTATCTGCCTGTTTCAGTCATCTTTTGATGATACCTGTTGTACCTCTTAAAGTCCCAATTCATATTACCCCATTCTATAACTATCACCTCCTACCTATCTAGTGCACTCAAGTACTGCACCTCTCCAATATTTGTGTGACCCAGTGAGACCTCCAGTCCATTCCTATCGCATTTTCACTGGGCATCATCTCCTTCAAATTGTCTTACCCTCCTTACCCAGCTCAGGTTCCAAAGTCAATCATTATAATCACTCCCATGTGTTTTTTTTCTTTCTGACATAGTTGCCTGGAAAAACCCCAACTCTGTTAATTCCAACTCTTCATCTACCCTCTATCTTCACCCAAGCCACTGAATGTGTATGGAGAAATACCCACAACCATGCTGTGCATTATTTAAAATGGGCATTCAGCTCTGCCTAGAAATCATTCTATATTTACCTAGACAATTCACTCTTCTACTCTTCAATGTAACTATTTCTTGCTATTTCATTTTTCTTCAAACCTCCAATGCTCCGTTCCTCTTAAGCCCATGGCCTTGCCCCATTCTGCAGCCTTTCATAAAATCTCTCAAAGGCTCACAAACCCTAAACAAGCAGCAGCTGGCCTCGGCATGCCCTGTACCTCTTGCTAGGCCCCTGGCACTGGTGGTACTCATCCTAGGTTCACAGCATAGTTTCTCCCAGGCACCTTCGAGTCCAGCAAGGCAGCAGCTACCAATTTCAGATCATTTTGTGGCTCCTACCAAGTGGCCCTGGGCCAAGCACAGGCAGGGGTGACCTAGGCCTGCACCAGAGTCGCTGCCAAGAGGCCCCAGAACCAACACAACTGGTGGCCAGCATCAGACCACACCAGAGCTCCACCTAATTAGCTCCACAAATGATACACCCAAAGGGTGGTCTCAGAAGGCACCAGAACCTCGCTACAGGGAATCTTACTCTGTGGGGTCAGCTCCTGAACTATAGTTCATCTGTTATAGTCATGGCCAGTCCTTACAGTCATTTAGCTTGAGGGTCAATACCACCCATTGACATATCAACAACAATCAAGGCTCAACTACAACAGGAGAGCACACACAACCCACACAAGGGACACCCCTGGAGCATGGCCTCAGGTGACCAGGGAGTCTACACCACTGGGCCCCACAGGACACCTATTATATAAGGACACTGCCAAGACTGGAAGACAGAGCAGATTTACCCAATACATAGAAACAGAGTGTGGCGGCCAAAATGAGACAAATAAACATGTCCCAAATGGAATATCAGAACGCAGCTCCAGAAAAAGAACTAAACAAAATGAAGGCAAGCCATCTACCAGATACAGAGTTAAAAACACTGGTTATAAGGATGTTCAATGAACTTAGGGGAAGAGTAGATGAAATTAGTAAGATCTTACACAAAGAGATAGAAACTATAAACAATAACCAGTCAGAAATGAAGATTACAATAACTACAAAACACTACAAAAAGGTGAAGAGATTTAAAAGTACAAAGTATATTAGAGGGACTCAACAGTATATTAAATGAAGCAGAAAACTGAATCAATGATTTGGAAGACAAGGTAGCAGAAAATACCCAATCAAAACAGCAAAAAGAATCATAAAAATGCAGATAGTTTAAGGGGCCTGTAGGACAACTTCAAATGTAACAACATTCACATCATAGGGGTACCAGAAGGAGAAGAGAGAGAGCAAAGGATTAAAAATCTATCTGAAGCAATAATGACAGAAAACTTCCCTAACCTGATGAAGGAAACAGATATACAAGTCCAAGAAGCACAGAGGGTTCCAAGCAAGATGAACTCAAAGCGCCCACACCAAGTCACATCATAATTAAAATGCCTAAGTTTCAAGACAAAAAGAGAATCTTAAAAGCAGCAAGAGAAAAACAGTTAACTAGAAGGGAACCCCCATAAGACTGTCAGCTGATTTCTCAACAGAAACTTCGCAGGCCAGAAGGGATTGGTACGAAATACTCAAAGTGATAAAAAGCAAGAACCTGCAACAAGATTACCTACCCAACAAGGCTATCATTTAGAATCGAAGGAGAAATAAAGAGTTTTCCAGACAAGAAAAAGCTAACGGAGTTCATCACCACCAAACCAGTATTACTGGAAATGTTAAAGGGACTTCTTCAAGAAGAAAAAAAAGATAAAAATATGACTAATAAAATGGCAATAACTATATACCTATCAATAATTAATTTAAATGTAAATGGGTTAAATGCTCCAATCAAAAGACATAGGGTGGCTGAATGGATAAGAAAATAAGACCCTTACGTATGCTGCTTACAAGAGACCTACTTTAGATGGAAAGACATACACAAACGGAAAGTAAAGGGATGGAAAAAGATATTGCATGCAAATGAAAAAAGAAAAAAAAAAGCTGGGATAGCAATAGTTATATCAGACCAAATAGACTTTAAAACAAAGGCTATAACAACAGACAAAGAAGGACATTTCATATACAACATCAAAGATATGGACGCAACCTAAGTGTCCATTGATAAGATGACTGGATAAAGAAGATGTGGTACATATTCTTATATGCAATGGAATATTACTCGGCCACAAAAAGGAATGAAATGTTACCATTTGTAACAACACAGCTGGAGCTAGAGAGTATTATGTTAAGTGAAATAAGTCAGACAGAGAAAGACAAATACTATATGATTTTCCTTACATGTGGAATCTAAAAAACAAACAATCAGAACAGAAACAAAGTCATAGATATAGAGAACAAACTGATGGTTGCCCGATGGGAGGAGGGTTGAGGGGCTGGGTGAAAAAGGTGAAGTGATTAAAAAGTACAAATTGGTAGTTACAAAACAGTCATGGAGATACAATGTACAACATAGGGAATATAGTCAATAATACTGCAATAACTGAATGGTGCAAGGGGGGTACTAGACTTATTGGGGGATTATTTTGTAAGTTACAATATAAATGTCTAACCATTATACTGTACACCTGAAACTAATATAATATTGAATGTCAACCATAATTGAGAAATTTAAATAAATAAATAAAAAATGAAACATGTCAGATGAAGTTATTCCTCTGCTCAACATTTTCCACTGGCTACTGAACTCATTCAGAATAAAAGCCAAAGTACTTACAATGGCCATTACAGCTGTATGTTGTGGTTCCTTGCTGCCTATTGACCTTAGCCCCGCCCACTCTCCCTCTTGCTCACTGCATTCCAGGTACACTGAACCCCTTGCTCATATCCAAATACACCAAGCAGACAGTCATCTTGGAGCCCCTGAATTTGCTCTTTATTCAACATGCAGTACTCTTTCCCAGATGTTTGCAATGACTTTATCCCTTAATTCATCGACGTCTCTACTCAAAAGTATTTTAAATAGCACCAATTCCCTCACATTCTCTCTGCCTTTTTTTCATAGCACTAATCACTACCTGACATTATAGTCACATGTACAGTATATGTTTATCTGTTTATTACCTGTCTCCCTCAGTAAAATGTAAATTGCATTAGAACAGAGACCTTGGCTGTCTTGTTCACTACTACATCCTCAACACCTAGAACACAGCTTGGCACAAGTGAGCACCCAATAAATATTAGTTGAATGAATTAATAATGCTGTATTATGTAGCTAAAATATGGTGACACATGGATAAATAGAATATCAGACATTAAGTTATGAGTTTTTAATGTGACAGGAACAAAGCAATAAACAAAGTATTCTTTGTAGCCGAATAATGGCCTTGGGTGATGAACCACAAATTCTAATGATTTTTAACTGATTAATATTAATAATCTACAGTCAAAATTCAAAAAATATATTTTTATGGTTCATTTGTAGAAGCCACCCTATGAGTTGGCCAATGTTCAAATTAGCAGATGGATCCTGTCTCAATTTTTTTTAAAAAAAGCTTGGCTTGATTCAGGGAGGAAATATTACCTTAATTTAGCAAACAGAACATTATGAAATTAACAGGCAATAAATTTTAACAACGAAAGTCACACAGTAAGAAATTGACTTTCCAAAAGAAATATAGATATTTTTCATTAAACAATTTCTTCAATAAAAATGCTTTTATTGGTTTAGTTATAAAATAAACTTTAGGTACCAAACTAAGTTATCTCTGATCAGCAGAGACCACTCATTCATCCATCTAACACACGATTAACAACTGTTCCATGCCAGACATGTGCTAGGTACGTTCACACAAACTAGCTCACTTAATACCTTGTGAGAGGAACAATTATCCCCTATTTCATTCACAAGGAAATTAAGACTTGTCCAATTGTTGAGAGGTCACAAGCTCAGAGATGAGATTCACACCCAGCTTCATCCAACTTCATGTCCATGATGTTCCTTTCACCACACCATAGCTGCTTTGAGTCCAATTTGCACCAGGAGCAGCCAATTTGCTACTGGGCCAGTTTCTGCATTTGGACATTCTACTTACAGTAATTCATTAATTTCTTTTACTGAGTATTTATGAAGGTTCAAAAAGATGAATCTGATATGAATTTGAATTTCAATGAACACATAGTTTGGTACGGCAGGTGAGATATACACCAACAGTTATGTGATGCAAAGTATAAAATAATACCATAATAAGAGGCACAAAGTGCTGTGGCTCACCAGTTCTCTCAGTAGAAGAATGTGATAGCATTGTCACTTAAAATTTAAAGTGAGCAGTTTTCTGCTAGCGTACATTCCCTTAGATGGAAATAGTGGCAATTGGTTTCTCATTAATTAACTACATTTTTTAAAAAATTTATTTTTAAAGGAAAGTAACAGTGACAATGAATGACTTATAATTGACCACCAACTAAAAACAGTGGACGTAAGGATCACTCCAGTGACCCTGCTCCATAGTTAGATAAAGGGTAGAGACCTAAAGGCATTATCATTCTGGTCTTCACTATAACAAAATTTAATCTGTAACATAGCATATTCATACACTCTTTCTTTAATATAAATTTAATAAGACCATTCCCTTTCCATGATATGACTACTCTAAAGTCCAATTCAACGAATATCTCTATTATTTGTATTTTATTCAGCTGTTTTGGTACCCTACAAATATAAGTTGAATTTGACAAATGTAAACTGTTTTCTAAAAGAAAGGAAGAGAATGAGAAATAAAGAGATGGATCACAGTATCTGTAAATAAAGAGAAAAGAGTGGGAAAGCTCTCTGAGTTCCTAAATGGGCCATGCAACATGCCGGCCAGAACAGCGTGACTAGTGGAATAAGCTTCTAATCCTCTTCTAACTTAACTAAAGGATAATTTAACAAAACTTTTATTAATGTACGTCTTCCAGACTTGAGTGCTATCGGTCTCTAGGTCAGGGCTTGACAAGTTCTTGAAACAACTTTGTGCAGTGAGGAATATAGAAGGCAACAATCCAGGTATGACAGAGATTTCAGTAGTGATTGCAGTGGTAGATGTATTCTACACAGCCCCTCCACACACATGCATGAGTGGAATATGAAGGTATGTAGTACTTTTATATTTAGGTGATAAAGTTGTTAGGTGTGCAGCCTAAAGATCCAGAAAATCTTTTAGGAAATCATATATTCTAAGTGAATGATGCCATAAAGATAGAGAAAGCTTTTGTGAGAAAGGCACAGTAACACCAAAGGGCTCGGGATGTGTGACCATTTTGGACACCAGAGACCCTGACTACCACTCACTCACGTGTAAGTGACTCCAGCAGTACTTACAATCTGCTAAACAAACTGCTAAGCTATGCAATCATTTCTGTATGCTTTCCTAGACGATATCATAATTTGTTCTTCAATATAAAGAAACAAAAAGCAAATCAGACCTGGAAATGGATGCCATGAGTCAGCATAAACAAATCATGACATTTATTATTTAATCAGTATGTGATGGACTCTAAAGAAATGGACAAAGTCAAATCCAGTGAAAGCTGCCTTGAAAAGCAGTCACCTTGGGGACCCACCCACTGATTCTGAGGAGACTGCCATTTCAAAAAGCACATTTTTATTTGGAGATTGCCTCAGGGGCAGTTTACAAACCACACACACACACACACACACACACACACACACACACACACACACACACAGTGTTTCATTATCTCGCATCAGAGTTTGTTTTTATAGATTTAAAACTGAAATCAATGAAGATGATAAGAGAACAGGTGCACATTGTGACAACACCGAGAGTGTCTTGATGTGTTATATGTTCCTGAAAACAAATAACGAACCCTTAAACAACAAACTGAATGATACTTTCCCAAAAATCTGGAAGAACTTACAGGTGAATAGCCAAGAAGAGATGTGATGTTTTCAGCCACAAAAATTATCACTCCATCTGTGCTCAGTATTATCATAAAGCCGTCTAATGACTAATGAAGAAAGAACAATAATGTAATTAAATAGTGAAATAATAATAAAATGATAACTTTATTTCTAAATGTATAAATAATTATAATAGCACACTGAAAATGTATTGTGGTCCTTAAATATCAAAAAAGCAGGTACAGACTTAATTAAAATTCCATTATTCTGCCTCCTACACAGAATCTACTTAACCTTAAGCATGAGATGTTTATCAAATGATGTGCCACTTAGACAAACAAATTTCAATGTACACCCAATTAACAAACTCTCCAACACAAGCTAGGGAGATTCATTTCCATATCTAGGTTGTTTCACATTTCATTCAAAGTTAATTTCAAAACATTAAGAATATTTTGGAGGGCATTTTCATTTATGCTTAGTTTAGTCATCTACTTATAAATATAAGAAAAAGTGATATTGCCATCCCTTTCCTGCTATATAATGGACAAATTGCCAGACAAATGCCTCCTGGTAGAAAACACCTAACATGATGACTAAAATATATAAAAACTTCTATTTCAAAACAGGCCTGAGCTTATGGCAAAGTAAGGGAAGCAATTTGATGTCAGAAATGACTAGAACATGGGAATGAAGAGGTAAGAGGATGCCGGAGCCTGCATTTGCCTTGGGAATACTGCACCATACTGACAGCAGACAGCTTGTGGGATAGAAAGCAAAGCCAGGGTCTGCACAAGGTGGGAGGTGAAATCAGAGACTCCTGCATAAAGCCAGGCCTCCCAAAGGGTAACACTCCCAGCAGGCAAAAAAGAAAGATCTTATCCAGCAAAGGGAGACCGGGAATGTGCATGACTGCCTCAGGCTCCACTCTGGCTAAAGGAGGAAAAGAAAAACTAGTCTCATCTGGTAATCGCTAAAAAGAAGCCCACACTCACACAGATTTGGAGCTGGAATCGACAAACTACCTGTGTAGCCCTGAACACCTCAAGCCTATTATTTTGTTTCAAGTGACCCTGACTGCAGATATCTAGTCAAAAGAAATTGAAATCAGCTCTACAGAATGACTTTAAAACCAAGGCTGAAAGAACTCATGCAGATCAAGTTCCAAAAACATGACCTTAGAATCAAATAGTAATAAACAGAAAAAAATGAAACTGTGAGCGAGAGGCAGTGTAAGTACTAAAATGCAGAATCAGACTTTTAAAAAGCAGATACTGGAATTATCCAAGATAAAATATAAAATAAGTGTGCTTAATATGCTTAAATAAATAACAAAGGGTATTGAAAATATGATGAAGGAACAAGACTCAAACTAACAAGGCATATGTAAATATAATCAAACAAAATCTAGAAATGATAACATCAAAAATAAAAACTCAAGGTACAGGTTAAGTAAATAGCTTGTCAGAATTTAGCTGGAAAGACAATTTCTGAACTGGAAGATAGAACTCAAGACATGCTCAGACTGCAACACAAAGAGACATAGGAATGGAAAATAAGAGAAATTAAGTGACATGGAGAAGAGAGTGAGAAAGTGCACTAGATATTTTATACCTGTTCACTTTATTTATTCTTCCAATGAGTTAGTGAAATAAAGATTTTTTTACCCACTTTACAGAGAAAGAAATCAAGGCTCAGAGAAAGGTAACTCTCTCAAAGACACATAGCAAGTAAATGACAAAGGCACAATTCATATCTTTATCTCTCTGGCTCAAAAGACCATGGTCATTCAGGCTTTAGTTTGTGGCCTTTGAACTTAGTGAAACTAACCAGCTCCCTTGGAGAGAGAAATCATAAACATCTCATGTCCTTAAGGGAAAAAATAAGACGTGAAGGTTTATTCTTTAGAGTCTAACAGCCTATGTTGAATGACTCGACCAGATAATTACTTAACTTGCTACCAACGTATGTACAGATTTGTTCATATTTGTTGTCAGTCAAGATCAGTAGTTTTCAAAACTCAATTAGCATAAGAAACATCTGGGAAGCCTAGTAGAAATGAAGGCTCCAGGCCCTACCAGGATTAGGAGCCTGATTCAGTTTAAGGTGGGTCTCAGGAATCTATTTCTACCAAGCTCCCTAGGTAATTCTGATATGCACGGTCTCCTAGCCACACTTTGAAAAACACTATTCTTTATCTTCTACTGCACATATTCTACATATGAAGTAATCAAAGAACAAATCCACTCTTACTTGCAGTGCTGCACGCTGGAAGTCTTCATAGCTTTGAAATGATGCAATCAAACCAGATTTCTCTCTAGGCATTTCTTGATTGACTGCGTTTTTAGAAAAAGGAAGAAAGGATAGAAAACTGTCACATTAAAATGATTAGCTATAGGTATTAGATTTTTCAAGTTTTTTTTCAAAGTTTTAATTAATTTTATAGAAAAGACTCTCATGAGAAAATGCTGAGTACTAATGA